>NC_090329.1:124640550-124971197 GCF_035084215.1 Heptranchias perlo
GCTCAGGGTCTTCTCCGATCATTGGTGGCAAAGGCTGGTCCCTCATGATGGTGAGGTTATGCAGCATGCAGCAGACCACCACGAATCTGCCCACCCGTTCGGGGGAGCACTGCAGGGCTCCTCCAGACCGATCCAGGCAGCGGAAGCATTGTTCGAGGAGGTCTATGGTCTGCTCCATGATGTTCCATGTGGCAGCATGGCTCTCATTATAGGCCTGCTGTGCACGTGTGCGTGAATTCCTGACCGGTGTCATGAGCCACGGCGTGAGGGGATAGCCCTTGTCGCCCCGTAGCCAGCCTTTGACTTGCCGAGTCGGGTGAAAGATAGCTGGCACGTTGGACTGCTGCATGTCAAAGGCATCGTGACTGCTCCCAGGGTGGCGGGCATCGACCTCCATGATTCGATACGTGTGGTCGCACACCAGCTGCACGTTCAGGGAGTGAGACCCTTTCAGTTGACGAAGATGTCTGAGTTGATATGTGGGGCACGCAGGGCAATGTGCGTGCAGTCCATGGCACCCTGCACCATGGGGAAGCCAGCAATGCGGGTGAACCCCTGTGCTTGCTCGTTCTGCTTGTCTCTGTGCAGAGGGAAGGTGATGAACCTGTTCTTCATCTGGTACAGTGCGTCTGTGACCTCCCTTATACAGCAGTGCACTGCATACTGTGAGATGTTGCACATGTCGCCAGCAGAGGCCTGAAATGCTCCTGAGCCGTAGAAATTCAGTGCCACGGTAACCTTCACAGTCACAGGCAATACTGTCCTCGCCCTGCTCTGAAGTTGCAGTTGTGGCCGCACCAGATCTCGGTCACGGCTTCCTTGGTGAACCTCAGCCATCGGATGCAATCCTCCTCGGTCATGTTTAGGAAAGAGAATTAGTCCCGGAAGGCTCTCATTGGATACGGCCTCCCGCTCAGTGCCCTGCAGCTCCTCGTCCTCCCTCTCCTCACAGCTTGACCCACTGTGCGTGGTCTCTCTGCATGCTCCCAGTCGTGCTCAATGCCCAGCAGGAGCCCGAGCAGATTGCCAGGTTGTAACTTTCCGAACCGTAACGCAGTACTTGCCAAACCATCTCAAATGTACTCTAGGAACTCTCAGTAAGTATAGGGAGCTTCAAAAAACTCTTCCTACTCCCCCAGCAGCCAGAAGCAATAATCCAGCAACTAACCTGTAAATCCTGCATGGTCCCTTTAATTAGCGCTGGTGGAGGTTCCTCCAGGCACTCCAAGATATGTTCAGGTGTGCGTGATTAAGACTGTGCTTTGAGTTGAGCGTTAAGGTCCAAAATGGTGTCTATCACTTTAAATCCGCGTTGCACACTGATTGCACACATTTTCTCCTTACTTTACATGCTTCCGGTATTTGGTATTTGCGCATGCACTAACTCCTATACCAAGATGGCGTCCGCCATACGTCATGCTGGAAACACGCCATCTTAGATGTTTGAGAGGCATAGCGCTGAAACAACGGGCACTACGTGGCACAATTTAACGCCCAAAGTATTAAAAGCACAGCTGTAATTCTCAGATTCACATGGTTGAGCAGCAATTAATTCCAGAAAGTGCTATGTGATAAGATAACCAGAATAAGGAATTGTACCGATGCCATTACCTGAACTGCAGGTAATTATACGTTTGCTAGGAATTCAGCCTGTTAACTGAGTTATAGATAAGGTATATACTCACTTATTAGTTTCTCCTTGTGTGGAATTGTGTTTAACTCTTTTGGCCCAATCATGTAATGGGTAGATGTGTCAGTGGGCACGTATACCTGAGACATTGAGGGTTGAAAATGGGAAACTTTGAGCAGCTCTGTGAGTTCACCCCCGGGAGCACACAAACTAGAATTAGCCCAGGCTGGTGAAATTACTGGTGTCTCCCAGATTGGCAGTCTATCATCTGTTCATGTCTATCGAGTAAACCTTTGCAATGAGGCTTTTGGGGGTGGAGTGTCTCATTGTAGAGCCTCAAGCCTAAATTATGGACTCAATTTTAAAAAGGGTTATAAACCTCAGATCTGAACGGTTTAACTCTTATAGAAATGCACCAGGGGAATAGTGTGGATTGGAGGGTTTGATGGACCAAAGGTCTTCTCCTGCCGATTATGTTACTTCCTATGTAACAGTGACCAGTTTAATTTCTGAGTAAGAGACCATGAGACCAAGTGTTGTGATGCATCACCCTCTTTATTTCACAGTGAGAATACATTCCCAGCAGTTTAAAAAACAAAAGACAAACAAAGGCTGGAAGACAATGGATTATTTACACCACAAGAGAAGCCTGTGAATGGGCCGCCTGTTAACAGGAGCAATATCTGAATAGATCATTTTCTCAATCACAGATTCAGTCCGTGTATATTCCAAGTGTGAGCACCCAGTATAGGTGTGAGAAGATCTGAATCTGAAATTTATAACATCTTCAGTCTCTGGATTGCATATTAGGAATGGTCGGAAAAGAGAATATTTTACTCCTCACACTGGGGGTCCCCATTAGCAGGTTTCTCCAGTGAATGTATTGCTCTTCCTACAGTTCACAGCGTCCAGTCGACACTGTCTGTTATACAGTCTATTCCTATTAATATCTCAGAGTACAGGAGACAGAACAATTTAAACACAGGAGGAAAATTTTCAATATTCCACGATGAAAGCCTCAACATTTTACAAATGTTAAACACACTGCGTCTTTTCAGTTTAAACATACGATTGTAATTCAATGATTCAGTGTTGAACTAACTCTTGCAGTTTAAATGCACATCATGTTGTCGAAACCATTTAACTGAGTGAATTATGTTGTTTGGTTGCTGAATATTTGAGGCTGAGTGGACAATCTGCCCCAGGAAAGACATACTTGTGCTGGGCAGAAAAAGGAGTGTGAGAGGGGCCTGGTGACAGCTTGCTCTGTGGAAGCACCTGGTCTCTGGCTGTGGTCAGCAACTCACAGAGTGAGAGACCCCAGGTACGATCCCACATCTGACCACTCCATGATTCCACATGGAACAACTTCAATACTCTGTGCTCTGAAACACTTTCCATTTTCTATTGGCTCTTTTCACATCACCTTTAAATGTTCTGATCAGCATGACTGGGATAAACAGAAACATAATCCATCGCTGTGTGAAGATAGAACATCCTGGAACTATATCTGCCACCAGATCCATCTCAATCTCAGTCTGTGCACGATTCACTTAAAGCAAGATTATAGAAAAGAGAAATTACTGTAGTGATTAATCCCTGTTGCCCAAAGCGGGGCCCACCACCCATGTACAACTGGATTTAGCCCTGTGTATGTGCAGTGTGGAGACATCAAACAAATATCTTTGTGGCTTAATGGTTCTTTTTCAAAATTCCTAGATTTCTATTTTTATTATTATTCTTTCTCAGGATGTGGGTGTCGCTGGCATTGCCAGCATATGCAGTTGTTTAAACAGGGAACGAAGGATAGACCGAGTAATTACAAGCCATTCAGCCTAACCTCAGTGGTGGGCAAATTAATGGAATCATTTCTGAGGGACAGGATAAACTGTCACTTAGAAAGGCACGGGTTAATCAAGGACAGTCAGCACAGATTTGTTAAGGGGAGGTCGTGTCTGACTAACTTGATTGAATTTTTCAAGGAGGTGACAAGGAGGATCGATGAGGGTAGCACAATTGATGTAGTCTACATGGATTTTAGCAAGACTTTTGACAAGGTCCCACATGGTAGCTTGGTCAGAAAAGTAAAGGCCCATGGGATCCAAGGGAAAGTGGCAAATTGGATCCAAAATTGGCTCAGTGGTAGGAAGCAAAAGGTAATGGTCGACGGGTGTTTTTGCGACTGGAAAGCTGTTTCCAGTGGGGTGCCGCAGGGCTCAGTACTGGGTCCTTTGCTTTTTGTGGTATACATTAACAATTTGGACTTAAACGTAGGGGGCATGATTCGGAAATTTGAGGATGACACAAAGATAGGCCATGTGGTTGATAATGAGGAGGAAAGCTGTAGACTGCAGGAAGATATCAATGGACTGGTCAGATGGGCAGAAAAGTGGCAAATGGAGTTCAATCCAGAGAAGTGTGAGGTAATGCATTTGGGGAGGGCAAACAAGGCAAGGGAATAAACAATAAATGGGAGGATACTGAGAGGTATAGAGGAAGTGAGGGACTTTGGAGTGCATGTCCACAGATCCCTGAAGGTAGCAGAACAGGTGGATAAGGTGGTTAAGAAGGCATATGGAATGCTTTCCTTTATTAGCCGAGGCATAGAATATAAAAGCAGGGATGTTATGCTGGAACTGTATAAAACACTAGTTAGGCCACAGCTTGGGTACTGCGCACAGTTCTGGTCACCTCATTACAGGAAGGATGTGATTGCACTAGGGAGGGTGCAGAGGAGATATATGAGGATGTTGCCAGGACTGGAGAATTTTAGCTGTGATGACAGATTGGATCGGCTGGGGTTGTTTTCCTTGGAGCAGAGGAGGCTGAAGGGTGATTTGATTGAGGTGTACAAAATTATGAGAGGCCTAGATAGAGTGGATAGGAAGGATCTATTTCCCTTAGCGGAGGGGTCAATAACCAGGGGGCATAGATTTAAAGTGATTGGTAGAAGGATTAGAGGGGAGCTGAGGAAAAATGTTTTCACCCAGAGGGTGGTGGGGGTCTGGAACTCACTGCCTGAGAGGGTGGTAGAGGCAGAAACCCTCAACTCATTAAAAAAATACCTGGATGTGCACCTGAAGAGCCGTGACCTGCAGGGCTACGGACCAAATGCGGGAAAGTGGGATTAGGCTGGGTGGCTCGTTTCTCAGCCGGCGTGGACACGATGGGCCGAATGGCCTCCTTCTGTGCCGTAAATTTTCTATGATTCTGTGATTCTATATTACCCATCCCTAGTTGCTGTGAGAAGGTGATGGATTTTTATCTCGTAATGATGAAGGAAATGCTATGGGAGTCAAAAGATGAGCCACTTACCGCAGAACACCCAGCCTCTGACCTGTCCTAGGAACCACGCCATTTATGTGACTGGTTCACTTGAGTTTCCGGTCATGGTGACCCCCAGGATGTGGATTGTGGGGGTCACAGAGCTGGTTATCCTATTGAATCTCAAGGAGAGGTGGTTAGATTCCCTCTTGCTAGAGATGGCCATTGCCTGGTACTTGTGTGGCCCGAATGTTACTTGCCACTTTTCAGCTCAAGCTTGGATGTTATCCAAGTCTTGCTACATGTGGACATGGACTGCTTCATTATCTGAGGAACTACGAGTGGAGCTGAACACTGCATTCATCAGTGAACAGCCCCACTTCTGACCTTATTTTTTTTATTATTCGTTCATGGGATGTGGGCGTCGCTGGCGAGGCTGGCATTTATTGCCCATTCCTAATTGCCCTTGAGAAGGTGGTGGTGAGCCGCCTTCTTGAGCCGCTGCAGTCCGTGTGGTGAAGGTTCTCCCACAGTGCTGTTCGGAAGGGAGTTCCAGGATTTTGACCCAGCGACGATGAAGGAACGGCGATATATTTCTAAGTCGGGATGGTGTGTGACTTGAAGGGGAATGTGCAGGTGGTGTTGCTCCCATATACCTGCTGCTCTTGTCCTTCTAGGTGGTAGAGGTCGCGGGTTTGGGAGGTGCTGTCGAAGAAGCCTTGGCGAGTTGCTGCAGTGCATCCTGTGGATGGTGCACACTGCAGCCACAGTGCGCCGGTGGTGAAGGGAGTGAATGTTTAGGGTTGTGGATGGGGTGCCAATCAAGCGGGCTGCTTTGTCCTGGATGGTGTTGAGCTTCTGACCTGCTCTAGGAGCCACAGCATTGATGGGACTGATTCACTTGAGTTTCTGATCATGGTGACCCCCCAGGATGTGGATCGTGGGGGACTCAGTGATGGTAATCCTATTGAATCTCAAGGGGTGGTGGTTAGTCTCTCCCTTGCTAGAGATGGCCATTGCCCAGTACTGGTGTGGCCCGAATGTTACTTGCCACTTATCAGCCCAAGCCTGGACGTTGTCCAAGTCTTGCTGCATGCGGATTGGACTGCTTCATTATCTGAGGAATTGTGAATGGAACTGGACATTGTGCAATCATCAGTGAACAGCCTCACTTCTGACCTTATGATGGAGGGAAGGTCATAGATGAAGCACCTGAAGATAGTTGGACCTAGGATGCTGCCCTGAAGAACTCCTGCAGCGTTTTCCTGAGACTGAGATGATTTGCCTCCAACAACACAACTACTTTCCTTTGTGCCAGGTATGACTCCAGGCACTGGAGAGTTTTCCCCTAATGTCGACTATCCTCAGGTTTACTAGAGCTCCTTGGTGCCACACTCATCAAATGCTGCCTTGAAGTTAATGGCAGTTACTCACACCTCACCTCGCAAATTCAGCTTGTGTCCATGCTTGGACCATGGGTGCAGTAAGGTCTGGAGCTGAGTGGTCCTGGCAGCACCCAAACTGAGCAGGTGGTTAATGGACCACTCCTTCCTTCACTTTGCTGATGATTGGGAATAGGCTGATGGGGCAATAATTGGCCTGATTGCTATTGTCCTGCTTTTTCTAATGGGAAATGGTTCAATATGTGGTGGGGGGGTGGTTTCTGTTACTGGCTGATTGATTCTCCTTTGTCCTTCAGTGTGATTTCTCTGCACTTACACAGCTGGTTGATGACCAAAGCTGCCCCTCGGAGGTGGTCGGTCAGCAATGAATCTGGGAGTTTGACAAATAACTTGGAATTGAAGAGGGCACCAAATTATAAACAATATTAAAAGGAACAACAGCAGCCAGGATTCAATGTGAACAGTGAATGTAAAATACGAAACAGAAAATGCCAAAGCAAACCTCACTGTTGGAATTAATGCAGCTGAATAATTCTGAATAAAGAAGCTCCACCTCACAATGCAGCAGTGTGGGTGGGAGAACTCGTGTGGGGCATTGGGGGGAATCTATCAAAATCCCAACACTGACACACGCACATGGTTAAATCCAGTGTGTACTTCATGGAACGCTCAAATTAAAGTTAAAAATAGAGTTAAGCACATCTCACTGTTTGATGTCTGGAAAGGTAACAGAACCTTTCAGAAAGAAGCTCTGTTTCATTTCTTCAAAATAAAAATTTGCATTAGCCCACGTGTGTTATACCATCCGATGTAAAAGAACTTCCTGTAAAAGGGACGATTGTCTTGGTGCAAGTCCTTCATGAATTCCCTGACACGGCTGCCATACTCTTGGTTGTCATGCTGGAAAGTCCTGCAAAACAGATAAGAATAAAGATACTTTATATTTTTATTTCAAAATATATTGAAAGGGAGATGGTCTCATCACTCCCTCTGGACTTGGTACACAGGGACACAGAAATACCCCCAAGTAATGAAAATCAAAGGATGCTCACCATTGGGAGGCCTCTGAATTCCCCCTCCCTCATTCCCTTTATTTCCCCACCCTCATAAACCTGATGACCCTCCACTCAGAAGGACTCAAGGGTCACAGCTTTGGTGACCTCCCTCCTGTCTGCAACTTCTGCCCTCTGTTATTTGCAGCCTTCTCCTCCAAGCCGACACGAGAAGGATCCATGAAAACAAGAAATAGATGCTGAGAGGGTGTGATGGTGTGGTTATAGTACTAGACTAGTAGTCCTAGCTGTAATGAGTTCAAATCCCAGTTTGGCAAATTGTGGAACTGAATGGAGTAAATCTGGTACAAGGCACAGGGGAAAAAATGACCATGAAAGTTTCCCGATTTTTGTTTAGACATAACGGGGGTTAAATTGGACAAGGCCAATAATTGGGTCTGAGTAGTGCGATCCACGACTAACCCGCGCCCGGTGATTCCTGCGCAGGCAGGACGAGACAGTGGTGGACGAAGTCAATGCCAGGCGCATAGCACCACGAACATGGATGCAGTGCAGGAAGAAGTTCAATGCTTTGACATGAGTGGTGAAAGTGAGTGAGTTCAGTTGTCAAGTGGCCTCTCTGACCAACTGCACCACAAGCCACATCCACTGCTCCACTCACTACACCCCCCATCACCCACCTACCAACAAACTCTTTCAATCAGTACTCAACTCTTCCAATCAGATGCTTCCTCTCATCCTTACACATTACCACTGTTGCAAGCCGCCTACCCACAACTCACAAGCCACTCACACCCTAACCCTAACCCTAATGCACCGACAGCTATTCAACCATGACTGGCATATCACCCAGACACACGTCCCTCTTTCTTGCAGGAGAAGGTGGCACATAACAGGAGGCAGCAAGTGGCAGTGACATTTAGGCCCTCAAGCCTGTACCGCCTTTCAATGCTATCATGGTGGACCTGTGACCTAACTCCATATACCCGCCTTAGCCCCAAATCCCATAGTACCCTTGGTTCACAGAAATCTATCAATCTCAGATTTAAAATTCACAATTGAGCTCGCATCAACTGCATGAACTTCTTCCTGCACTGCATCTATATTCGTGGTGCTATGCACCTGGCATTGATTTCGTCCCCAGCTGCCTCCCACTGACCTTTGAGAATATGTCTGGAGGGCCTCTTGCCCCGCCTGAGGATATAGGATGTCCCTCCTTCTGTCCACATCTTGCACCAAGTGCATCAGCAGAGAACCTTTTTGCATGCACTCTCGCAGGCCTGGTACAAACTCAGATCAGCAGATTGTAGAAGAGCGTTCCAAACTTCTCCCACACTTTGCGTGAAGAAGCGTTTCCTAACTTCACTCCTGCTCTTCCTGGCTCTAAATGTTAGGCTATGTCCCCTAGTCCTAGTATTCAAGTGTAGGAAACCTCCAAAAACAGTTACAAATGCATCAGCAACTAGAAGCAATAATCCAGCAATTAACCTGTAAACCGTGCAAGGTCCCTTTAAATAGCACTGGTGGGGGGGTCCTCCAGGCACTCTAAGATATGTTCAGATGGTCGCGGTTAAGACCTTGCGTTGAGTTGAGCGTTGATTTGAGCGTTAAGTCCCAAAATGGTGTCTATCACTTTAAATCAACGTTGCACATTGATTGTGTCCATTTTCTCCAAGATAGCGCCCGACTCACGTCACGCTAGAAACGCGCATGCGCAGCCAAGACGCCATTTTGGCACTTCGAGAGGCCGCGTAGCGCCGAAACAACGGGCGCTGGACGGCCCAATTTCTAGCCCACGGAGCTCACCAATGTCCTTCAGGGATGGGAACCTGTCATCTCCATCAGGTGGGTAAAATGGTCAAAGAATTCACTAAGTTGGATACAGGGAAACAATTTCCTCTGGTGGGGGAATCCAGAACTAGAGGACATCATTTTAAAATTAGAGCTCGGTTATTTAGGAGTGAAATCAGGAAGCACTTTTTCACACAAAATATAGTGGAAATCTGGCACTCTCGTCCCAAATGGCAGTGGATTCTGGGCCAATTGAAACTTTCAAAACTGAGATTGATGGGTTTTTGTTGGTTTGGGGAACAATATTGAAGAAAGGTGGGAAAATGGAGTTGAGGTACAGATCAGGCATGATCTAATTGAATGGCAGAACAGGCTTGAGGGGCTGAATGACCAGCGCCTGTTCAATTATTACTGGAAGATGAGTTCTACTAAAGTTACCAGGACAACAGCCACCTGATGTGAGTGTGTGAACATGGAGCTATGAGACCCTTGGGCTGACATATCCCTGGTGCTTTATACTTAATCGATTAATTGCCAACATAGGCAGCACTGTGATATGGTAACATGGCCCAGAGAAACAGAAGTTAATGAGCTTGTCTGGGCAATTACAGAGATCGGCAGTTGGCAAAGTGCCCTGCATTGCCCCTCTGTGATGCTGCACCAAGTGATGAGCAATAAAGAAGCTTGGAAAGACAACCTTTGAAAGTGATGTCACTAGTTCACACACTTACATTCACAGAAACCAAAGATTTTCTTCCTCACTTACTCCCAGGTTGTGGCCACGGGTCGGATTGCATTGATGCACTGTGTCATCTCCAACCATGGTGCTCTGGCAATTCTCTTTATTACTGGGAGATCTGTCCTCGAAATAAGGTCTCCCTTCACTGGAGGCCAACCAGCACATGATCACTGAGTGGGGTCATTCTGCAGCCGCCTAAAATGCAACTTCAACGGCAGCGAGCAGCTCTGAAAGAGCTGTTGTAATTGTTGTATTAATTATAATCACACAACTCTACCAAATACTGCGAATCCTTATAATAATTTATTCCCAGTCTTCATTTCTATCTCACAAAACTCCTCATACATCACATTCTGTAGTTTTAGAATAAACACTGCCACTTTCATTGATCTTTTTCTATAAGGGCCAATGCCCTGATTGGGAGTTATTGGAGTGAATGGGTGCTCACAGGAAGCACTCGTTAGGATATCACAGGCCCAAAGCTCCAGATTTTCTGTCAATAATTTAAAATGGACAGAAAAATCAAGCACTGAGGGCCCTTTAAATCCTAAACACACTCCCTCCGATCTCCACTCCTCAGAGGGAATGGCCGATCGTGGAAACTCCACTGACGATAAAATAACACCACAGCTCCTGTCGAAAGGTGTACTGACAGAGAGGAGGACACTGTCTACATCGGGGTTCATGCTGTGCAGTGACCCTCATTGACAGTGTGAGTTGGTGAATGTGGAGTGAGGAAATGACTGGGCCCAGCTCTGATGCTCTCTCTGATCAGTAAATCACACTGACGTTCATCGCCCAGACACATATGTGGAAAATATCCCCTCCACAGGGCACTGGAGGGTGGGCGGTAACACTGGAACCGTGTAATTCATGACTCTGATCAGAAGAGAGCAGATAAAGGGACATTTAAGATCACTACAGTAGAACAGAACATCTAACATCTCAATGAAATTATGTTAGATTTTGGGTGCGGAACTGATCAGAGAAAGTGAAAGTGTTTCCCAAAAATACAGAATGTGGTGCGTGTGAGAATATCTGAAATACAGGAGCCGGCCCCATTATTGTTACAATAGAGGAGTCTAATACTAATGGGACAATCCAGCAGAGAAAAGCCCAACTACTTTAGTGACAAGGTATGGATTTCACATCCTGGGATCGTGTCCTGACGAATTGTGGGTCCGCCATGTCCAGTGCTCCAGATGAACCTGAGTAATGTGAGTGTGGAGGTCCGGCCGTGTCCTCAGAAGAAGGAACTGAAGGATGTGAGACATGAACAACCTCATTACATGATCAATGTTGGCCAACGTCCCCACCTGACTGGACCAGCCCATTAATCACAGTCTAACTACAGGTTGAGTGATGTTGGAAGACAGGCAATGTAAAGAAATATCAATCACAACAAACCGTCAACTGGACTGACCTGACGTAACAAGAAAGAGCAGAAGTAAAAGTTGTTATTTCAACTGTTGGATCTTTTGGTTCAGGTGGACTGTGGACCGAAAATGGTAAATAAAGATAGACCTGGAATTCCCGTTGTATTTTGCCGTTCATCAATGATCCTTTTATCCCCCAAGGAGCAGAGACAGGAACAATTGTTTCTGCAGACAAAGAAAAACACTGTTATAGCATTCTACTGGCAGATCACCTGTGGCATTGCTCATGGTGAGTCAGGAGTTACAGGACAGGGCAGGGTGAAGATACTCACATGGTACCTTATCAAATGCATTTTAAAATCCATATCAACCACATCCACTGCATTTTCCTCATCCGTCTTCTCTGTTATTATTTGAAAGACGGTTGGTCAGGTTTGACCTGCCATTTAGAAACCTGTGCTGACTGGCCCTGATTAAATTAGGAATCTCCAAATATGGAGTCATTTCTTCCTGTATTATAGACTCCAGGTCCCAGAGCCACCGTTGAACGAGGACATTGAGTGAGATGAGTGAGACGATATTGTTGACATTGAGGATAGTGAGGAAGAGGGAGGGCTCCAACACCAGCTCAAACCCAGAGTCATTGAGCAGCAGCTCATTGAAGTGTGTTTCAGCTGAACAAATCCTGCATTAACAGTCATGACCAACAATCCCAGTCCTTCCACCCTCCAATAAACTACATCTGCCCAAACACCAACATTGATCTTCATGTCACCTGACATTGCCGGGTCACCAGCTACTACAGGAACACACTGCACACAAAGATTTCAAAAAGGTTTAGCATTTTACTGTCTTAGACAAATGTCTACAAACTAATTATCACCCAGGTGTGAGCCTATACTGCCTTTCTTAAATGTCACCTGACCTATTCTACTCTCCTACGAGATGTGCTTCCAGTGGCTTCAACATGACAGGTGGAAAGTTGCTGTGGACTCCCTGAGCCAAGAATTCCCACCGAGTCTCAAACAGGACATGGTGGTTCAGTGGTGTCCTATACACTGAGAGAGATGAGATGTATCGGCCTCCACAAGGTCCATGTGGGCTCCACCAGAGGAGTCCATTCCTGGGAAGGATACGGTGGTGTAGTGGGGCTGTTAGTAGACTAGTGATCCAGAGCCTTGGGCTAATAATCGGGAGGACGTGACCTCATATCCCACTATTGAAGTTTGAGAATTTGAATTCATTGTTTAAAATTTGGAAAATCAAAAAGCTGATATCAGAAGAAGTGACCATGAAGTTATTGGATTGTCGTAAAAATCCAACTGGTTTGCTAATATCCTTTAGGGAAAGAAATCTGCTGTCCTTACTCTGTCTCAGATATCTGTGACTCCAGTCCCACACAAATGTGGTTGACTCTTAACTGCCCTTTGAATTTGTGTAGAAAGCCACACAGTTTAAGGAAACTGGGGATGGGCAAGAAATATCAGCCTTACCCTAGATGCCCGAGAACTAATAATAAAAAAGGGGCCAGCACTCCCAAACACAAAAATTTCTTTATACGTAGAAATACATAGAATGTACAGCACAAGGACAGGCTCGTCGGCCCAACAGGTCCATGCAGGTGTTTATGATCCACACGAGCCTCCTCCCTCCCCACTTCATCTAATCCTATCAGCAAATCCTTCTATTTCTTCCTCCCTCATGTCTTTATCTCGCTTCCCCTTAAATGCATCTATGCTCGTCACCTCAACTACTCCTTGTGGTAGCGAGTTCCACATTCCAACCACTCTCTGGGTAAAGAGGTTTCTCCTGAATTCCCGATTGGATTTATTAGTAACTATCTTATATTTATGGCCCCTGGTTCTGGTCTCTCCCGCAAGACGAAACACCTTCTCACGGTCCACCCTAACCCTTTCATCATCATAAAGATCTCTATCTGGTCACCCCTCAGTCTTCTCTTTCCGAGAGAAAAGAGCCCATGACTGCTCAATCTTTCTTGATATGTATAACCTCTCAGATCTGGTATCATCCTAGTAAATCTTTTCTGCACCTTCTTCAGTCCCTCTCTATCCTTTTTATAAAATGGAGACCAGAACTGTTCACAGTACTTCAAGTGTGGTCTAACTAAGGTTCTATACGAATTTAACATAACTTCTCTGCTTTTCAGTTCTATCACTCTGGAAATGAACCCCAGTGTTTGGTTTGCTTTTTTTATAACTGTATTAAGCTGCGTCGACAATTTTCGTGACTTGCGTATCTGTACCCCCAGATTCCTCTGCTCCTCTATCCCATTTAGAATCTTATTCTCCAAGAAGTATGTAGCTCCCTTAGTCTTCCTACCAAAATGTAATACCTCACACCTACCAATATTCATTTGCCCATTACATGCCCATTCTGCAAGTTTATTAATGTCTTCCTGTATTTTTTCACACTCCTCTTTGGTATTAACCGTACCCCCCAATTTGATGTCGTCGCAAATTTTGAAATTGTACATCCACTTCCCCAATCCAAATCATTTATGTAAATGGTGAACAACAGTGGTCCCAGCACCGATCCTTGTGGAACACCACTTCCCACCTTTTGAAAAGAATTATACCCTGGGTGGCCCCCCACAACTGGGGCCTGATTGAAGCCATGACTGGGGTTGAGCACAAGGGCTTGGCATCCCACCCCTCCATGTGGGGCGACTGCCCAGATTCTGGTCACACAGGGCTAGATGGGCACCAATGAAGCATCTCAATTGGTACATTCGCACAATGGTCCCACATAAACGAGGACCCCTCCCATTGACCCCTCCAAGCTCTAGCAGGGGTGAGAGTTGGAGGGCTCCAGGGTGCAGAATCCCAGCCCAACCACCTGGAATGCCAAACATGGAATTCTGGGGCCAATGTGTCTCTCGATACAGGAGTTTCAAATAAACAGGTCAAACAGCGAAGCCTTGCTTTACATTCTGTGCTGTTACATTGAAGGAACATCGAAAGTACCTGCAGCATTCGATAAATTTGAATATTTCAAAAGTTTTTCCAGGCCGGTCTTTAATGCAGTCTTCATATCCGTCCCACTAACATCAGTTTCAACCCATTGGAAGTTTGGAAATTCCATCTCTTCATAATTCTAAGGTAACAAGAGGAAAGATATCACCACATGGCACAACTGTACAGTTACTGAAACACATCTATGTTGAGAGGACTATCCCAGGGGCCCAGGTGTGGCAGCAGTATTCATGTTCTGGATGTACTGGGCTTCAAGGAGAGTTAAGAGCTTTTGATGGGACTCCTGGCATCAACACTTCCTGATTCACTTTCCTTTCTCTCTCACTCTTTCACCCCTGGTGCTGTCCTGCACTATGGGCCTTGGTCCTTCACTTTGGGTTTTCAGTAAACATCGAGAACATTATTAAAAGCTTTCCACACTGAATAGATGCTCATGACCACGGCCAGGATTTTAGCCCGGAGCCGGGAAGGGGGCAGGGGTTCGAATTGAGGATGGGAAATCCGGAAGTATGGGTTTTCCCTGGCGCGCTTTCGATTTTGACATAAGGACGGACGCCTTTAATTTTTCTTTGCTGTCCGACAGGCCCGACTGATTGACAGGCTGGTCTCAGTGGGACGGGAGCAGAGCAAAGAAGAGGACCTCATCAGATAAGTGTTCAGGTAAGTCATAGATTGTATGGATGGGAGGGGGCAGGTGATGGGGGGCATGTGGGGACATGGAATCATTGATGGGCATGGGGGCATCGATGGGCATGGGGGCATCAGGGTGCATGGTGGCATCAGGGGTTTGGGGGCATGGGTGGGGATGAGGGTATCGGCAGGCATGAGGGTCAGCTGGGGGGGGTCGTCAGTCATCGGAGGGGTCAGGCATCAGAGGTCAGTCATCGGGGGGGCAGTCAGTTATCAGTGGGGAGATCGGGGGTCATGTGGGGATCAGTAATTGAGGGGGTCAGTCACAAGGGGTCAGTCATTGGGGGGGGTCAATCATCGGGCGTCAGTCATCGGGGGGGATCGGGGGTCATGGGGGGGTGATTGTTTGTCAGTCACTGGGGTGGGGTCAGTCAAGGAGGGCTGCGGTCAGGAATAGGGGTCATCACGGGGGTCGTAATCATTGTGGGGGTCTTGCGATCATTGGGGGGAGGTCGCTGCAGGTAGTCGTGCAGGCAGACCTGCTCCTCTGGGCCCACAAGCAGTGCCTCTCAAGCGGCATGAAGGAGAACGCCTGGGAATCCCGGCTCACACAGGTTGAAATCCCGCAGCCTCCTTGAAAGGTTTTCATGTCCAGCCAGCTTCCTGAGAGGGGGTTGGTTGCCCGCCCCTCGTCCCACCCCGGTGAAAACCGTTCCGGTCTGAAATTGTTCCAATTTTCAATCCCCTCTCCGACCCCAACCCATCCATTTTCCCATTTAAAATCCTGCCCCATGTCTCCAGGTGCGGAGTTTCCCCCTGAGTCTTTTACCACATTATCTTTTAACAGACATGTTTCAATATGAGTATCAACCACTGGGGAACAGTGTTGAAACTTTGACTTGCCTGAGACGAGTGAGCTCAGTTGTAAAGTGGACAGCAAACGATCCTTTCATCTCAAGGGAATGGGTTTGAACCCAGCTCAGGCTGACAGGATGAAGGTCTCCTCTCTCTGTCAGCTGTAAGGATCCAATGTGAAAGGAGTTTGTGGAGTTTAGACCCAGTTCCTAGAGGGGGTGGATCCAGAAGATAGAATGGCTCGAACTGTCCACTCATTGATAATCTGACTCAGAGTGGGGAAAGGATCAAGTGTTGTGGGAAATGGAAGTGTCCAACTGGTGGAGGAGTGGTTGCTCTTGTGAACTTTGGCCTGAGGTTCCAGTTGGGACTTTACTCTGCAGCTGTCTGTGTTACAGCCGGTCCAGGAGTACTTGATGCTGACTGGGACCATCTGAATTGTGGAGAACATTCCAGTCCCCAGCACTGACATCTCTTCCCCTGTCACTTCCACCACTGTAAATTTGGTGATCAGTGTAAATCTGGAAAAATTGTGTAAACTGCTATTTATGCCGTTTCTCTGAGGTTTCTGTCAAGTAAACAATGAGAGCAGGAATATAGGAACAGGAGTGGGCCATTCAGCTCCACAAGCCTGTCCTGCCATTCAATTTGATCTTGGCTGATCTGTACCTCAACTCCATTTACCCACCTTTGCTCCATATCCCTTGATACCCTCACCGAACAAAAATCGATCAGTCTCAGTCAATTTAAATTGACCCAGCATCGACAGCACTTTGCGGGAGAGAGTGCCAGATTTCCACTGCACTTTGTGTGAAAAAATCCTTCCTGATTTCACAGCAAAATGGCCTGGATCTAATTTTAAGATTATTCCCCCTTGTTCAGGATTCCCCAATCAGAGGAAATAGTTTCTCTGTATCTACCCTATCGCAGCACTTTATCATTTGAAAATCCTCGATTAGATCACCACTCAACATTCTAAACTCAAGGGAATAGAAGGCACGTTTATAAAACCTGTCCTCATTGTTCAACCCTTCAGGGCCAATAGATCCTTCCTGAGGTTCGGTGCCCAAAACTGAACACAATATTCCAGATGGGGTCTGACCAAGACTCTGGACAGCTGAAGCATCATCCTCACTTTTGAATTCAAACCCCCCTGAGATAAAGACCAACATTCCTTTCGCCCATTTGATTTATTTTTTACCTGTGCACGAGCTTTTAAATTCCTTTGCTCCTCCTCAGCTCCTGGACTCTCACCATGAAGAAAATATTCCCATTTGTCTTTCTCAGATCCCGATATAAAACTATCCATTCTTCATCCTGTCTGATGTTTTATTGTTTCTTATTGAAGAGAGAAAAATGAACTGGTAAAAATGTGCCAGCAAACGATCGATGTTAAACTTTACTTACATTGTGTTGAATTATTTGTGTGGGATGGTAACAGATAATCTGCTGGCAGAAATCAGCCACCTCTTGATCTGCTCCTGTTGCTGTAATTTGAAGCCCGAGTAGGACAGACAGAGTTAAGCAGAGTCTCAGCATCTTGGTGTCCATTCTGATCACTGTTGAACGCACTGATTGACTCTCAGGCCCTTCAGGTGGATCTGGTGTTTGAGCAGCGAGTTCAGATCTTTTTATACTGTTTTATAAAGATGATTTTGAATACAACTATCTGCAAGCTGGAGTATTAGACGCTGGAGAGAAAAGCAGGTGATATATTATGGAAATGTTGCTTTGATCCAACCTTGTGATGGATTTAGAAATCATTAACTCTCTGAGTGCCGGATCCAGGGATGTCTGATCACCCGGGGCAGCTCCCATTTTTAAAAATGTTTCCAGCTCACGCACTGTCAGGCTGAAAAACTCCCCAATAATACAGTAATAACATTGATGAAGTGTCAGGAGTGGCTTGTTCTGTGTGTTACAATTCAGCCTCTCCCAAAACTCTCTCCTTGTTCTCACTGCAAAAGACAGATTCCAAATCGAGTGACGATGCATCTGCAGGAAAGCTGGCCTTCTGTTCCAGAAGAGATACAGGGGCATTGAGATTTTCAGCACCTGAAATAAAAGAGAGGGACAAGAGTTAGCTTTTAGTGTGAAGAGGGAGCAGGGAGAGATGAGTGGTTGGTGAATGCAGCTGCAGTTTGTCATGCAGAGTGTGTAGGATGAGATACAAGTAGAAGGGGAAAGGGGGAGAAGGTGTGAAGAAACCCTACGCGATGTCTCCTCCAGAGTTACCACTCGCCACGGACATGACCCTCCCTCTGCCCGTGATGGCCAGCACATTTTCTTCCAGAGGGGACTGGGCGTGCAGGCGGTCTCTGCCTCCTCCCGTCATGGCCTGCTGTCGCAAGTTGTGCACCACCTTCTCCTGTAAGAATGTAATGTGCTGGTGACAGCCTTCGGAGGTGTTTTGAGAACGTGACTGTCATGATGGAAGAGGTCATATGTTGTGCGGAGCAGTGATTGCAGGAGAGTGAAGGGAAGCAGGGGAGGGAGTGTTGTGAGTCGTGCAGCTGTAGGTGGTGGAGGTGTGAAGAGAGAGTAATTGAGGTGAGAGATAAGATTCTTACCTTGACAACTCTAGTGAGGTCATTGAACTTTTTGTTGCATCACAGCCATGTTCTGGAAGCTATGCTCCTGGCATTGACTTGCTTTGTAACGTCTTCCCACTGTCTTCAGATCAAATTGCCTATAAGGAGTTCAGCCTCCTGGAGGGGAATAGGATCTTCCTCCTTCTGTCCTCCACCTGGACCAGGACTTCTAAAGCATAATCAGAGCCCGATAAGCAGGCCTTGCAGCCATTTATTTCTTCAGAAGCATTCCCTGCTGCCTGCAGCCTGAATGTAATTTCCCTTCAAGAGGTGCTGGCTGCCTTGAAGTGATGCCAGAGAAGCCTGATTTCGCGGCCCTCTGAAACAGGTGTGCAACCAATGAATATCAGGGGGAGCTGGCTGTTCACCTGACTTATTACTGGAAGCACCAATTTAACCAGGTCCCTTCAACCACATGAACAGACTCGTGACACGTCCCCTGTTTGCCTGTTTTTGGTCCCAATCGAATTTGTAGGCCGCCATGTTTAAAAATGGGTCTCTGGAAATCTATTTTTTTCTCAGTTGATAAGTTGGCCTGCAGTGTGGAACAGAACCATAAAGACCAGCAAGGACTGAGGTTTAATCTCCAGTCTGTGCTCAGTCATCTGATCTCAGTCAGGTGGCTGTAGTGACACAACAGTCAGTCTAATATCCCGAGTCTGGGAAATGGGAAAAGAGCAGCAGGGTTCCTGTTACTGGCGACTATCCACTGATCCCTGCTGAAAAATGTACGTGTGTGGGTGTGAGGAGAGGACAGGATTGGGCTCAGCTGTGCTGCTGTCTCGTTCCCTGGTTCCATTGGGAATAAATGAAGTGTGCAGCCCATCAGAGGAGAGCATCAGTCGGAATCTTAATGTAATCATGAGTTGCTGCCTGAATAATATGGAAAAATATGAATAATGCTGTCTGGAATGTCCAGTTACAAAGAAATTCAAGACGGTGGTTGCTTTGAGTGGAAAAGATGGTGGAAGTGGGCTGCAGGTCTTCAACCATTAGTTGACATATCTCCCCAGTAGTCTCCAGGAAGCAGTGAGGCTTTCTGAGGCAGTGAACTGCAGAGAAATACAAGCCTGTCTTATCTGTGAACCCTGGTGAGTGCACATCTGCACATAGTGAGCTTACGCCTTCTGTGATACCTCACTCCAGGAGCCTCCAACTTAACTTCTTCCAACTGCACTTCCTCTTCAAAAATTCATGTCCAGAGTGCTAGTCATCCCAACCTGGTCAGGCCTACATGAGACTGTAATTCAAACAACATGGTTGACTCTTAATATGCTCTGACATGGCCCAGCAAGCCCCTTCATTCAGTTGTACTTGCGTGTGATGAGGTGCTATTAATGTCCCAGCACATTCAACCACAGAATATAACAAGCTCATCCAAACCGATCTCAGTGTAATAGGTTTCCACATTCCACCAGTGGGTCGAAAGGAGGAGCAAAGATATTAGTGAAAGCAGGAGGTGTTTTTTTTAATGCATTCATGGATGTGGGCGTCGCTGGCAAGGCCGGCATTTATTGCCCATCCCTAATTGCGCTTGAGAAGGTGGTGGTGAGCCGCCTTCTTGAACCGTTGCAGTCTGTGTGGTGAAGGTTCCCCCACAGTGCTGTTAGGAAGGGAGTTCCAGGATTTTGACCCAGTGACAATGAAGGAACGGCGATATATTTCCAAGTCGGGATGGTGTGTGACTTGGAGGGGAACGTGCAGTTGGTGGTGTTCTCATGCATCTGCTGCTCTTGTCCTTCGATCATGGCTGATCGTCTAACTTAGTACCCTGTTCCCACGTTTTCCCCATATCCCTTGATCCCTTTAGCATTAAGAAATTTATCTATCTCCTTCTTGAATACATCTAATGACTTGGCCTCCACTGCCTTCTGTGGTAGAGAATTCCACAGGTTCACCACCTTCTGAGTGAAGAAATTTCTCCTCATCTCAGTTCTAAATGGCATACCCCATATCCTGAGACTGTGACCCCTAGTTCTGGACTCCCCAGCCATCGGGAACATCCTCCCTGCATCTAGTCTCTCTAATCCTGTTAGAATATTATATGTTTCGATGAGATCACCTCTCATTCTTCTAAACTCTAGTGAATATAGGCCGAGTCGACCCAATCTCTCCTCAGACGCAGTCCTGCCATCTCAGGAATGAGTCTGGTAAACCTTTGTTGCACTCCCTCCACGGCAAGGACATCCTTCCTCAGATAAGGAGACCAAAACTGCACACAATACTCTAGATGTGGCCTAATCAAGGCCCTGTACAACTGCAGTAAGACATCACTGTTCCTGTACTCAAATCCTTTTGCAATGAACGCCAACATACCATTCGCCTTCCTAACTGCTTGCTGCACCTGAATGCTCGCTTTCAGCAACTGGTGTACAAGGACACCCAGGTCTCGCTGCACCTCCCCTTTTCCCAATCGATCACCATTCAGATAATAATCTGTCTTTCTGTTTTTACAACCAAAGTGGATAACCTCACATTTATCCACATTATATTGCATCTGCCATGTTCTTGCCCACTCACCCAATTTGTCTAAATCACATTGAAGCCTCTTTGCATCCTCCTCACAGCTCACATTCCAACCCAGCTTTGTGTCATCTGCAAACTTGGAAATGTTACATTCCGTTCCCTCATCCAAATCATTGATATATATTGTGAATAGCTGGTGCCCAAGCACTGATCCCTGCGGTACCCCACTAGTCACTGCCTGCCACCCGGAAAAAGACCCGTTTATTCCTACTCTCTGTTTCCTGTCTGTCAACCAATTCTCAATCCATGCCAGTATACTCCCCCCAATCCCATGTGCTTTAATTTTGCACACTAACCTTTTGTGTGGGCCTTATCGAAAGCCTTCTGAAAATCCAAGTACACCACATCCACTGGTTCGCCCCTATCTCTTCTACTAGTTACCTCCTCAAAAAACTCCAGTAGATTTGTTAAGCATGATTTCCCTTTCATAAACCCATGCTGACTTTGTCCAATCCCGTTAATGCCTTCCAAGTGTTCTGTTATCACATCCTTTATAACAGACTCGAGCATTTTCCCCACTACTGATGTTAGGCTAACTGGTCTGTAATTCCCTGTTTTTTCTCTCCCTCCTTTTTTAAATAGTGGGGTTACATTTGCCACCCTCCAATCTGTAGGAACTGTTCCAGAGTCTATAGAATTTTGGAAGATGACCACCAATGCATCCACTATTTCCAGGGCCACTTCCTTTAGTACTCTGGGATGTAGATTATCAGGCCCTGGGGATTTGTCAGCCTTTAGCCCCATTAATTTCCCGAGCACTATTTTTTTTACTAATACTGATTTCCTTCAGTTCCTCCCTCTCACTAGACCCTTGGTTCCCTAACATTTCCGGCAGATTATTTGTGTCCTCTTTTGTAAAGACAGAACCAAAGTATGTGTTTAATTGTTCTGCCATTTCTTTGTTCTCCATTATAATTTCCCCCATTTCTGACTGTAAGGGACCTACATTTGTCTTCACTAATCTTTTTCTCTAGACATCTTTATAGAAGCTTTTACAGTCAGTTTTTATGTTCCCTGCTACTTTGCTCTCATACTCTTAATGAGCTCTGGGGCCGAGTGGTCCTGGCAGAACCCAAACTGAGCATCGGTGAGCAGGTTATTGGTGAGTAAGTGCCGCTTGATAGCACTGTTGACGACACCTTCCATCACTTTGCTGATGATTGAGAGCAGACTGATGGGGCGGTAATTGGCCGGATTGGATTTGTCCTGCTTTTTGTGGACAGGACATACCTGGGATAATTTCCACATTGTCGGGTAGATGCCAGTGCTGTAGCTGTACTGGAACAGCTTGGCTAGAGGCACAGCTAGTTCTGGAGCACAAGTCTTCAGCACTAGAGCCGGGATGTTGTCGGGGCCCATAGCCTTTGCTGTATCCAGTGCAGTCAGCCGTTTGTTGATATCACGTGGAGTGAATCAAATTGGCTGAAGACTGGCTTCTGTGATGGTGGAGATTATGGGAGGAGGCCTAGATGGATCATCCACTTGGCACTTCTGGCTGAAGATACTTCAGTTCCACCTTTAGTATCAGTTGGTTAGAGGCCTGGGATTATATCGCCTGTCTGAGCAATCAGATGGAAATTGGTGAATGGCACAGAGAGACCTGAGGCCTAAAAGACAAAATAAATCAGATAATGATGGACAATATTATATTTTATAAATAAAAAGAGAGACTTGTGTGCACCTGACCATAAATGATCTGATTTCAGTAAATTCCCAGCTATTTGGTGAATTGAGAAGAACTGGCCCACTGAGGTCACTTTCTGACCTCTGACACACACTGCTCTTCGTTGCTGACAACCAGTTTGGCTTCAAGCTGAAAACAAGATGTAAAGCACCTTGTAAATGTTCCAGGGAATAAAGAGTCAGTGACAATTGCTGGTACATTTCATGCCTCAATTATAATATCTCCCATTAGTAAAATTCAGATATTCGGTTTGTCCAAAGGAACAGGTCCAGATGAGGTCACTTTCCGACTTGTGACAATGTTTTTCTTCATCTCTCATGAGCTCAACATAAAAAGATGTAAATCACCTTGTAAATGTTACTGTGGAGAGGGGCCAAGGGATGACTTGTGACTCTTAATGCAAAGTAATAAAATCAGCTCGATACCTCGCTCAAAAACAGGGTCATTGTAAATGTGGTTGCGATCTGGACCACCCAAAGTTCACAGAAGTGAAGCCGACCTCCAAAGGAGGATCTGGAGCCAAATTCCAAATGTCCATCCCGACATTGACAGGATCTCCATTTCAGAACAATACGTGGAGGTGATTTTTATATTTGTAAATTGTTCAAGTGCTCTTCAGTCACGGAGCTCAATCCTTTTCCCTTATGTGGGTTTGTTCAAAGAAAAGGACATTGTGGAGTGAGGAAAATAATCCGCCAAAAATGCAGCTGACCCCAACATTGAAATATTGATGAGAAGCCCTGATGGGAGTAAGCTGCTGAGGTGCATAGATATTAAAGTGCAGTGTTTAAACAATCAGTGCTGGCTGAAGATTGCAGCAGCAGGCTGGGGTGTAGCAGGTTAGTAAGAAATAGTGAAATAAAACCAGAAAATGCTGAAAGCACTCAGCAGGTCAGGCAGCATCTGTAGAGAGAGAGAAACAGAGTTAATGACCTTTCATCAGAACTGGGAGAAGTTAGAGATTTAACAGTTTTGAGAACAACATCTCCTCCCTTGTCAGCAGGTTTAATGACAATGACAGGGTTGGACCTGAGAGAACGGAGTGCTGCAAGTTCAGAGGCCGATAGATTCGAGTGAGTGAGGGGAGTAGAGAAATTGAGACGGCCGATGTCACGCCGGCAGTACCCAATGAAAAGATCAAGAGAGGGTAAAAGGCCAGAGGGAGGGGTCCAGGTCCAGCATCACGTCGAGCTCGAAATTCATTGAGGTGGGGGCGTAAGGAAATGAAGCTGAGGCCGTTGCTGAGGACTGATCGATCGGGGTCACAGTGGGAAAGGTCAGAGGGGATGGTAAAAACAGGACAAGGCATGAGATTGGAAGGAGGGATGGGGTCGGAAGAAAGTGACAAGAAAGTAGGATCAGGAGGGGTGTTGGCATCAAAGAGTTGTTGAAGATTGTGGTCCTTGAAGTAATGGAGAGAGTTGATGACGGCAGTGCGGTTGATTTTATGTACATGGACTTTCAAAAGGCATTTGATAAGGTACCACATAATAGATTTGTTTACAAAATTGAAGGCCATGGGAATTAAAGGGGCAGTGACAGCATGGATTCGAAATTGACTGAGAGACAGAAAGCTGAGAATAGTGGTGATGGGTCTTTTTTTGACTGGAGGGAAGTATACAGAGGTGTCCCCCAGGGGTCGATATTAGGATCACTGCTCTTTTTGATATATATTAATGACCTGGATTTTGGTATACAGGGCATAATTTCAAAATTTGCAGATGACACAAAACTCGGAAATGTAGTAAACAGTGAAGAGGATAGGAATAGACTTCAGGAGGACAGAGGCAGTCTGGTGAAATGGGCAGACATGTGGCAGATGCAATTACACACTTAGATGTGTGAAGTGATGCATTTTGGTAGGATGAATGAGGAGAGGCAATATTAACTAAATGGTATAATTTTAAAGGGTGTGCAGGAACAGACAGACCTGGGGCTGTCCCTACACAAATCTATGAAGGTGGCAGGACATGTTGAGAATCCTGTTAAAAAAGCATATGGGATCCTTGGCTTTATAAACAGCAGCATAGGGGCCATGAAGAGAGTGGAAGAGGGGGAAGGAAGATTTCCGGACGGGAAACCTGGAAGTTCGAGTTTCCCGGACGCCCAGACGATTTTGTCTTCAGGACATCTTTTTAAATTTTCTCAGCGCATTTCCCGCTAAACAGGCCGCCAGATTGATAGGCTGGCTGCTTATTGGGACGGGAAGGAAGTTGGGGAGCAGATGCCAAATAAGTGGGGTATCAGAATGGGGGTCGGTCATCGGTGATGGGCGGGGGGGTCGGACATCGTGGGGGTTGTCAGAAATCGTCGGGGTTCGGTCATCACAGCGGGGGGGTCGGAGATCGTAGGGTGGGGGTCAGAGATTACGGATGGGATCAATAGTGGGTGGTTGTCGTAGATCATGTGAATTGTTGGACATGGTGGGGGTTTGGCCTATCATGGCGGTGGGGGGGTTCAGAGATCATGGCGGTGGTTGGATATCATCGGGTGGGTGTTCGGACACAGTGGAGGGGGTGGGGTCGACCGATTGTGGGGTGGTAGGTTCAGAGATCATGGGAGTTTGGTATCATCGGGGGGTTTTGGACATGGTGGGGGCGGGGGTGTGGGCCGGCCGGTTGTAGGATGAGGTTTGGAGACCGTGGTGGGGGTCAGAGATCGTCGGAGGCGGGTGTTTGAACATGGAGTGGGGGTTCGGCCGATCGGTTGTGTGAGATCATGGCAGGTAAGTGAGGGCCTTCTCGCCTCCTCTCATGTGTCGTGAATCAGAAGGCCCGGGAATCCCAGCCTCCAGGAGTTAAAAATAAAAAACCTATTAAAATGGAGGCCCACACCCTCCTTAAAAGATTTTACTGATCGACCCGCCTCCTGAGAGTGAGTTAGTCGCCCACCCTCTGACCGGCCTCTGTTAAAACCGGAAGTGGGCGGGTTGGAGCGAGTTGGGGTCGGGGTTTACATTTTTACAATTTTTACCTTCTCATCCGCCCCCAGGTGGGGTTAAAATTACCCCCATAGATTACAAAAGCAAGGAAGTTATGCTCAACCTTTATAATTCACTGGTTAGGCCCCAGCTGGAATATCCTGTCTGATTCTGGGCACCACACTTTAGGAAGGATGTCAAGGTCTTAGAGAGGATGCTGAGGAGATTTACTAGATTGGTACCTGTGACGAGTGACTTCAGTTATGTGGAGAGGCTGGAGAGGCTGGGGTTGTTCTCCTTAGAGCAGAGAAGGTTAAGGGGAGATTTGATAGAGGTGTTCAAAATCATGACGGGTTTTGAAAGAGTAAATAAGGAGAAACTGTTTCCAGTGGTAGAAGTATCGGTAACCAGAGGACTCAGAGGAAAGGGTAGGGAAGGGAACTAATTGGATAGCTCGTTCAAAGAGCTGGCAGAGGTACGATGGGCCGAATGGCCTCCTTCTGTGCTGTAGCATTCTATGATTCTGAGATTGACACCTGAAAGGAAGTGAAAAAGTGTTTTGTTAAAGTGCCGGATGTGGCGAAGGATGAAATGGAACTGCGGTCCAGGACAGCTCTGAAATAGAGTGAGTCTCTATTCCTTCATCTAACATCTAACCCTCCACAATACACTCTGGTTAGGGGGAGTACAAACTCGGGATTTCCCCATGTGGCTACCTATCACCACCTTGATGGTTCACACAATCATCAACTGCAAGCCTTCGCCTAATTTACTCAATCTTCTTCAGGTAAAATTGCGCTCAATGCCGGCAACAGGCAGAGCAACTGGAGGGGCATCTCCAACCTAAATCACCTCATGCCCTTACATTTATCTTTATGTTGTGTGGGGGGAGAGGGGTTCTGGTTTTCAATGGTTGGGGAATGATTGTAAATTGATTCTTCCATTCTGCCCAATGTGGACTTTGTGGTGATCTGTCTCCACACCTCTCCCCATTGTCTGGTGGCCGAGGTCTGGTTCCCTGTCCCACTTTAAACTTTCTTTGTTGCCATGGAGTTCAATAAGGAGATGGAACTGTGTTTGTGGGATGGAGGGAATTCTTTACTGTGTCGGGGGTGGTGGTGTGTGTCAGCTTCACCTCTGACTTCTGAGTGGTTCGAATCGCTCCCACTCCCTGGGTTCTCGACCTTGGTCTTATTTGGGGATTGTGACAAAGTGCAGCAGACAACTGGTTTTGGTGCAAGAAACTTTGACCTTTATTCAAGAGAGAAAATACAACACAACAATCTTAACACTCTAATAAAATGGGGAACACTTCGATACACACGAGGGAAATTACAGTCGAAAGATACCTCACCCCTCCCAATCCCACTAACTAGCTAAGTTGGACTCTCAAGGACCAGAGATAATGCTCCCCAAATGAATCCTTGACAGTAATTCACCCAGAGGTAAGTCAGAAATAGATTGTGGAGTGGAAACTTTGCGGATCTTCGGTTTTCTCCCGAGTTGGTTTTCTTTGGTCGCGGTGGCCCAATATTACCCGGTTGGTTGGTGGTAATATTCGGTTGGTTGTTTCGAAAGGCCCTTGTTGCCGTGAGGTGTCCGATAGTCACTGGGGCTGTTGCTCTGATTTCTTCTTGTGTGTCGGCCTGCTTCTAGAGCTGCTGACCTTCTCTCTGTTGCCCCCTCGCCTTGTTGTTCGCTGGAAGCTGCTCTTCCTTCCAGAGACAGGCAGAACAAGACAAGCAGCTCACAAGCGCCAGCAAGAATCAGAGAAAGAGAGAGAGTTATCGAGTTTCTACTTCTATATCCCTCTCTTCCAATGGTTTTCGTCACTTTAAAATAAAAACTTCATGTCTGTTTAAACTGTTCTTACAAAGTCCTTAAGAATCTTTGATGGCTTTTTGATGGTCGCTCATCATGTTGCAATTGCTTCTCGCGATGGGTCATTGTTAATAACGATTTTTAGAACTTGTCACACAAGGCTTCCTTTTGTATCCAACGTCCTAGGTGTTGATCGGTTTTGCTTTAAAACAAAGACATTGCCGAACCAAGTCAGGAGCAGTTGCCTCTTTCAATGGCCGACTGCCTTTCGAATTAGTGCTGAATGTTGACCACCTGATGTAGGCTTTGCATTAAAACAGAGACATGTCTGAAGCAGTAATTCTCCCGCATTCCACTGTGTGTTGTGGTGGATTCGTCTGGTGACCTCTCACCTATCCTTCCATCTTAGGATTACAGTCAAGGTCCAAAGTTTTTCCATACTCAGGGAAAAGGTGACTTTCTTTCGGGTTTTTCTCCGAGTTTTGGGGGATCTGTGAATTTTGAGAATCTTACAACAATAAGAGTAGCTGTAAGACCTTCCTCAGAACTGAAAACTGAAAGATATCCCAGCCTCTCAGCTTTCAGTCTTATACCTGAATCATTAACCCCGCCCGTCTTACACCCCGCCCGTTTTACACCCTGCCTGTTTTATATCTTACCCAATTTATACCCGGCCCGTTTTTCTTTTCTATTCAATTTAACATCTCATCCATCTTTCACATGAAATGTTAAACCAAGGCCCTTTCAGTTTGATGTAAAAGATCCAACAGCACTATTTGAAGAAGAGCAGTAGAGTTCTCCCAGTGTTCTGGCCAATATTTATCCCTCAACCAACACCTAAAATAGATGATCTGGTCATTATCTCATTGCTGTATATGGGAGCTTGCTGTGTGCAAATTGGCTGCTGTGTCTCCTACGTTGCAACAGTGATTACACTTCAAAAGTACTTCATAGGCTGTAATGCACTTTAGGACGTCCTGAGGTTGTGAAAGGCGCTATATAAATGCAGGTTCTTTCTTTCTTTCGATTGACTCCAATGGAAAAATAAATCGAGCAGAGTGTAAAACGGGTGATGATTCACAATCGTCCAACACGGATATCTCCCTCGAGGAATGGGCCTGATAATGGAATCTGCCTTTTACAGAGAACAAGGAGAGAGTTTTGGGAGAGGCTGAATTGTAACACACAGAACAAGCCACTCCTGACACTTCATCAATGTTATTACTGTATTATTGGGGAGTTTTCCAGCCTTACAGTGTGTGAGCTGGTATCATTTAAAAAATGGGAGCTGCCCCGGGTGTTCAGACTTCCCTGGATCCGGCACTTAGAGAGTTAATGATTTCTAAATCCATCACAAGGTTGGAACAAAGCAACATTTCCATAATATATCACCTGCTTTTCTCTCCAGCATCTAATGTTCCTGCCTGCAGATAGTTGTATTCAAAATCATCTTTATAAAACAGTATAAAAAGATCTGAACTCGCTGCTCAAACACCAGATCCACCTGAAGGGCCTGAGAGTCAATCAGTGCGTTCAACAGTGATCAGAATGGACACCAAGATGCTGAGACTCTGCTTAACTCTGTCTGTCCTACTCGGGCTTCAAATTACAGGAACAGGAGCAGATCAAGAGGTGATCGA
Organism: Heptranchias perlo; assembly: GCF_035084215.1. Lineage (NCBI taxonomy): Eukaryota > Metazoa > Chordata > Chondrichthyes > Hexanchiformes > Hexanchidae > Heptranchias > Heptranchias perlo. The sequence continues at coordinate 124,669,427 of NC_090329.1, forward strand.
TTTCTGCCATGAAGTTTACTGCCTTGAGCCCCTGTCGTTCACCTCACACGGAGTAAGTATAGTTAGGAGTCCACTGTTTGCTGTCATGTTTGTGCCAGTTCATTTTACTTTTCATTACATTCTCTATGGTTTTAATCGAAAATCTAACGTGAAGGACCGAGGCTAATAGTGCAGGACGCAACTAAGGGTTTTATTTTTATTCGTTCATGGGATGTGGGCGTCGCTGGCAAGGCCAGCATTTATTGCCCATCCCTAATTGCCCTTGAGAAGGTAGTGATGAGCCGCCTTCTTGAACCGCTGCAGTCCGTGTGGTGAAGGTTCTCCCACAGTGCTGTTCGGAAGGGAATTCCAGGATTTTGACCCAGCGACGATGAAGGAACGACGATATATTTCCAAGTCGGGATGGTGTGTGACTTGGAGGGGAACATGCAGGTGGTGTTGTTCCCATGTACCTGCTGCTCTTGTCCTTCTAGGTGGTAGAGGTCGTGGGTTTGGGAGGTGCTGTCGAAGAAGCCTTGGCGAGTTGCTGCAGTGCATCCTGTGGATGGTACACACAACAGGCACAGTGCGCCGGTGGTGAAGGGAGTGAATGTTTAGGGTGGTGGATGGGGTGCCAATCAAGTGGGCTGCTTTGTCCTGGATGATGTCGAGTTTCTTGAGTGTTGTTGGAGCTGCACTCATCCAGGCAAGTGGAGAGTATTCCATCACACTCCTGACTTACGTAAGAACATAAGAAATAGGAGCAGGAGTAGGCCAATCGGCCTCTCCAGCCTGCTCCGCCATTCAATAAGATCATGGCTGATCTGATCCTAACCTCAAATCTAAATTCATGTCCAATTTCCTGCCCGCTCCCCGTAACCCCTAATTCCCTTTACTTCTAGGAAACTGTCGATTTCTGTTTTAAATTTATTTAATGATGTGGCTTCCACAGCTTCCTGGGGCAGCAAATTCCACAGACCTACTACCCTCTGAGTGAAGAAGTTTCTCCTCATCTCGGTTTTGAAAGAGCAGCCCCTTATTTTAAGATTATCCCCCCGAGTTCTAGTTTCACCCATCCTTGGGAACATCCTTACCGCATCCACCCGATCAAGCCCCTTCACAATCTTATATGTTTCAATAAGATCGCCTCTCATTCTTCTGAACTCCAATGGGTAGAGTCCCAATCTACTCAACCTCTCCTCATATGTCCAACCCCTCACCCCGGGATTAACCGAGTGAACCTTCTTTGTACTGCCTCGCGAGCAAGTATGTCTTTTCTTAAGTATGGACACCAAAACTGTGTGCAGTATTCCAGGTGCCGTCTCACCAATACCTTATATAACTGCAGCAATACCTCTCTGTTTTTATATTCTATCCCCCTAGCAATAAAAACCAACATTCCATTGGCCTTCTTGATCACCTGCTGCACCTGCGTACGAACTTTTTGATTTTCTTGCACTAGGACCCCCAGATCCCTTTGTACTGCAGTACTTTCCAGTTGCTCGCCATTAAGATAATAACTTGCTCTCTGATTTTTCCTGCCAAAGTGCATAACCTCACATTTTCCAATATTGTATTGCATCTGCCAAATCTCCGCCCACTCACCCAGCCTGTCTATATCCCCCTGTAGGTTTTTTATGTCCTCCTCACTCTCTACTTTCCCTCCCATCTTTGTATCATCTGCAAACTTTGATATGTTACACTCGGTCCCCTCCTCCAAATCGTTAATATAGATTGTAAAGAGTTGGGGACCCAGCACCGACCCCTGCGGAACACCATTGGCTACTGGTTGCCAGTCCAAGAATGAACCATTCATCCCAACTCTCTGCTTCCTGTTAGATAACCAATCCTCCACCCATGCCAGAATATTACCCCCAATCCAGTGATTCTTTATCTTGAGCAATAATCTTTTATGTGGCACCTTGTCGAATGCCTTCTGGAAGTCTAAATACACTACGTCCACTGGTTCCCCTTTATCCACCCTGTACGTTATGTCCTCAAAGAACTCAAGCAAATTTGTCAGACATGACTTCCCCTTAGTAAAGCCATGCTGACTTTGTCCTATTAAATTATGTTTATCCAAATGTTCTGCTACTGTCTCCTTAATAATAGACTCCAAAATTTTACCCATCACAGATGTTAGGCTAACTGGTCTATAATTTCCAGCCTTCTGCCTACTACCCTTTTTAAATAAGGGTGTTACATTAGCAGTTTTCCAATCTGCCGGGACCTTTGCCGAGTCCAGAGAATTTTGGAAAATTATTACCAAAGCATCCACAATCCCAACTGCCACTTCCCTCAAGACCCTCGGATGTAAGCCATCAGGTCCAGGGGATTTATCCGCCTTGAGTCCCATTCATTTACTGAGTACCAATTCCTTAGTGATTTTAATTGTATTTAGCTCGTCCCCCGCCAGAGCCCCCTGTTTGTCCAGTGTTGGGTTATTCTTCGTGTTCTCTACCGTAAAGACTGAAACAAAATATTTGTTCAGCATTTTTGCCATCTCCATGTTTCCCACCATTAATTTCCCGGTCTCATCCTCTAAGGGACCTACGTTTGCCTTAGCCACCCTTTTTCTTTTTATATAACTGTAGAAACTCTTGCTATCTGTTTTTATATTTTTTGCTAATTTATTTTCATAATCTATCTTCCCTTTCTTAATCTATCTTCCCTTTCTCAATCAATCCTTTAGTTACTTTTTGCTGTCTTTTGAAGACTTCCCAATCTTCTATCCTCCCACGAAGTGTGGCTACCTTATATGTCCTTGTTTTTAGTCAGATACTATCCTTAATTTCTTTACTTAGCCACGGATGGCTGTCATTTCTCTTACACCCTTTAACACACTTGTGCCTTGTAGATGGTGGAAAGGCTTTGGGGAGTCAGGAGGTGAATCACTCGCCGCAGAATACCCAGCCTCTGACCTGCTCTTGCAGCCACAGTTTTAATATGGCTGGTCCAGTTAAGTTTCTGGTCAATGGTGACCCCCAGGATGTTGATGATGGGGGATTCGGCGATGGCAATGCCGTTGAATGTCAAGGGGAGGTGATTAGACTCTCTTCTGTTGGAGATGGTCATTGCCTGGCACTTGTCTGGTGCGAATGTTAGTTGCCACTTATGAGCCCAAGCCTGGATGTTGTCCAGATCTTGCTGCATGCAGGCTTGGACTGCTTCATTATTTGAGGGTAAATGAATAAAAGAGAAAACAAGGTGAATCATGAAGTGCTGATGCTCAGACTCCCATCAAAAACTCCGAACTCTTTTTAAAGCCCAGTCCATCCAGGACATGAATACTGCTCCCAGACCTCGGTACCGAGGACAGTCCCCTCAACACAGGTTTTTTTTCAGTAACTGTACAGTGATGCCATGAGCTAATATTTTTTTACTTGTTCTCTTAGACTTACGAAGAGAATGAATTTCCAACCCTGCAATGGGTTGTAACAGAAGTTAGTGGAATGGATATGAAGAATGCAGTAATTACTGGCATGGACAAACTTTTGAAATATTCATATTTTTCCAATGCTGCAGGTATATCAGATCTTCATCAGTGTAACAAGACGGAATGTAAAGCAAACTTTCACTGTTTGACCTGTCTTATTTGAAACTACCTGTATAGAGAGATACATGGGTCCCACAATTCCACAGTTGGCCATCCTGGAGCTTGTTCTGGGATTGTGCCCACTGATGTCCTCCAGCACACCCCCTGCCAGAGTTTGTGGGGTCACTGGGAGGGTTCCACGTTTAGGGTGCTACTTTGGCAGCGACCTGCCCCGTGCACCATGAATCTGGTGTGGTCGCCACCTGAAGGGAGGGTGAAATGTCAAGGCCCCTCCAAACCCCAGTTATGGGTCTAATTGGCCCCTGAGTGTGGAGGCTGATCCAGGAGATAAGTTTCTCAAAATTAAGTTGTCCTCTCCAGAGTCCATACACCTTGCCAGGCTTAGATCCCACCAGTGGAGCCCACATGTGCCCCTGTGGAGCCCAATACACATCATCTTTCTCGGTGTGCCTGGTGCCATTGAAACACTGGGCCCCATGGAAGGAACTCCTGGCTTGGGGAGTCCACACTCTGGCCCCTACATCAGCCCACCATTCACCCTGTAAGAGGCAGAAAGAAGCTCTTTCCCTAACAACGCATTGTGGAAACTGGCAGGAATGATGGACAACCAATGTAACCAGGTCTTCCCCTTTTTATCAGGGTTTCCATTGGTCTCCTGCTCAAGTTACCATGGAGACCGTAGAACCATCCTGGAATTTCTGGGCCATTTTTGGTATCACACAACATTTCCAGAGTTTGTTTTTTGAGTTGCCCCAGACTCAGGATAAAAATCGACAGTTTACAGTTTTTTTTATATATAAGACAAAATGGTAAAAATTTAGTAAACAACTGAATCCAAACAAAAATCGATGTGTTTTAATTCACAGAGATAAGAAACAAAATTATAGAATGGTCATTGATTAAAACAGAAATTCATGACCTAATATCTGTAAGTGAAGCAGGGCTACAGCCGGGTCAGCATTGGTGATTCAATAATCCTGGGTATAATACTTTCAGGAGGGACGGAATAAAGGGAGGAGGAGCAGCAGTATTAATTGGAAACAATATCAGAGAGCACTAGGATTTAAATAGAGAAGTGGGACAAACAAATTTCCTTTTCATTCAGCTGAGGAATAGGAAGGGATCAGTGACATTACTGGGGGTCTGTTACAGACTGACAAACAGTGGAAAGAAATTGAGGGTAAAATTTGGAGACAAATTAGAGAATCATGTCTAAATAAAAATGGAATAATTGTGGGAGAATTTAATTAGAATTATCGATTCATACAGCACAGTAGGAGGCCATTCAGCCCATCGTGCCTGTGCCGGCTCTTTGAAAGAGCTATCCAATTAGTCATCAATTATCAAAAAATAGACTGGGACAGGGAAAATGTTTGTGGTGAGAAGGGGAGGTGGTGCTGCAGTGTGTTCAGGACTGTTTTCAGTATGTTGCTTCATTCTACCTGAGAGAGGAGGAACGACTGGACCTGGTTCTGGGTAATGAAATGGAGCAAATAGGTGAACTAACAGTATGGAACATTGGGAAACAGTGACGACTATTTGGGTTCGGTGTAAGAATAGAAAAGCAAAAAGAAAAGGAAAAAGCCAAATTATAACAGTGTAAAATGGGACCTTTTCCAGTTTAAATAGAAGGAACATGGGCAAATAGAACCATAGATCAGCAATGGAACATATTTGAAGAGGATTTGGAAGGGGTACAAATCGGCATCGGCCCGAATTAAATACCGTCGAGCTGCATGAGCGAAATGGACAAACTCGGCCATTTCTACCTGAATTTCACATTTGGGGTTCTACAACCCTTAAGACCCCAATTTGCATATTTAAGGAACTGCATGCCTGTTTCAGGTGGGTGCCCTGGCAGAATAATAATCGTCCGAGAAAGGTTGGCATCTGTTGCACTTCCAGCGCAGTTTAGGCACGACAGATCACAACATGAAACTCAGGGGTCGAACGCTGATTTTATGCTGGAAAAACAGGCAGTATTGAGTTAAATTTCTCCCCATGATGGTAGACCAATCACTGGGACCTGATGGTTTATACCTGAGGAAAGCTGGAGAAGAAATATCAGAGGCTCTAACTATGGTTAAATTGTGCCAGAGAACTGGGGTGTGACAAATGGGAAAAGTATCCTCAGAACAGGTGACAGAGATAAGTGAGGAACATCTCGCCCACTAGAACTCACTTCAGTTATTGATCAATACCTGGCACCTGAAAATCCAGGGTTGGGGAAGGGCAGGAATGGTGAGTTTTGAGCGGTATCCTGATCAACCGGGTTTACAGCTCCTGTAAGAAGCTTCATAAATTCTAATTGGGGGGTGGGGAGGTGGGTCCTCCGTGCCCCCGCCCACCCACTCTCCGCCCCACTCTCCCCCCATTCTACCCCACTCTCCCCCCCCATTCTCCCCCAACATACCCCCTGTTTATGCAGTAAACCTTGGAGGTGAGACTGTGGAGATTCCCCGACGAACTGGGAATTGCACTCAGTACCCAACCTGAGAACTGGACCATAGGACGGTCTCAAGATTGGGGACCCGATCCCAGAGTGTCGATCTTCTTTACGGTGATGCCCTTTTGCTCCCTGTGGAGAATTGAAAGAAATTTGCTTATCTTTTCTCTTCGGCCCTTCCCATATAAGATGCCGCTCCACCTGTCACCAACACAGCAGAGCGAGTGCCCTCTGTTGCACCTCTACAGACACGGGCTGCCCACCCACACTGTGGAAATGACCCCGGCCCTGTCATTTCAGATGAGGGTCAACCCCAAAGGTATTTCCGGAGGTGGAGCAGGGCCTCCAGAATTTCAGGGTCCCAGAGTCTAGAATACAGGATGGAATTACTCAGTATTTGGAGAATCCGGATTTAATCAGAGCGAATCAACACAGATTTCTAAACGGCAGGTCACACCTGACCAAACTGATAGAATTCTTTGACGATATAATCGAGACGAGGGATGAAGGAAATGCAGTGGATGTGGTTCATACAGATTTGAAAAAGCTTTTAATAAGGTCCACCCCAGTGCCGTTCCCCCTGCTCCCACCTGTAACTTCTGATTCACTCTGAGCAACTCCACGGTGATCTGCTAGTAAAATGCTGTAACTGTTTTTCTTTGTCTGCAGCTACAATTGTTCCTGTCAGTGCACCTTGGGTGATTCAAGGACACTTGGTAGATGGGACAGTGCAGCAGAAATTCAATGTGTCCCTTAATTTACCTCCTTTGATCATCAGTCCACCCGAACCAACTGATCCAACAGTTAAAATTATAAAGGAATCTTCTCTTCATTATTTTATCAGGTGAGCTTAGTTGGTAGTTTGTTGTGATTGATATTTCTCAACAACGGCTGCCATGGTAACACCACTCAGCCTGTAGTTAGACTGTGATTAACGGGCTGGTCCAGTCAGGTGGGGACGTTGGCCAATATTGATCATGTAATGAGGTATTTCATGTCTCACATCCTTCAGTTCCTTCTTCTGAGGACACGGCTGGACCTCCACACTCACATTACTCAGGTTCATCTGGAGCACTGGACATGGCGGACCCACAATTCCTCGGGACACGATCCCAGGATGTGAAATCTATACCTTGTAACTAAAGTAGTTGGGCTTTTCTCTGCTGGATTGTCCCATTAGTATTAGACTCCTCTATTGTAACAATAATGGGGCCGGCTCCTGTATTTCAGATATTCTCACACGCACCACATTCTGTATTTTTGGGAAACACTTTCACTTTCTTTGATCAATTCCGCACCCAAAATCTAACATCATTTCATTGAGATGTTAGATGTTCCATTCTACTGTAGTGATCTTAAATGTCCCTTTATCTGCTCTCTTCTGATCAGAGTCATGAATTACACGGTTCCAGTGTTACCGCCCACCCTCCAGTGCCCTGTGGAGGGGATATTTTCCACATATGTGTCTGGGCGATGAACGTCAGTGTGATTTACTGATCAGAGAGAGACTCAGAGCTGGGCCCAGTCATTTCCTCACTCCACATTCACCAACTCACACTGTCAATGAGGGTCACTACACAGCATGAACCCCAATGTAGACAGTGTCCTCCTCTCTGTCAGTGCACCTTTTGTTAGCAGCTGTAGTATTATTTTATCATCTGTGGAGATTCCAGGACTGGGTGTTCCCACCGAGGAGTGGTGATCGGAGGGATCGCAGGTTGGGAGATCACGGCCCTTGGGGTCTGATTTTCAGTCTGTTTAAATTGTTAACAGAAAATCAGGGGTTTTGGGCCTGTGATTGACTAACTGCTCCCTGTGAGCATCGATCCAGGAACCCCCCAATCAGGGAATTAGCCCTCATATCCAGAAAGCTCAGAGAAAGTGGGATTATTTCCTCTAAATGTACAGAATGTGGTGCAGGAGGAGTTTCTGAGATAGAAATGAAGGCTGGATGTGGTCACTCTTTATATGGGTTGGCAGTATGTGGTAGAGTTGTTGTATGAAGACTACTTACTCCAGATTATAATTAATAAAACAATCACAACAGCTCTCACAGGGCAGCTAGCTGCCCTTGAAGTTGCATCTTAGATTTTACCTAAATAAATAACTGGGTGCAGAATAACCCCACACAGCGATCAGGCAATGGCGGGCCTGGGGCAGGATGTCCTCCAGCTAAGGGAGACCTTAATTGGAGGAGAGACCTCCCAGCAATAAAGAGAACTGTCAGAGCACCATGGTTGGAGATGACACAGTGCATCAATGCAGTCTCACTTGAGGCCCCAACCTGGGAGTTGGTGAGAAAGAAAATCTTTGATTTCTGTGAATGTAAGTGTGTGAACTAGTGACATCACTTTCAGAGATTATCTTTCCAAGCTTCTTTATTGCTCCTCACTTGGAGCAGCATCACAGAGGGGGAACGCAGGGCACTTTACCAACTGCTGATCCCAGACATGCTCATTCTCATCTGTTTCTCTGGGCCATGTTACCAAACCACTGTGCCGTCCATGTTGTTTATTAATGGGTTAAATATGAAGCACCAGGGATGTGACACCAGTACAAGGGTCTCACAGCTCCATGTTCGCACACTCACATCAGGTGGCTGTTGTCCTGGTAACATTGGTAGAACTGATCATGTCTCACAATGAAGGGTGGATAAAGGGGAACCAGTGGACATAGTGTATTTAGACTTCCAGAAGGCATTCAACAAGGTGCCACATAAAAGATTATTGCTCAAGATAAAGAATCACTGGATTGGGGGTAATATTCTGGCATGGGTGGAGGACTGGTTATCTAACAGGAAGCAGAGAGTTGGGATAAATGGTTCATTCTCGGACTGGCAACCAGTAGCCATTGGTGTTCCTCAGGGGTCGGTGCTGGGTCCCCAACTCTTTTCAATCTATATTAACGATTTGGAGGAGGGGACCGAGTGTAACATATCAAAGTTTGCAGATGATACAAAGATGGGAGGGAAAGTGGAGAGTGAGGAGGACATAAAAAACCTACAGGGAATTATAGACAGGCTGGGTGAGTGGGCGGAGATTTGGCAGATGCAATACAATATTGGAAAATGTGAGGATGTGCACTTTGGCAGGAAAAATGAGTGAGCAAGTTATTATCTTAATGGCGAGAAACTGGAAAGTACTGCAGTACAAAGGGATCTGGGGGTCCTAGTGCAAGAAATTCAAAAAGTTAGTATGCAGGTGCAGCAGGTGATCAAGAAGGCCAATGGAATGTTGGCTTTTATTGCTAGGGGGATAGAATATAAAAACAGGGAGGTATTGCTGCAGTTATATAAGGTATTGGTGAGACGGCACCTGGAATACTGCATACAGTTTTGGTGTCCATACTTAAGAAGAGACATACTTGCTCTCGAGGCAGTACAAAGAAGGTTCACTCGGTTAATCCCGGGGATGAGGGGATGGACATATGAGGATAGGTTGAGTAGATTGGGACTCTACTCATTGGAGTTCAGAAGAATGAGAGGCGATCTTATTGAAACATATAAGATTGTGAAGGGGCTTGATCGGGTGGATGCGGTAAGGATGTTCCCAAGGATGGGTGAAACTCGAACTAGGGGGCATAATCTTAGAATAAGGGGCTGCTCTTTCAAAACCGAGTTGAGGAGAAACTTCTTCACTCAGAGGGTCGTCGGTCTGTGGAATTTGCTGCCCCAGGAAGCTGTGGAAGCTACATCATTAAATAAATTTAAAACAGAAATCGACAGTTTCCGAGAAGTAAAGGGAATTAGGGGTTACAGGGAGCGGGCAGGAAATTGGACATGAATTTAGATTTGAGGTTAGGATCAGATCAGCCATGATCTTATTGAATGGCGGAGCAGGCTCGAGAGGCCGATTGGCCTACTCCTGCTCCTATTTCTTATGTTCTTATGTTCTTATTTCTTGCATTGGTCCTTTTCATATCTGCTGGGATTAGAAGGCCACAAATAACAGAGGGCAGCACTAGGCGACAGAAGGGTGGTCTCCAAACCTATGACCCTTGACTCCTTATAAGGAGATAGCCATCAGGATTACGGGATTGGGGCAACAGAGGGACTGGGGGATGGTGAATTCAGAGGCCTCCAAATGGCGAACATTCCTAGTTTTAAATTCCCAGGGGGTAATTCTGTGATCCCATTTACCAAGGCCGGTGGGAGTGATGAGACCATCTTTCTGTCAACCTGCTTGGTTTTCATACAGGCTTTGATTGGAGAAATTAAAAGTCTTTTCATTCCTAATTATTTTGCAGGACTTTCCATGACAAGACTGACGTCCAAAACTATGGCTCACTGGTCAAGGAATTCATGAAGGACTTGGAAGATGGTCAACGATCCTTTTATAAGAGTTTCTTTTTTATTGCTTGGTATAAGAGACATGGGCTAATGCAAATAGTCTTTCTGAAGAAGGAACAGTAGAATGTTTCTGAAAGGTTCTATTACCTTTACAGATATCAAACAGTGAGATGTGCTTAACTCTATCCTTAATCTTCAGGTGGGCCTCCTACCAACTACACATTGGATTTAACCCTGTGCATGAGACAGTATTGGGATTTTGATCGATTCTCCCCATGTCCCATCCCAAGAGCCCTGTGCATGGTGACCCTGTTTATAAATACTGCCCTTTCCTGGCAGTTGGCAGGTTTTCTCTCCCACCCACACTGCTGCACTGAAGACAAGGCTCGAGTTTTTCTTTCAAAAAATATACTTTATTCATAAAACTTGCAAAAATACATACAATACAGTTGTCATATCATATTTCAAATGTACACAATACAGATTATACAATTTGCAAGATACATAAAGTACAATTCAAATATGATTCCAACAATACAGTTACACATCGTACATAATTACAGTTCATGACACTCTCGGGTGCCTCATTGCATTACAATCAATACAGCTCGTTGATTACAGATTCATTACAGATACATTACATTTCATGACATAAATTTGTATTTTACATTCTGGGGCCGAGTGGGTTTTCCCTGATTGTAGCCCTTCGGTACACAATGGCGGGAAGGCCCTAAACGGTTGCTTTCCCCACAGAGCCTTTGTGGCGGCTGCACCCAGCTTCAGTGTGTCCCTCAGCACGTAGTCCTGGACCTTGGAATGTGCCAATCGGCAACACTCGGTCGAGGACTTGCACTGGAAGACCAGCAAGTTTCGGGCTCTCGTCTTCTATCCGACACTACCTGGTTATCACACTTTTTATAGTGGGCCTATCTTTGGGTAAGAGGGATTAATCTCCGCATTAATTTCCCTTTTCTGTAATCGTAATTTAAATGAATCGTGCACAGACTGAGATTGAGATGGATCTGGTGGCAGATCTCGTTCCAGGATGTTCTATCTTCACACAGCGATGGGTTATGTTTCTGTTTATCCCAGTCATGCTGATCAGAACATTTAAAGGTGATGTGAAAAGAGCCAATAGAAAATGGAAAGTGTTTCAGAGCACAGAGTATTGAAGTTGTTCCATGTGGAATCATGGAGTGGTCAGATGTGGGATCGTACCTGGGGTCTCTCACTCTGTGAGTTGCTGACCACAGGCAGAGACCAGGTGCTTCCACAGAGCAAGCTGTCACCAGGCCCCTCTCACACTCCTTTTGATGCCCAGCAAAAGTATGTCTTTCCTGGGGCAGATTGTCCACTCAGCCTCAAATATTCAGCAACTAACAACATAATTCATTCAGTTAAATGGTTTAGACAACATGATGTGCATTTTATCTGCAAGAGTTAGTTCAACACTGAACAATTAAGAGAATATTTGAACTGTAAAAGCACAGTGTGTTTAATATTTGTAAAATGTTGAGGCTTTCATTACATCATCTTGAAGAATTTCCTCCTGTGTTTAAATTGTTCTGTCTCCTGTACTCTGAAATATTGATGGGAATTGACTGTATAACAGACAGTGTCGACTGGACGCTGTGAACTGTAGGAAGAGCAATACACTCACTGGAGAAACCTGCTAATGGGGACCCCCAGTTTGGCCATAGTCAGATCAGCGCAAATCCAGAAACGGATGATAGTATAAATTTCAGATTCAGATCTCCTCACACCTATACTGGGTGCTCACACTTGGAATATACACGGACTGAATCTGTGATTGAGAAAATGATCTATTCAGATATTGCTCCTGTTAACAGGCGGCCCATTCACAGGCTTCTCTTGTGGTGTAAATAATTCATTGTCTTCTAGCCTTTGTTTGTCTTTTGTTTTTCAAACTGCTGGGAACGTATTGTCACTGTGAAATAAAGAGGGTGATGCATCACAACACTTGGTCTCATGTTAGATTCTTACTCAGAAATAAAACTGGTCACTGATCACATGACTATACCTATACTGGGTAGGACATTTAGGACTGAGATGAGGTGAAATTTCTTCACTCAGAGGGAGGTGAACCTGTGGAATTCTCTACCATAGAAGGCTGAGGAGGCCAAGTCACTGAATGTATTTAAGAAGGAGATGGATAGATTTCTAGACACAGAAGGCATCCAGGGATATGGGGAGAGAGCGGGAATATGGTATTGAGATTGGGGATCAGCCATGATCACATTGAATGGTGGAGCAGGCTCGAAGGGCCGAATGGCCTACTCCTGCTCCTATGTTCTATGTTTCTATGTTTCATATTAGATAAACTTTTCAGATTTCAGTGCAATGATTCAATCAGAATATTGAAGTGTAAAAATAAAGAGTGAGAAAGAACGAACAGACAGAGGGGTGAAAATGAGTCTGGTCCTGGTTTCAGGCCCAGAATCGGGGCTGCGCAGACAGCACCCACCCTAACCGGGAGGCCCAAAGCCAGTTCAACATTGGGCCTCGGGACTCTGCAATAATTTGGGTCAATTGCCGGCGTCTGCCGTGGCTCCAGAAGCAGCTTGTCCATCACCTCAGGTAATTGCCGGGAGAGGAGGGGGTGAACTACAATGAGAGGGGGGCTGAACATTGCTGGCAGGAGTACTGGTTCCAGGTGAATAATAAGAAAAAATAATACCTTTTACAGGCGACCACCCCAGACGCCTGAAAAATGACCCGACCCTTAGGGAAAGATGTTTTTCAGGAATCTTGGGGACGCAGGATGTTGGACCCCGAAATTGGACCTCATTGCTCCCATTTTACGCCCATAAAAAGGTGTGTCAAGGTCCAATTTCTTGCCCACAGATTAATTTAGTGAGGAACGTAGCACCTGGAGAATGGGCTCCATATTCTTCAGGTGACAGTCACATCTCCGTGCAGCCTGACACTTGAATCTGTTCAACTTCACTCTGAAGAGTGATTAGAACTCTGTTAATGGGATTTCACTAATGAAGTCACGGGATGGAGGGAGACCAATATTCATGGATCTACCATGTTCTTGGGGGTAATTTTAACCCCCAAGAACGGGTGGGTTGGGGGCGGGTTGGAGGTTAAAATAACAGTTTTTTGGATGGGATCGCATCCCGGCCTCAACTCGCCCACTTCTGCAGGTTTTTATGCCTGAGCTCAACAGACACCAGGCAGTTCTGATGAAGGGCCATCGATCTGAAAGGTTAACTCTCGATCCCCACAGTTGCTGCCTGAATTGCTGAGTATTTCCAGCATTTTCTGTTTTTAGACCAGGAAGTCCCACCCCCACTTAAAGCCAGTGGGCCGTTACTTAAAGGGGCAATGTATCTCATTGAAATACTTGAGGTATTTAATTCATCATGTATTGGAAAACTTAGATGAGTTTAACCTCATCTGATCAGGTTTCCCATCACTTCCGATTCACATCAAGTGAAAGCAGGAAGGGTCAGATCCATGAGGTGAGTGCCTTTATTGCACTGCTTGTGGGCCCGGAGGAGCAGGAGGCCGAGCTCACCTGGCCGACAGAAACCCCGCAATCGCGCCCCCCGTCCCCGCCCTCTGCCGATGGTGGACCCTCCCCTCTATTGTGGAAACCCCCCCACCGCTCTATGGTGGCCCCCACCTCGATTCGTCAACTGGCCTCGGATCTCCAAGTCTTGGTCCATCCGATCTCCTCCCCTGCCCATCCGATTGGCTCCGCGACCTATCCGATCTCCTCCCGGTCCATCCGATTGTCCCCCCAGTCCATCCGATCTCCGCCCGGTCCATCCGATTGTCCCCCCAGTCCATCCGATCTCCTCCCGGTCCATCCGATTGTCCCCCCAGTCCATCCGATCTCCTCCCGGTCCATCCGATTGTCCCCCCAGTCCATCCGATCTCCTCCCGGTCCATCCGATTGTCCCCCCAGTCCATCCGATCTCCTCCCGGTCCATCCGATTGTCCCCCCAGTCCATCCGATCTCCTCCCGGTCCATCCAATTGTCCCCCCGGTCCATCCGATCTCCTCCCGGTCCATCCGATTGTCCCCCCAGTCCATCCGATCTCCTCCCGGTCCATCCAATTGTCTCCCTGGCCCATCCGATCTCCTCCCGGTCCATCCAATTGTCTCCCCAGTCCATCCGATCTCCTCCCGGTCCATCCAATTGTCTCCCTGGCCCATCCGATCTCCTCCCGGTCCATCCAATTGTCTCCCCAGTCCATCCGATCTCCTCCCGGTCCATCCAATTGTCTCCCTGGCCCATCCGATCTCCTCCCGGTCCATCCAATTGTCTCCCCAGTCCATCCGATCTCCTCCCAGTCCATCCGATGTCCTCCCGGTCAATCCGATTGTCTCCCTAGTCCATCCGATCTCCCCCCGGTCCATCCAATTGTCTCCCAGGGCCATCCAATTGTCTCCCTGGTCCATCCGATCTCCTCCGGGTTCATCCAATTGTCTCCCTGGCCCATCCGATCTCCTCCCGGTCCATCAAATCTCCTCCGGGTTCATCCGATTGTCTTTCTGGCCCATCTGATTTCCTCCCCGGTCCATCCGATCTCTCCCAGTCCATCCGATTGTCTCCCCGGTCCATCCGATCTTCCCGGTCCATCTGATTCCTTCCCGGTCCACTTGATCTCATTCCCGGTACATTCGATCTCCTCCCGGTCCATCTGATTGTCTCCCCAGTCCATCTGATTGTCTCCCCGGCCCATCCGATCTCCTCCCCGGTCCATCCGATCTCCTCCCAGACCCATGATCCCTCCATCCCTCCCTCCAACCCCCTGCTGCGACCTGCTACCACAGACCTGCCTGTCTGACAGCCAGCTAGCCCGTCAATCAGGCTGGCTGCCGGGCGCAAAGAATTTGTTGACCTCATTAAGTCCGCCAACTTACCATCCGGGGTTCACACCCGAAAATCTTCCTCCCCGCTCCCTTCCCAGCTCGAGGTCAAATTTCTGTCCTTGATGTCAGAATCAGAGCAATAAGACAGTAGAGAATGTGAAGAGATGTTGGGGATTGGAGAAAAGTTCTAAATCTCACGGCTGGGAAGCAAATGTCAGTCACAGATTAATGAGATATTTGGATCTCCAGGGTGATTCCAACACTCTGATATTTGAGTTTCTGGACACTTTCAAACCACTTTAAAATTAATGAACTGGTGAAATACTGAAGTCAGGTTTGGGTCAATTGACCAAACAATGGGGCCCTGAAATTCCTGAGGCAGTATGAACGAAATAGTGCAATTCAAAAGGGGGTGCAGGAACAGAGAGAC
The DNA here is from genome assembly GCF_035084215.1 of Heptranchias perlo. Classification (NCBI taxonomy): domain Eukaryota; kingdom Metazoa; phylum Chordata; class Chondrichthyes; order Hexanchiformes; family Hexanchidae; genus Heptranchias; species Heptranchias perlo. Next base: position 124,684,974 of record NC_090329.1, read on the forward strand.
CTGGGGGTTCACAGACACAAATCTTTGAAGGTGACAGGACAAGTTGATGAAGTCGTTAATAAAGCAGATGGAATCCTTGTCTTTATAAATAGAGACTATGGCCCCAATATTCACGGGGAGTCGGGGAGGGAGCAGGGGAGTGTGTTTGCGACCGGGAAATCCGGAAATGCCGGGAAAACGGAGGTGCTCCCAAATTTAACGCCAGGACCTCATCAGCACTTTTTAAACTCCTTTTCCCGCCTTCAGCCGGTCAGATTTCCAGGTGGGAAAGTCAACGTTAGAAGGCCACAGCCAGGGACTGCTGGGAAGGGTCCTCGGCAATCGGAGGAGATGCCAGAGGACTGGAGAATTGCAAATGTTACACCCTTGTTCAAAAAAGAGAGTAAGGATGAACCCGGCAATGACAGGCCAATCAGTTTAACCTCGGTGGTGGGGAAACTTGTAGAAAGGATAATCCGGGATAAAATTAATAGTCACTTGGACAAGTGTGGATTAATAAAGGAAAGCAAGCATGGATTTGTTCAAGGCAAATCACTTTTAAAATCACAGAATAATAGAATCATAGAAAGGTAACAGCGTGAAAGGAGGCCATTCGGTCCATCGAGTCCATGCCGGCTTTATTCAAGATCAATCCAGCTAGTCCCACTCCCCTGCCCTATCCTCGTAGCCCTGCAAATCTTTTCCTTTCAAGTATTTATCTAATTCACATTTGAAAGCCATGATTGAATCTGCCTCGACCGCCCCCTCAGGCAGTACATTCTGAGGGGGTGGTGGGGCAGATCCTAACCACTCACTGTGTAAAAAAGCTTTTCCTCATGTCGTCTTTGGTTCTTTTGCCAATCACCTTAAATCTATGTCCTCTGATTCTTGACGCTCCCGCCAAAGGGAACAGTTTCTCTCTATCTACTCTGTCTCGACCCTTCATGATTTTGAATACCTCTATCAAATCTCCTCTCAACCTTCTCTATTACGAGGAGAACAATCCCAGCTTCTCCAGTCTATCCACGTAACTAAAGTCCCTCATCCCTGGAATCATTCTGGTAAATCTCTGCTGCACCCTCTCTTAGGCCTTCACATCTTTCCCAAAGTGCAGTGCCCAGAAGTGGACACAATACTCCAGTGGCCGAACCAGTGTTTTATAAAGGTTCATCATGACTTCCTTGCTTTTGTACTCTTTGCCTCTATTTATAAAGCCCAGGATCCCATTTGCTTTTTTAACCACTTTCTCAACCTGCCCTGCCACCTTCAATGATTTCTACACTTATACCCCCAGATCTCTCTGTTCCTGTACCCCTTTTAGAATTGTGCCCTCTAGTTTATATTGCCTCTCCTCATTCTTCCTACCGAAATGTATCACTTTGCATTTTACTGCATTAAATTTCATCTGCCATGTGTCCACCCATGACACCAACCTGTCTATATCCTCTTGAAGTCTGTCACTATCCTCCTCACTGTTCACTACATTTCCAAGTTTTGAGTCATTTGCAAATTTGGAAATTGTGCCCTCTAATCCAAGTCCAAGTCATTAATATATATCAAGAAAAGCAGTGGTCCTAGTACCGACCGCTGGGGAACACCACTGTGCACCTCCTTCTATTGCGAAAAACAACCGTTCACCACTACTCTCTGTTTCCTGTCATATGGCCAATTCTGTATGCATACTGCCCCTTTTATTCCACGGGCTTCAACCTTGATGACAAGCCTATCATGCGGCACTTTATCAAATGCCTTTTGAAAGTCCATATTCACCACATCAACTGCAATGCCCTCATCGACCCTCTCTGTTAGCTCATCAAAAAACTCTATCAAGTTAGTTAAACATGAATACTCTCCACTTGCCTGGATGAGTGCAGCTCCAACAACACTCAAGAAGCTCGACACCATCCAAGATAAAGCAGCCCGCTTGATTGGCACCCCATCCACCACCCTAAACATTCACTCCCTTCACCACCGGCGCACTGTGGCTGCAGTGTGCACCATCCACAGGATGCACTGCAGCAACTCGCCAAGGCTTCTTCAACAGCACCTCCCAAACCCGCGACCTCTACCACCTAGAAGGACAAGGGCAGCAGGCGCATGGGAACAACACCACCTGCACGTTCCCCTCCAAGTCACACACCATCCCGACTTGGAAATATATCGCCGTTCCTTCATTGTCGCTGGGTCAAAATCCTGGAACTCCCTTCCTAACAGCACTGTGGGAGAACCGTCACCACACGGACTGCAGCGGTTCAAGAAGGCGGCTCACCACCACCTTCTCGAGGGCAATTAGGGATGGGCAATAAATGCCGGCCTTGCCAGCGACGCCCACATCCCGTGAACGAATAAAAAAAAAATAAAAAAAAAAATTTGCCTTGAACAAAACTTTGCTGGTTTTCTCTAATCAATCCACACTTGTCCAAGTGACTGTTAATTCTGTCCCGGATTATTGTTTCTAAATGTTTCCCCACCACCGAGGTTAAACTGACTGGCCTGTAGTTGCTCGGTTTATCCTTACACCATTTTTGCACAAGTGTGTAACATTTGCAATTCTCCAGTCCTCTGGCACCAGCGTCGGATCAAAAGATGTTTGGAAGATTATGGCCGGTACTTCCGCAATTTCCCTCAGCGACCTAGGATACATCCCATTCGGACCAGGTGACTTATCCACTTTAAGTACAGCTAGCCTTTCTAGTACCTCCTCTTTATCAATTTTTAGCCCATCCAGTATCTCAACGACATCTTCTTTTACCACGATTCTGGCAGCATATTCTTCCTTGGTAAAGACAGATGCAAAGTACTCATTTAGTACCTCGGCCATGCCCTCTGTCTCCATGAGTGGATCTCCTTTTTGGTCCCTAATCGGTGCCACCCTTCCTCTTACCACCTGTTTACTGTTTACATGCCTGTAGAAGATGTTTGGATTCCCTTTTGTGTCGACCGCCAGTCTATTCTTATACTCTCTCTTTGCCCCTCTTATTTCCTTTTTTGCTTCCCCTCTGAACTTTATATACTCAGCCAGTTTCTCACTTGTGTTAGCAACCGGACATCTGTCATACACCACTTTTTCCTGCTTCATCTTATTCTCTATCTCTTTTGTCATCCAGGGAGCTCAGGCTTTAGTTGCCCGACCTTTCACCTTCATGGGAATGGACCGAGACTGAACCCGAAACATCTCCTCCTTAAAGACCGCCCATTGTTCAATTACAGTTTTGCCTGCCAATCTTTGATTCCAATTTACCCAGGCCAGATCTGTTTGCATCCCACTGAAATTTAACTTTTTTTTAATTTGTTCATGGGAAGTGGACGTCGCTGGCAAGGCCAGCATTTATTGCCCATCCCTAATTGCCCTTGAGAAGGTGGTGTAGAGCCGCCTTCTTGAACCGCTGCAGTCCATGTGGTGTAGGTTCTCCCTCAGTGCAGTTAGGAAGGGAGTTCCAGGATTTTGACCCAGCGAGGATGAAGAAACGAAGATTTATTTCCAAGTCAGGATGTTGTGTGACATGGAGGGGAACATGCAGATGGGATTGATCCCATGTGCCGACTGTCCTTGTCTTTCTAGGTGGTAGAGGTCGCGGGTTTGGGAGGTGCTGTCGAAGAAGCCTTGGCGAGTTGCTGCAATGCATCCTGTGGATGGTACACACTGCAGCCATGGTGCGCCGGTTTTAAAGGGGGTGAATGTTTAGGATGGTGGATGGGGTGCCAATCAAGTGGGCTGCTTTGTTCTGGATGGTGTTGAGCTTCTGGAGTGTTGTTGGAGCTGCACTCATCCAGGCAAGTGGAAAGTATTCCATCACACTCCTGACTTGTGCCTTGTAGATGGTGGAAAGGATTTGGGGAGTCAGGAGATGAGTCACTCGCCGCAGAATACCCAGCCTCTGACCTGCTGTCGTAGCCACAGTATTTATATGGCTGGTCCAGTTAAGTTTCTGGTCAATGGTGACTCTCAGGATGTTGATGGTGGGGGATTTGGCGATGGTAATGCCGTTGAATGTCAAGGGGAGGTGGTTGGACACTCTCTTGTTGAAGAATTCTTGTTGAATTCAATTAATTAATTAAATTCAATTCATTAAATTAAAAAAAAATCTGGAATTAAAATACTCGTATCAGTAATGATGGCCATGAAACTACCGGATTGTCGTAAAAACCCATCTGGTTCACTAATGTCCTTTAGGGAAGGAAGCCTGCCGCCCTTACCCGGTCTGGCCGACATGTGACTCCAGACCCACAGCAATGTGGTTGATTCGTAATTGCCCTCTGAAATGGCCTAGCAAGCCACTCAGTTGTAAAATCTCGCTACGAAAAGTCATAATAAGAAAAAAACCGGACGGACCACCCGGCATCGGACCACTCGGCACTGGACACGACAACGGCAAAACACCAAGCCCAGTCGACCCTGCAAGGTCCTCCTGACTAACATCTGGGGACTTGTGCCAAAATTGGGAGAGCTGTCCCACAGACTAGTCAAGCAACAGCCTGACATAGCCATACTCACAGAATCATATCTTTCAGCCAATGTCCCAGACTCTTCCATCACCATCCCTGGGTATGTCCTGTCCCACCGGCAGGACAGACCCACCAGAGGTGGCGGTACAGTGGTATACAGTCAGGAGGGAGTGGCCCTGGGAGTCCTCAACATTGACTCTGGACCCCATGAAATCTCATGGCATCAGGTTAAACATGGGCAAGGAAACCTCCTGCTGATTACCACCTACCGTCCTCCCTCAGCTGATGAATCAGTCCTCCTCCATGTTGAACACCACTTGGAGGAAGCACTGAGGGTAGCAAGGGCACAAAATGTACTCTGGGTGGGGGACTTCAATGTCCATCACCAAGAGTGGCTCGGTAGCACCACTACTGACCGAGCTGGCCGAGTCCTGAAGGACATAGGCTGCTAGACTGGGCCTGCAGCAGGTGGTGAGCGAACCAACACGAGGGAAAAACTTACTTGACCTCGTCCTCACCAATCTACCTGTCGCAAATGCATCTGTCCATGACAGTATTGGTAGGAGTGACCACCGCGCAGTCCTCGTGGAGATGAAGTCCCGTCTTCGCACTGAGGACACCATCCAACGTGTTGTGTGGCACTACCACTGTGCTAAATGGGATAGATTCAGAACAGATCTAGCAGCTCAAAACTGGGCATCCATGAGGCACTGTGGGCCATCAGCAGCAGCAGAATTGTATTCCAGCACAATCTGTAACCTCATGGCCCGGCATATTCCTCACTCTACCATTACCAACAAGCCAGGGGATCAACCCTGGTTCAATGAGGAGTGTAGAAGAGCATGCAAGGAGCAGCACCAGGCGTACCTAAAAATGAGGTGCCAACCTGGTGAAGCTGCAACTCAGGACTACGTGCATGCTAAACAGCGGAAGCAACATGCTATAGACAGAGCTAAGCGATTCCACAACCAACGGATCAGATCAAAGCTCTGCAGTCCTGCCACATCCAGTCGTGAATGGTGGTGGACAATTAAACAACTAACGGGAGGAGGAGGCTCTGCAAACATCCCCATTCTCAATGATGGCGGAGTCCAGCACGTGAGTGCAAAAGACAAGGCTGAAGCGTTTGCAACCATCTTCAGCCAGAAGTGCCGAGTGGATAATCCATCTCAGCCTCCTCCCGATATCCCCACCATCACGGAAGCCAGTCTTCGGCCAATTCGATTCACTCCACGTGATATCAAGAAACGGCTGAGTGCACTGGATACAGCAAAGGCTATGGGCCCCGACAACATCCCAGCTGCAGTGCTGAAGACTTGTGCTCCAGAACTAGCTGCGCCTCTTGCCAAGCTGTTCCAGTACAGCTACAACACTGGCATCCACCCGACAATGTGGAAAATTGCCCAGGTATGTCCTGTCCACAAAAAGCATGACAAATCCAATCCGGCCAATTACCGCCCCATCAGTCTACTCTCAATCATCAGCAAAGTGATGGAAGGTGTCGTCGTCAGTGCTATCAAGCGGCATTTACTCACCAATAACCTGCTCACCGATGCTCAGTTTGGGTTCCGCCAGGACCACTCGGCTCCAGACCTCATTACAGCCTTGGTCCAAACATGGACAAAAGAGCTGAATTCCAGAGGTGAGGTGAGAGTGACTGCCCTTGACATCAAGGCAGTATTTGACCGAGTGTGGCACCAAGGAGCCCTAGTAAAATTGAAGTCCATGGGAATCAAGAGCAATTAGGGATGGGCAATAAATGCCGGCCTTGCCAGCGACGCCCACATCCCGTGAACGAATAAAAAAAATAAAAAAAAGATGGTCATTGCCTGGCACTTGTCTGGCGTGAATGTTACTTGCCACTTATCAGCCCAAGCCTGGATGTTGTCCAGGTCTTGCTGTGTGCGGGCATGGACTGCTTCATTATTTGAGGGGTTGTGAATGGAACGGAACACTGTGCAATCATCAGTGATCATCCCCATTTCTGACCTTATGATTTAACTAACTTGATCGAGTTTTTGATGAGGTAACAAACGGTTGATGAGGGCAATGCGGTAGATGTGTATATGGACTTTCAAAAGGCGTTTGATAAAGTCCCACATAATAGGCTTGTCAGCAAAATTGAAGCCCATGAAATAAAAGGAGCAGTGACAGCATGGATATGAAATTGGCTCAGTGACAGGAAACAGAGGGTCGTGGTGAACGGTTGTTTTTCGGACCAGAGGACGGTGTACAGTGGTGTTCCCCAGAGGTCGGTACCAGGACCGCTGCTTTTTTTGATATATATTAATGACTTGGACTTGGGTGTACAGGGCACAATTTCCAAATTTGAGAGTGCAGTAAACAGTGAGGAGGATTGTAATCTGAAGATATTGAAATCTGTGTTAAGTCCAGAAGGTTGTAAAGTACCTAAATGACAAATGAGATGCTGTTCCTCGAGCTTACCTTGAGTTTGATTGGAACAGTGCATGAGGCAGAGGACAGAGAGGTCAGAGAAGGAGTGGGACGGGGAATTAAAATGGCAAGCGACCGGCAGGTCAGGGTCACGCATGCAGACAGAGCGGAGGTGTTCAGCAAAGCAATCACCTGATCTGCATTTGGTCTCCCCAATGTAGAGGAGCGAATACATGAACTAAATTGGAAGAAGTACAAGTAAATCGCTGTTTCACCTGGAAGGAGTGTTTGGGTCCCTGGTTGGTGGGGTGGGAGGAGGTGAAGGGGCAGGTGTTGCATCTCCTGTGCTCACACGGGAAGGTGCCGTGGGGAGGAGAGTGGGTGTTCGGGGTAATGGGAGAGTGGACCAGGATGTCGTAGAGGGAGCAGTTCCTTCGGAATGCTGAATGAGGAGGGGAGGGGAAGATGTTTTTGGCGGTGGGATCGCGTTGGAGTTGATGAAAATGGAGGAGGATGATACTTTGAATGTTGACAACCTTCTGGACTCAACATTGATTTCAATAACTTCAAGAACCACTGCTCCCAAATTTTTTTTATTCGTTCATGGGATGTGGGCGTCGGTGGCGAGGCCTGCATTTATTGTCCATCCCTAATTGCTCTTGAGACGGTGGTGGTGAGCCGCCTTCTTGAACCGCTGCAGTCCGTGTGGTGAAGGTTCTCCCAACAGTGCTGTTAGGTCGGGAGTTCCAGGATTTTGACCCATCGATGATGAAGGAACGGCGATATATATCCAAGTCGGGATGGTGTGTGACTTGGAGGGGAACGTGCAGGTGGTGTTATTCCCATGTGCCTGCTGTCCTTGTCCTTCTAGGTGGTAGAGGTCGTGGGTTTGGGTGGTACAGTCGACGAAGCCTTGGCGAGTTGCTGCAGTGCATCCTGTAGATGGTACTCACTGCAGCCACTGTGCGTTGGTGGTGAAGGGGGTGAATGTTTAGGGTGGTGGATGGGGTGCCAATCAAGCGGGCTGCTTTGTCCTGGATGGTGTTGAGCTTCTTGAGTGTTGTTGGAGCTGCACTCATCCAGGCAAGTGGAGAGAATTCCATCACACTCCTGACTTGTGCCTTGTAGATGGTGGAAAGGATTTGGGGAGTCAGGAGATGAGTCACTCGCCGCAGAATAACCAGCCTCTGACCTGCTCTCGTAGCCACATTATTTATGTGGCTGGTCCAGTTAAGTTTCTGGTCAATGGTGACCCCCAGGATGTTAATGGTGGGGGATTCGGCGATGGTAATGCCGTTGAATGTTAAGGGGAGTTGTTTGGACTCTCTCTTGTTGGAGATGGTCATTGCCTGGCATTTGTCTGGCGCGAAAGTGACTTGCCACTTATTGGCCCAAGCCTGGATGTTGTCCAGGTCTTGCTGTATGCGGGCATGGACTGCTTCATTATCTGAGGGGTTGCGAATGGAACTGAACACTGTGCAATCATCAGCGAACATCCCCATTTCTGACCTTATGATTGAGGGAAGGTCATTGATGAAGCAGCTGAAGATGGTTGGGCCGAGGACACTGCCCTGAGGAACTCCTGCATCAATGTCCTGGGGCTGAGATTATTGGCCTCCAACAATCACTAACATCTTCCTTTGTGCTAGGTATGACTCCAGCCACTGGAGAGTTTTCCCCCTGATTCCCATTAACTTCAATTTTACTTGGGATCCTTGGTGCCACACTTGGTCAAAGGCTGCCTTGATGTCAAGGGCAGTCACTCTCACCTCACTTTCATACAGCCAGTGCTGGTAATGGTTCTGCTGTTGCCACTCACAGCTACTCAATCCAATCTTATCATAGAATCATCGAAGTTACAATATAGAAACAGGCCCTTCGGCCCAACATGTCCATGTCGCCCAGTTTATACCACTAAGCTAGTCCCAATTGCCTGCACTTGGCCCATATCCCTCTATACCCATCTTACCCATGTAACTGTCCAAATGCTTTTTAAAAGACAAAATTGTACCTGCCTCTCCTACTGCCTCTGGCAGCTCGTTCCAGACACTCACCACCCTTTGAGTGAAAAAATTGCCCCTCTGGACCCTTTTGTATCTCTCCACTCTCACCTTAAATCTATGCCCCCTCGTTATAGACTCCCCTACCTTTGGGAAAAGATTTTGACTATCTACCTTATCTGTGCCCCTCATTATTTTATAGACTTCTATAAGATCACCCCTTAACCTCCTACTCTCCAGGGAAAAAAGTCCCAGTCTGTCTAACCTCTCCCTATAAGTCAAACCATCAAGTCCCGATAGCATTCTAGTAAATCTTTTCTGCACTCTTTCTAGTTTAATAATATCCTTTCTATAATAGGGTGACCAGAACTGTACACAGTATTCCAAGTGTGGCCTCACCAATGCCCTGTACAACTTCAACAAGACATCCCAACTCCTGCATTCAATGTTCTGACCAATGAAACCAAGCATGCCGAATGCCTTCTTCACCACCCTATCCACCTGTGACTCCACTTTCAAGGAGCTATGAACCTGTACTCCTTGATCTCTTTGTTCTATAACTCTCCCCAACACCCGACCATTAATGGAGTAGGTCCTGGCCCGATTCGATCTACCAAAATGCATCACCTCACATTTATCTAAATTAAACTCCATCTGCCATTCATCGGCCCACTGGCCCAATTTATCAAGATCCCGTTGCAATCCTAGATAACCTTCTTCACTGTCCACAATGCCACCAATCTTGGTGTCATCTGCAAACTTACTAACCATGCCTCCTAATTTCTCATCCAAATCATTAATATAAATAACAAATAACAGTGGAGCCAGCACCGATCCCTGAGGCACACCGCTGGACACAGGCCTCCAGTTTGAAACACAACCCTCTACAACCTTGTCTTCTGTCGTCAAGCCAATTTTGTATCCAATTGGCTACCTCACCTTGGATCCCATGAGATTTAACCTTATGTAACAACCTACCATGCGGTACCTTGTCAAAGGCTTTGCTGAAGTCCATGTAGACCACGTCTACTGCACAGCCTTCATCTATCTTCTTGGTTACCCCTTCAAAAAACTCAATCAAATTCGTGAGACATGATTTTCCTCTCACAAAACCATGCTGACTGTTCCTAATTAGTCCCTGCCTCTCCAAATGCCCGTAGCTCCTGTCTCTCAGAATACCCTCTAACAACTTACCCACTACAGATGTCAGGCTCACCGGTCTGTAGTTCCCAAGCTTTTCCCTGCGGCCCTTCTTAAACAAAGGCACAACATTTGCTACCCTCCAATCTTCAGGCACCTCGCCTGTAGCGGTGGATGATTCAAATATCTCTGCTAGGGGACCCGCAATTTCCTCCCTAACCTCCCATAACGTCCTGGGATACATGACATCAGGTCCCGGAGATTTATCGACCTTGATGCGCGTTAAGACTTCCAGCACCTCCCTCTCTGTAATATGTACACTCCTCAAGACATCACTATTTATTTCCCCAAGTTCCCTAACATCCATGCCTTTCTCAACTGTAAATACCGATGTGAAATATTCATTCAGGATCTCACCCATCTCTTGTGGTTCTGCACATAGATGACCTTGTTGATCCTTAAGAGGCCCTACTCTCTCCCTAGTTACTCTTTTGCCCTTTATGTATTTGTAGAAGCTCTTTGGATTCTCCTTTGCCTTATCTGCCAAAGCAATCTCATGTCCCCTTTTTGCCCTCCTGATTTCTCTCTTAACTCTACTCCGGCAATCTCTATACTCTTCAAGGGATCCACTTGATCCCAGCTGCCTGTGCATGTCATTTGCCTCCTTCTTCTTTTTGACTAGGGCCTCAATCTCCCGAGTCATCCAAGGTTCCCTCCTTCTACCAGCCTTGCCCTTCACTTTATAAGGAATGTGTTTACCCTGAACCCTGGTTAACACACTTTTGAAAGCCTCCCACTTACCAGACGTCCCTTTGCCTGCCAACAGACTCTCCCAATCAACTTCTGAAAGTTCCTGTCTAATACCATCAAAATTGGCCTTTCCCCAATTTAGAATTTTAACTTTTGGGCCAGACCTATCATTCTCCATAGCTATCTTAAAACTAATGGAATTATAATCACTGGTCCCAAAGTGATCCCTCACTAACACTTCTGTCACCTGCCCTTCCTTATTTCCCAAGAGGAGGTCAAGTTTTGCCCCCTCTCTAGTCGGGCCATCCACATACTGAATGAAAAATTCCTCCTGAATACACTCAACAAATTTCTCTCCTTCCAAGCCCCTAATGCGATGGCTGTCCCAGTCAATGTTGGGAAAGTTAAAGTCCCCTACTATTACCACCCTATTTTTCTTGCAGCTGTCTGTAATCCCCTTACATATTTGCTCCTCAATTTCCCGTGGGCGAACCCTCGGATATATCCCCTCTCACTACTGCCGTGATGTTCTCCCGAATCAAGAACGCAACTCCCCCTCCTCTCTTACCTCCTGCTCTATCTTTCCAATAGCATCTGTACCCTGGAACATTGAGCTGCCAGTCCTGCCCCTCCCTTAGCCATGTTTCAGTGATAGCTATAACATCCCAGTCCCATGTACCCATCCATGCCCTGAGTTCATCTGCCTTGCCCATCAGACTTCTTGCATTGAAATAAATGCAATTTAATCTAGACTTCCCTTGGTCTTTGCCCTGCTTTCTCAGACCATCTGTCCGGTCATGTTCTGTACACTCTCCCTTACTGCCTTTTGTTTCTGTCACCACTTTATTTCCCACTGACTTCCTGCATCGGTTCCCATCCCCCTGCCACATTAGTTTAAAACCTCCCCAACAGCACTCGCAAATACTCCATTTTATTTGCTCCATTACTATCCTCCTTGCCTTTCACCATCATCCCTTTTGTCATTTAATCTCTCCTGCCCGCTACCCAATCACAGACCTTTCCTTTTATTCTTTACTCCCCTCCCCTTCCACCCACCTCTCACCGCCCCCCCTTTCCCTGGCTCTGTACTTGCTTAAAAACTTTAACTCAGAGAATCATAGAAGTTTACAACATGGAAACAGGCCCTTCGGCCCAACATGTCCATGTCGCCCAGTTTATACCACTAAGCTAGTCCCAATTGCCTGCACTTGGCCCATATCCTTCTATACCCATCTTACCCATGTAACTGTCCAAATGCTTTTTAATAGAATCAACTCTTTAACTTCTTCCAGTTCTGACGAAAGGTCTTCGACCTGAAACATTAACTCTGTTTCTTTCTCCACAGATGCTGCCTCACTTGCTGAGCTTTTCTACCATTTAGTTTTTTTGCCTCTCCTCATCCTTCCTACCAAAAGGCATCATTTTTTGCATCTGCCATGTGTCTGCCCATTTTGCCCGTCTATGTCCTCCTGAAGTCTATTACTATCCTCCTCAATGTTTACAACATTTCCAATTTTCATGTCATCTGCAAACTTTGAAATTATACCCTGTATACCCAAGTCCAAGTCATTAATACATATCAAATAGAGCAGTGGTCCTAATACCGACCCCTGGGGAACATCAATGTATACTTCCCTCCAGTCAACAAAACGACTGATTACCACGACTCTCGGCTTTCTGTCTCTTCACCAATATCAAATCCATGCTGCCATTGCCCATTTAATCCCATGAGCTTCAAACTTGGTAACAAATTTATTGTGTGGTACTTTATCAAACTCCTTTTAAAAATCCATGTAAACAACGTCAACCGCACGACCGTCATTAACCCTTTCCGTTACTTCAAGAACCATAAAGTGCAACAAATCTCCTGATCCTACATTCCCTTCACTTTCTTCTGACCCCATCCCTCCTTCCAATCTCATGCCTTGTCCTGTTTTTACCATCCCCTCTGACCTTTCCCCCTGTGACCCCGAACGATCAGTCCTCAGCAACGGCCTCAGCTTCATTTCCTTACGCCCCCACCTCAATGAATTTCGAGCTCGACGTGATGCTGGACCTGGACCCCTCCCTCTGGCCTTTTACCCTCTCTTGATCTTTTCATTGGGTACTGCTGGCGTGACATCGGCCGTCTCAATTTCTCTACTCCCCTCACTCACTCGAATCTATCTGCCTCTGAACTTGCAGCACTCCGTTCTCTCAGGTCCAACCCTGTCATTGTCATTAAACCTGCTGACAAGGGAGGAGATGTTGTTCTCAAAACTGTGAAATCTCTAACTTCTTCCAGTTCTGATGAAAGGTCATTAACTCTGTTTCTCTCTCTCTACAGATGCTGCCTGACCTGCTGAGTGCTTTCAGCATTTTCTGGTTTTATTTCACTATTTCTTACTAACCTGCTACACCCCAGCCTGCTGCTGCAATCTTCAGCCAGCACTGACTGTTTAAACACTGCACTTTAATATCTATGCACCTCAGCAGCTTACTCCCATCAGGGCTTCTCATCAATATTTCAATGTTGGGGTCAGCTGCATTTTTGGCGGATTATTTTCCTCACTCCACAATGTCCTTTTCTTTGAACAAACCCACATAAGGGAAAAGGATTGAGCTCCGTGACTGAAGAGCACTTGAACAATTTACAAATATAAAAATCACCTCCACGTATTGCTCTGAAATGGAGACCCTGTCAATGTCGGGATGGACATTTGGAATTTGGTTCCAGATCCTCCTTTGGAGGTCGGCTTCACTTCAGTGAACTTTGGGTGGTCCAGATCGCAACCACATTTACAATGACCCTGTTTTTGAGCGAGGTATCGAGCTGATTTTATTACTTTGCATTAAGAGTCACAAGTCATCCCTTGGCCCCTCTCCACAGTAACATTTACAAGGTGATTTACATCTTTTTATGTTGAGCTCATGAGAGATGAAGAAAAACATTGTCACAAGTCGTAAAGTGACCTCATCTGGACCTGTTCCTTTGGACAAACCGAATACCTGAATTTTACTAATGGGAGATATTATAATTGAGGCACAAAATGTACCAGCAAATCTCTCTGACTCTTTATTCCCTGGAACATTTACAAGTTGCTTTACATCTTGTTTTCAGCTTGAAGCCAAACTGGTTGTCAGCAATGAAGAGCAGTGTGTGTCAGAGGTCAGAAAGTGACCTCAGTGGGCCAGTTCTTCTCAATTCACCAAATAGCTGGGAATTTACTGAAATCAGATCATTTATGGTCAGGTGCACACAAGTCTCTCTTTTTATTTATAAAATATAATATTGTCCATCATTATCTTATTTACTTTGTCTTTTCAGCCTCAGGTCTCTCTGTGCAATTCACCAATTTCCATCTGATTGCTCAGACAGGCGATATATTCCCAGGCCTCCAACCAACTGATACTAAAGGAGGAACTGAAGTATCTTCAGCCAGAAGTGCCGAGTGGATGATCCATCTCGGCCTCCTCCCATGATCTCCACCATCACAGAAGCTAGTCTTCAGCCACTTTGATTCACTCCACGTGATATCAAGAAACGGCTGAGTGCACTGGATACAGCAAAGGCGATGGGCCCCGACAACATCCCAGCTGTAGTGCTGAAGACTTGTGCTCCAGAATTAGCCGCGCCTCCAGCCAAGCTGTTCCAGTACAGCTACAGCACTGGCATCTACCCGACAATTTGGAAATTAGCCCAGATATGTCCTGTCCACAAAAAGCAGGACAAATCCAATCCGATCAATTACCGCCCCATCAGTCTGCTCTCAATCATCAGCAAAGTGATGGAAGGTGTCATCAACAGTGCTGTCAAGCGGCCCTTACTCACCAATAACCTGATGTGGAGATGCCGGTGATGGACTGGGGTGGACAAATGTAAGGAATCTTACAACACCAGGTTATAGTCCAACAAATTTATTTTAAAATCACAAGCTTTCGGAGATATCTCCTTCGTCAGATGAATGAATGAAAAGGTTCTCAAATCGCATATCTTATACTATGTTGGGACAGCATCACACCAATCAAAAGGTGTCGTTGTTATTCAAACAGGCCAGTCACGGAGAACAGCACGTCCCAGTACACTAGATATACATTGTGTCTATTACACAGGCAGGCAGAAAGAAACTCAAAATGGCAGAGAGAGAGAGAGAGAGAATTTTAAAAAACATATAATTTTTTTCCCCCTTTTTGCTGGTGGGGTTACATGTAGCGTGCCATGAACCCAAGATCCCGGTTGAGGCCGTCCTCATGGGTGCGGAACTTGGCTATCAACTGCTGCTCGACGATTTTGCGTTGTCGTGTGTCTCGAAGGCCGCCTTGGAGAACGCTTACCCGAAGATCGGTGGCTGAATGTCCTTGACTGCTAAAGTGTTCCCCGACTGGGAGGGAACCCTCCTGTTTGGCGATTGTTGCGCGGTGTCCGTTCATCCGTTGTCGCAGCGTCTGCATGGTCTCGCCAATGTACCATGCTCCGGGGCATCCTTTCCTGCAACGTATGAGCTAAACAACGTTGGCCGAGTCACAGGAGTATGAACCATGCACCTGGTGGGTGGTGTCCTCTCGTGTGATGGTGGTATCTGTGTCGATGATCTGGCATGTCTTGCAGAGGTTGCCGTGGCAGGGTTGTGTGGTGTCGTGGACGCTGTTCTCCTGAAAACTGGGTAATTTGCTGCGAACGATGGTCTGTTTGAGGTTGGGTGGCTGTTTAAAGGCGAGCAGTGGAGGCGTGGGGATGGCCTTAGCGAGGTGTTCGTCGTCATCGATGACATGTTGAAGGCTGCGGAGAACATGGTGTAGTTTCTCCGCTCCAGGGAAGTATTGGACGACGAAGGGTACTCTGTTGGTTGCGTCCCGTGTTTGTCTTCTGAGGAGGTCTATGCGATTCTTCGCTGTGGCCCGTCGGAACTGTCGATCGACAAGTCGAGCGTCATATCCCGTTCTTACGAGGGCGTCTTTCAGCGTCTGTAGGTGTCCATCGCGTTCCTCCTCGTCTGAGCAGATCCTGTGTATTCGTAGGGCCTGTCCATAGGGGATGGCCTCTTTGACGTGGTTGGGGTGGAAGCTGGAAAAGTGGAGCATCGTGAGGTTGTCCGTGGGCTTGCGGTGGAGTGAGGTGCTGAGGTGCCCGTCTTTGATGGAGATTTGTGTGTCCAAGAAAGAAACCGATTCTGAGGAGTAGTCCATGGTGAGTTTGATGGTGGGATGGAACTTGTTAATGTTATCGTGTAGTCTCTTCAGTGATTCTTCGCCGTGGGTCCATGGGAAGAAAATGTCGTCGATGTATCTGGTGTATAGCGTTGGTTGGAGGTCCTGTGCAGTGAAGAAGTCATGCTCGAACTTGTGCATGAAAATGTTGGCGTATTGGGGTGCGAATTTGGTCCCCATGGCTGTTCCGTGTGTTTGGGTAAAGAACTGGTTATCGAAGGTGAAGACATTGTGATCGAAGATGAAGCGGATGAGTTGTAGGATGGCGTCTGGAGATTGGCTGTTGTTGGTGTTGAGTACTGATACCAATAACCTGCTCACCGATGCTCAGTTTGGGTTCTGCCAGGACCACTCGGCCCCAGAGCTCATTGAGAGTATGAGAGCAAAGTAGCAGGGAACATAAAAACTGACTGTAAAAGCTTCTATAAACATGTCTAGAGAAAAAGATTAGTGAAGACAAATGTAGGTCCCTTACAGTCAGAAATGGGGGAAATTATAATGGAGAACAAAGAAATGGCAGAACAATTAAACACATACTTTGGTTCAGTCTTTACAAAGGAGGACACAAATAATCTGCCGGAAATGTTAGGGAACCAAGGGTCCAGTGAGAGGGAGGAACTGAAGGAAATCAGTATTAGTAAAAAAATAGTGCTCGGGAAATTAATGGGGCTAAAGGCTGACAAATCCCCAGGGCCTGATAATCTACATCCCAGAGTACTAAAGGAAGTGGCCCTGGAAATAGTGGATGCATTGGTGGTCATCTTCCAACATTCTATAGACTCTGGAACAGTTCCTACAGATTGGAGGGTGGCAAATGTAACCCCACTATTTAAAAAAGGAGGGAGAGAAAAAACAAGGGAATTACAGACCAGTTAGCCTAACATCAGTAGTGGGGAAAATGCTCAAGTCTATTATAAAGGATGTGATAACAGAACACTTGGAAGGCATTAACGGGATTGGACAAAGTCAGCTTGGGTTTATGAAAGGGAAATTACGCTTAACAAATCTACTGGAGTTTTTTGAGGATGTAACTAGTAGAATAGATAGGGGCGAACCAGTGGATGTGGTGTACTTGGATTTTCAGAATTCTTTCGATAAGGCCCCACAAAAGGTTAGTGTGCAAAATTAAAGCACATGGGATTGGGGGGAATATACTGGCATGGATTGAGAATTGGTTGACAGACAGGAAACAGAGAGTAGGAATAAACGGGTCTTTTTCCGGGTGGCAGGCAGTGACTAGTGGGGTACCGCAGGGATCAGTGCTTGGGCCCCAGCTATTCACAATATATATCAATGATTTGGATGAGGGAACGGAATGTAACATTTCCAAGTTTGCAGACGACACAAAGCTGGGGTGGAATGTGAGCTGTGAGGAGGATGCAAAGAGGCTCCAATGTAATTTAGACAAGTTGGATGAGTGGGCAAGAACATGGCAGATGCAATATAATGTGGATAAATGTGAGGTTATCCACTTTGGTTGTAAAAACAGAAAGACAGATTATTATCTGAATGGTGATCGATTGGGAAAAGGGGAGGTGCAACGAGACCTAGGTGTCTTTGTACACCAGTCGCTGAAAGCAAGTATTCAGGTGTAGCAAGCAGTTAGGAAGGCGAATGGTATGTTGGCGTTCATTGCAAGAGGATTTGAGTACAGGAGCAGGGATGTCTTACTGCAGTTGTACAGGGCCTTGATTAGACCACATCTGGAGTATTGTGTGCAGTTTTGGTCTCCTTGTCTGAGGAAGGATGTCCTTGCCGTGGAGGGAGTGCAACAAAGGTTTACCAGACTGATTCCTGGGATGGCAGGACTGCGTATGAGGAGAGATTGGGTCGACTAGGCCAATATTCACTCGAGTCTAGAAGAATGAGAGGTGATCTCATCGAAACATATCAAATTCTAACAGGATTAGACAGACGAGATGCAGAGAGGATGTTCCCGATGGCTGGGGAGTCCAGAACTAGGGGACACAGTCTCAGGATATGGGGTATGCCATTTAGAACTGAGATGAGGAGAAATTTCTTCACTCAGAGGGTGGTGAACCTGTGGAATTCTCTACCACAGAAGGCAGTGGAGGCCAATCATTCGATGTATTCAAGAAGGAGATAGATAAATTTCTTAATGCTAAAAGGATCAAGGGATATGGGGAAAAAGTGGGAACAGGGTACTGAGTTAGACGATCAGCCATGATCATTTTGAATGACGGAGCAGGCCCGAAGGGCCGAATGGCCTACTCTTGCTCCTATTTTCTATGTTTCTATGTTTTTATTACAGCCTTGGTCCAAACATGGACAAAAGAGCTGAGTTGCAGAGGTGAGTTGAGAGTGACTGCCTTGACATTTGACTGAGTGCGGCATCAAAGAGCCCTCGTAAAATTGAAATCGATGGGAATCAGCGGGAAAACTCTCCAGTGGTTGGAGTCATACCTTGCACAAAGGAAGATGGTAGTGGTTGTCGGATGCTAATCATCTCAGATCCAGTACATCGCTACAGGGGTTCCTCAAGGTAGTGTCCTAGGCCCAACCATCTTCAGCTGCTTCATCAATGATCTTCCTCCATCATAAGATCAGAAATGGGGATGTTCGCTGATGATTTCACATTAGTCAGTTTCATTCCCAACCCCTCAGATAAGGAAGCAGTCCGTGCCCATAAGCAGCAACATAAGGCTTGAGATGATAAGTGGCAAGTAACATTCGCGCCAGACAAGTGCCAGGCAATGACCATCTCCAACAAGTGAGGGACTAATCACCTCCCCTTGACAATCAACGACATTACCATTCCCCACCGTCAACATCCTGGGGGTTACTGTTGACCAGAAACTTAACTGGACCAGCCACATATATACTGTGGCTACGAGAGCAGGTCAGAGGCTGGGTATTTTGCGGCGAGCGACTCACCTCCTAACTCCCCAATGTCTTTCCACCATCTACAAGGTACAAGTCAGGAGTGTGATGGAAAACTCTCCACTTGCCTGGATGAGTGCAGCTCCAACAACACTCAAGAAGCTCAACACCATCCAGGACAAAGCAGCCCGCTTGATTGACACCCCTTCGACCACCCTAAACATTCACTCCCTCCACTACCTGCGCACTGAGGCTGCAGTGTGTACCATCCACAGGATGCACTGCAGCAATTCGCCAAGGCTTCTTCGACAGCACCTCCCAAACCCACGACCTCTACCACCTCGAAGGACAAGAGCAGCAGATGCATGGGAACACCACCAACTGCACGTTCCCCTCCAAGTCACACACCATCCCGACTTGGAAATATATCGCCGTTCCTTCATTGTCACTGGGTCAAAATCCTGGAACTCCCTTCCTAACAGCACTGTGGGGGAACCTTCACCACACAGACTGCAACGGTTCAAGAAGGCGGCTCACCACCACCTTCTCAAGCGCAATTAGGGATGGGCAAAAAATGCCGGCCTTGCCAGCGACGCCCACATCCCATGAATGCATTAAAAAAACACCTTCTGCTTTCACTAATATCTTTGCTCCTCCTTTCGACCCACTGGTGGAATGTGGAAACCTATTACACTGAGATCGGTTTGGATGAGCTTGTTATATTCTGTGGTTGAATGTGCTGGGACATTAATAGCACCTCATCACACGCAAGTACAACTGAATGAAGGGGCTTGCTGGGCCATGTCAGAGCATATTAAGAGTGAGCCATGTTGTTTGAACTACAGTCTCATGTAGGACTGACCAGGTTGGGATGACTAGCACTCTGGACATGAACTTTTGAAGAGGAAGTGCAGTTGGAAGAAGTTGAGTTGGAGGCTCCTGGAGTGAGGTATCACAGAAGGCGTAAGCTCACGATGTGCAGATGTGCACTCACCAGGGTTCACAGGTAAGACAGGCTTATATTTCTCTGCAGTTCACTGCCTCAGAAAGCCTCACTGCTTCCTGGAGACTACTGGGGAGATATGTCAACTACTGGTTGAAGACCTGGAGCCCACTTCCACCATCTTTTCCACTCAAAGCAACCACCGTCTTGAATTTCTTTGTAACTGGACATTCCAGACACCATTATTCATATTTTTCCATATTATTCTGGCAGCAACTCATGATTACATTAAGATTCCGACTGATGCTCTCCTCTGATGGGCTGCACACTTCATTTATTCCCAATGGAACCAGGGAACGAGACAGCAGCACAGCTGAGCCCAATCCTGTCCTCTCCTCACACCCACACACGTACATTTTTCAGCAGGGATCAGTGGATAGTCGCCAGTAACAGGAACCCTGCTGCTCTTTTCCCATTTCCCAGACTCGGGATATTAGACTGACTGTTGTGTCACTACAGCCACCTGACTGAGATCAGATGACTGAGCACAGACTGGAGATTAAACCTCAGTCCTTGCTGGTCTTTATGGTTCTGTTCCACACTGCAGGCCAACTTATCAACTGAGAAAACAATAGATTTCCAGAGACCCATTTTTAAACATGGCGGCCTACAAATTCGATTGGGCCCAAAAACAGGCAAACAGGGGACGTGTCACGAGTCTGTTCATGTGGTTGAAGGGACCTGGTTAAATTGGTGCTTCCAGCTCAGTGTAATAAGTCAGGCGCTAGATAAATGCAGGTTCTTTCTTTCTTTCTTTCTGTTGACTGGGGAGTTTTTTAGCCTTACCCTGTGTGAGCTGGAAACATTTTTAAAAATGGGAGCTGCCCCGGGTGTTCAGACTTGCCTGGATCCGGCACTCAGAGAGTTAATGATTTCTAAATCCATCACAAGGTTGGATCAAAGCAACATTTCCATAATATATCACCTGCTTTTCTCTCCAGCGTCTAATGTTCCTGCCTGCAGATAGTTGCATTCAAAATCATCTTTATAAAACAGTATAAAAAGATATGAACTCGCTGCTCAAACACCAGATCCACCTGAAGGGCCTGAGAGTCAATCAGTGCGTTCAACAGTGATCAGAATGGACACCAAGATGCTGAGACTCTGCTTAACTCTGTCTGTCCTACTCGGGCTTCAAATTCCAGCAACAGGAGCAGATCAAGAGGTGGCTGATTTCTGCCAGCAGGTTATCTGTCACCATCCCACACAAATAATTCAACTCAATGTAAGTAAAGTTTAACATCTACCGTTTGCTGGCACATTTCTACCAGTACATTTTTCTCTCTTCAATAAGAAACAATAAAACATCGGACAGGATGAAGGATAGATAGTTTTATATTGGGAGAACCAGTAAGTTGCATAAATAGGAGAAGGAAATTGTCAAGGAATGGACAGAAAAAGTGAATGGGCAAAACTATCGTAGATGGAGTTCAATGTGGGGAAGTGTGAGGTTGTTCACTTTGGATCTGAGAAAGACAAATGAGAATATTTACTTAATGGTGAGAGTCCAGGAGCTGTGGAGGAGCAAAGAAATTTAAAAGCTCGTGTACAGGTAAAAATGAAATCAAAAGGGCTAAAGGAATGTTGGTCTTCATCTCAAGAGGGTTTGAATTCAAAAGTGAGGATGATGCTTCAGCTGTCCAGAGTCTTGGTCAAACCCCATCTGGAATATTGTGTTCAGTTTTGGGCACCGAACCTCAGGAAGGATCTATTGGCCCTGAAGGGTTGAATTATGAGGACAGGTTTTATAAACGTGCCTTATATTCCCTTGAGTTTAGAATGTTGAGTGGTGATCTATTCGAGGATTTTCAAATGATCAAGTGCTGCGATAGGGTAGATACAGAGAAACTATTTCCTCTGATTGGGGAATCCTGAACAAGGGGGAATAATCTTAAAATTAGATCCAGGCCATTTCGCTGTCAAATCAGGAAGGATTTTTTCACACAAAGTGCAGTGGAAATCTGGAATTCTCTCCCGCAAAGTGCTGTCGATGCTGGGACAATTTAAATTGACTGAGACTGATCGATTTTTGTTCGGTGAGGGTATCAAGGGATATGGAGCAAAGGTGGGTAAATGGAGTTGAGGTACAGATCAGCCAAGATCAAATTGAATGGCAGGACAGGCTTGAGGAGCTGAATGGCCCACTCCTGTTCCTATATTCCTGCTCTCATTGTTTACTTGACAGAAACCTCAGAGAAACGGCATAAATCGCAGTTTACACAATTTCTCCAGATAGACACTGATCACCAAATTTACAGAGGTGGAAGTGTCAGGGGAAGAGATGTCAGTGTGGGGACTGGAATGTTCTCCACAATTCAGATGGTCCCAGTCAGCATCAAGTACTCCTGGACCGGCTGTAACACAGACAGCTGCAGAGTAAAGTCTCAACTGGAACCTCAGCCCAAAGTTCACAAGAGCAACCACTCCTCCACCAGTTGGACACTTCCATTTCCCACAACACTTGATCCTTTCCCCACTCTGAGTCAGATTATCAATGAGTGGATAGTTCGAGCCATTCTATCTTCTGGATCCGCCCCCTCTAGGAACTGGGTCTAAACTCCACAAACTCCTTTCACATTGGATCCTTACAGCTGACAGAGAGAGGAGACCTTCATCCTGTCAGCCTGAGCTGGGTTCAAACCCATTCCCTTGAGATGAAAGGATCGTTTGCTGTCCACTTTACAACTGAGCTCACTCGTCTCAGGCAAGTCAAAGTTTCAACACTGTTCCCCAGTGGTTGATACTCAGATATTGAAACATGTCTGTTAAAAGATAATGTGGTAAAAGACTCAGGGGGAAACTCCGCACCTGGAGACATGGGGCAGGATTTTAAATGGGAAAATGGGTGGGTTGGGGTCGGAGGGGGGATTGAAAATTGGAACAATTTCAGACCGGAACGGTTTTCACCGGGGTGCGGGGGTGACGAGGGGCGGGCAACCAACCCCCTCTCAGGAGGCTGGCTGGACACGAAAACCTTTCAAGGAGGCTGTGGGATTTCAACCTGTGTGAGCCGGGATTCCCAGGCGTTCTCCTTCATGCCGCTTGAGAGGCACTGCTTGTGGGCCCAGAGGAGCAGAACTACCTGCACGACTACCTGCAGCGACCTCCCCCCAATGATCGCAAGACCCCCACAATGATTACGACCCCCGTGATGACCCCTCATCCCGACCGCAGCCCTCCGTGACTGACCCCACCCCAGTGACTGACAAACAATCACCCCCCCATGACCCCCGATCCCCCCCGATGACTGACGCCCGATGATTGACCCCCCAATGACTGACCCCCTGTGACTGACCCCCCCAATTACTGATCCCCACATGACCCCCGATCTCCCCACCGATAACTGACTGCCCACCCGAAGACTGACCTCTGATGACTGACCCCCCCGATGACTGACGACCCCCCCAGCTGACCCTCATGCCTGCCGATACCCTCATGCCCACCCATGCCCCCAAACCCCTAATGCCACCATGCACCCTGATGCCCCCATGCCCATCGATGCCCCCATGCCCATCAATGATTCCATGTCCCCACATGCCCCCCATCACCTGCCCCCCCCATCCATACAATCTATGACTTACCTGAACACTTATCTGATGAGGTCCTCTTCTTTGCTCTGCTCCCGTCCCACTGAGACCAGCCTGTCAATCAGTCGGGCCAGTCGGGCAGCAAAAAAAAATTAAAGGCGTCCGTCCTTATGTCAAAATCGAAATCACTCCAGGGAAAACCCATACTTCTGGATTTCCCATCCTCAATTCGACCCCCCCCGCCCCCTTCCCGTCTTTGGGCTAAAATCCTGGCCGTGGTCATGAGCACCCATTCAGTGTGAAAAGCTTTTAATAATGTTCTCGATGTTTATTGAAAACCTAATTGGAAGGACGAAGGCCCATAGTGCAGGACAGCACCAAGGGTGAAAGAGTGAGAGAGAAAGGAAAGTGAATCAGGAAGTGTTGATGCCAGGAGTCCCATCAAAAGCTCTTAACTCTCCTTAAAGCCCAGTCCATCCAGAACATGAATACTGCTGCCACACCTGGGCCCCTGGGATAGTCCTCTCAACATAGATGTGTTTCAGTAACTGTACAGTTGTGCCATGTGGTAATATCTTTCCTCTTGTTACCTTAGGATTATGAAGAGATGGAATTTCCAACCCTCCAGTGGGTTGAAACAGATGTTAGTGGGACGGATATGAAGACTGCATTAAAGACCGGCCTGGAAA
Organism: Heptranchias perlo; assembly: GCF_035084215.1. Taxonomy (NCBI): domain Eukaryota; kingdom Metazoa; phylum Chordata; class Chondrichthyes; order Hexanchiformes; family Hexanchidae; genus Heptranchias; species Heptranchias perlo. The sequence continues at coordinate 124,708,930 of NC_090329.1, forward strand.
AACTTTTGAAATATTCAAATTTATCGAATGCTGCAGGTACTTACGATGTTCCTTCAATGTAACAGCACAGAATGCAAAGCAAGGCTTCGCTGTTTGACCTGTTTATTTGAAACTCCTGTATAGAGAGATACATTGGCCCCAGAATTCCATGTTTGGCATTCCAGGTGGTTGAGCTGGGATTCTGCACCCTGGAGCCCTCCAACTCTCACCCCTGCTAGAGCTTGGAGGGGTCAATGGGAGGGGTCCTCATTTGTTGGGGACCATTGGGCAGATGTACCAATTGAGCTGCTTCATTGGTGCCCATCTAGCCCTGTGTGACCAGAATCTGGGCAGCCGCCCCACATGGAGGGGTGGGATGCCAAGCCCTTGTGCTCAACCCCAGTCATGGCTTCAATCAGGCCCCAATTGTGGGGGGGCCACCCATGGTGTAATTCTTTTCAAAAGGTGGGAAGTGGTGTTCCACAAGGATCGGTGCTGGGACCACTGTTGTTCACCATTTACATAAATGATTTGGATTGGGGAAGTGGATGTACAATTTCAAAATTTGGGGACGACATCAAATTGGGGGGCATGGTTAATACCAAAGAGGAGTGCGAAAAAATACAGGAAGACATTAATAAAGTTGCAGAATGGGCATGTAATTAGCAAATGAATATAGATAAGTGTGAGGAATTACATTTTGGTAGGAAGACGAAGGGAGCTACATACTGCTTGGAGAATAAGATTCTAAATGGGGTAGAGGAGGAGAGGAATCTGGGGGTACAGATACGCAAGTCACTAAAATTGTCGACGCAGCTTAATACGGTTACAAAAAAAGCAAACCAAACACCGGGGTTCATTTCCAGAGTGATAGAACTGAAAAGCAGAGAAGTTATGTTAAATTCGTATAGAACCTTAGTTAGACCACACTTGAAGTACTGTGAACAGTTCTGGTCTCCATTTTATAAAAAGGATAGCGAGGGACTGAAGAAGGTGCAGAAAAGATTTACTAGGATGATACCAGATCTGAGATGTCAAGAAAGATTGAGCAGTCATGGTCTCTTTTCTCTCGGAAAGAGAAGACTGAGGGGTGACCAGATAGAGATCTTTATGATGATGAAAGGGTTAGGGTGGACCGTGAGAAGGTGTTTCGTCTTGCGAGAGAGACCAGAACCAGAGGCCATAAATATAAGATAGTTACTAATAAATCCAATAGGGAATTCAGGAGAAACCTCTTTACCCAGAGAGTGGTTGGAATGTGGAACTCGCTACCACAAGGAGTAGTTGAGGTGACAAGCATCGATGCATTTAAGGGGAAGCGAGATAAACACATGAGGGAGGAAGAAATAGAAGGATTTGCTGATAGCATTAGATGAAGTGGGGAGGGAGGAGGCTCGTGTGGATCATAAACACCTGCATGGACCTGTTGGGCCGACGAGCCTGTCCTTGTGCTGTACATTCTATGTATTTCTATGTATAAAGAAATTGTTGTGTTTGGGAGTGCTGGCCCCTTTTTTATTGTTAGTTCTCGGGCATCTGGGTAAGGCTGGTATTTCTTGCCCATCCCCAGTTTCATTAAACTGTGTGGCTTTCTACGCAAATTCAAAGGGCAGTTAAGAGTCAACCACATTGGTGTGGGACTGGAGTCACAGATATCTGAGACAGGGGAAGGACAGCAGATTTCTTTCCCTAAAGGATATTAGCAAACCAGTTGGATTTTTACAACAATTCATGGTCACTTCATCTAATTCCAGCTTTTTTATTTCCAAATTTTAAACAATGAATTCAAATTCTCAAACTTCAATAGTGGGATATGAGATCACGTCCTCCCGATTATTAGCCCAAGGCTCTGGATCACTAGTCTACTAACAGCCCCACTACACCACCGTATCCTTCCCAGGAATGGACTCCTCTGGTGGAGCCCACAACATGGACCTTGTGGAGGCCGATACATCTCATCTCTCTCAATGCACAGGATACCACTGAACCACCATGTCCTGTTTGAGACTCGGTGGGAATTCTTGGCTCAGGGAGTCCACAGCAACTTTCCACCTGCCATGTTGAAGCCACTGGAAGCACATCTCGTAGGAGCAGTAGAATAGGTAAGGTGACATTTAAGAAAGGCAGTATAGGCTCACATCTGGGTGATAATTAGTTTGTCTAAGACAGTAAAATGCTAAATCTTTTTGAAATCTTTGTGTGCAGTGTGTTCCTGTAGTAGCTGGTGACCCTGCAATGTCAGGTGACATGAAGATCAATGTTGGTGTTTGGGCAGATGTAGTTTGTTGGAGGGTGGAAGGACTGGGATTGTTGGTCATGACTGTTAATGCAGGATTTGTTCAGCTGAAACACACTTCAATGAGCTGCTGCTCAATGACTCTGGCTATGAGCTGGTGTTGGAGCCCTCCCTCTTCCTCACTATCCTCAATGTCAACAGTATCGTCTCACTCATCTCACTCAATGTCCTCGTTCAACGCTGGCTCTGGGACCTGGAGTCTATAATACAGGAAGAAATGACTCCATATTTGGAGATTCATAATTTAATCAGGGCCAGTCAGCACAGGTTTCTAAATGGCAGGTCAAACCTGACCAACCGTCTTTGAAGTAATAACAGAGAAGACGGATGAAGGAAATGCAGTGGATGTGGTTGATATGGATTTTAAAATGCATTTGATAAGGTACCATGTGAGTATCTTCACCCTGCCCCGTCCTGTAACTCCTGACTCACCATGAGCAATGCCACAGGTGATCTGCTAGTAGAATGCTATAACAGTGTTTTTCTTTGTCTGCAGAAACAATTGTTCCTGTCTCTGCTCCTTGGGGGATAAAAGGATCATTGATGAACGGCAAAATACAACGGGAATTCCAGGTCTATCTTTATTTACCATTTTCGGTCCACAGTCCACCTGAACCAAAAGATCCAACAGTTCAAACAACGACTTTTCCTCCTTTTAATTTTTACTTCAGGTCAGTTCAGTTGATGGTTTGTTGTGACTGATATTTCTTTACATTTCCTGTCTTGCCAACATCACTCAACCTGTAGTAAGACTGTGATTAACGGGCTGGTCCAGTCAGGTGGGGACGTTGGCCAACATTGATCATGTAATGAGGTTGTTCATGTCTCACATCCTTCAGTTCCTTCTTCTGAGGACACGGCTGGACCTCCACACTCACATTACTCAGGTTCATCTGGAGCACTGGACATGGCGGACCCACAATTCCTCGGGACACGATCCCAGGATGTGAAATCCATACCTTGTAACTAAAGTAGTTGGGCTTTTCTCTGCTGGATTGTCCCATTAGTATTAGACTCCTCTATTGTAACAATAATGGGGCCGGCTCCTGTATTTCAGATATTCTCACACGCACCACATTCTGTATTTTTGGGAAACACTTTCACTTTCTCTGATCAGTTCCGCACCCAAAATCTAACATCATTTCATTGAGATTTTAGATGTTCTATTCTACTGTAATTATTTTAAATGTCCCTTTATCTGCTCTCTTCTGATCAGAGTCATGAATTACACGGTTCCAGTGTTACCGCCCACCCTCCAGTGCCCTGTGGTGGGGATATTTTCCATATATGTGTCTGGGCGATGAACGTCAGTGTGATTTACTGATCAGAGAGAGCATCAGAGCTGGGCCCAGTCATTTCCTCACTCCACATTCACCAACTCACACTGTCAATGAGGGTCACTACACACCATGAACCCCAATGTAGACAGCGTCCTCCTCTCTGTCAGCACACCTTTCGATAGGAGCTGTGGTGTTATTTTATCGTCAGTGGAGATTCCACGATCGGCCATTCCCTCTGAGGAGTGGAGATCGGAGGGAGTGGGTTTAGGAGGTAAAGGGCCCTCAGGGCTTGATTTTTCTGTCCATTTTAAATTATTGACAGAAAATCTGGAGCTTTGGGCCTGTGATATCCTAACGAGTGCTCCCTGTGAGCACCGATTCACTCCAATACCTCCCAATCAGGGCATTGGCCCTTATAGAAAAAGATCAATGAAAGTGGCAGTGTTTATTCTAAAACTACAGAATGTGATGCATGAGGAGTTTTGTGAGATAGAAATGAAGACTGGGTATAAATTATTATAAGGATTCGCAGTATTTGGTAGAGTTGTGTGATTATAATTAATACAACAATTACAACAGCTCTTTCAGAGCTGCTCGCTGCCGTTGAAGTTGCATTTTAGGCGGCTGCAGAATGACCCCACTCAGTGATCATGTGCTGGTTGGCCTCCAGTGAAGGGAGACTTTATTTCGAGGACAGATCTCCCAGTAATAAAGAGAATTGCCAGAGCACCATGGTTGGAGATGACACAGTGCATCAATGCAATCCGACCTGTGGTCACAACCTGGGAGTAAGTGAGGAAGAAAATCTTTGGTTTCTGTGAATGTAAGTGTGTGAACTGGTGACATCACTTTCAAAGGTTGTCTTTCCAAGCTTCTTTATTGCTCATCACTTGGTGCAGCATCACAGAGGGGCAATGCAGGGCACTTTGCCAACTGCCGATCTCTGTAAATGCCCAGACAAGCTCATTAACTTCTGTTTCTCTGGGCCATGTTACCATATCACAGTGCTGCCTATGTTGGCAATTAATCGATTAAGTATAAAGCACCAGGGATATGTCAGCCCAAGGGTCTCATAGCTCCATGTTCACACACTCACATCAGGTGGCTGTTGTCCTGGTAACTTTAGTAGAACTCATCTTCCAGTAATAATTGAACAGGCGCTGGTCATTCAGCCCCTCAAGCCTGTTCTGCCATTCAATTAGATCATGCCTGATCTGTACCTCAACTCCATTTTCCCACCTTTCTTCAATATTGTTCCCCAAACCAACAAAAACCCATCAATCTCAGTTTTGAAAGTTTCAATTGGCCCAGAATCCACTGCCATTTGGGACGAGAGTGCCAGATTTCCACTATATTTTGTGTGAAAAAGTGCTTCCTGATTTCACTCCTAAATAACCGAGCTCTAATTTTAAAATGATGTCCTCTAGTTCTGGATTCCCCCACCAGAGGAAATTGTTTCCCTGTATCCAACTTAGTGAATTCTTTGACCATTTTACCCACCTGATGGAGATGACAGGTTCCCATCCCTGAAGGACATTGGTGAGCTCCGTGGGCAAGAAATTGGGCCGTCCAGCGCCCGTTGTTTCGGCGCTACGCGGCCTCTCGAAGTGCCAAAATGGCGTCTTGGCTGCGCACGCGCGTTTCTAGCGTGACGTGCGTCGGGCGCTATCTTGGCAAAGGTAGTAGCGCATGTGCGAATACTGAATGCCGGCTGCATGTAAAGTAAGGAGAAAATGGGCAATCAATGTGCAACGTTAATTTAAAGTGATAGACACCATTTTGGGACTTAACGCTCAACTCAACGCAAGGTCTTAACCGCGACCATCTGAACATATCTTAGAGTGCCTGGAGGACCCCCCCATCAGTGCTATTGAAAGGGACCTTGGACGGTTTACAGGTTAATTGCTGGATTATTGCTTCTAGTTGCTGATGCATTTGTAACTGTTTTTGGAGGTTTCCTACACTTGAATACTAGGACTAGGGGACATAGCCTAACATTTAGAGCCAGGAAGAGCAGGAGTGAAGTCAGGAAACGCTTCTACACGCAAAGTGTGGGAGAAGTTTGGAGCGCTCTTCTACAATCTGCTGATCTGAGTTTGTACCAGGCCTGCGAGAGTGCATGCAAAAAGGTTCTCTGCTGATGCACTTGGTGCAAGATGTGGACAGAAGGAGGGACATCCTATATCCTCAGGCGGGGCAAAAGGCCCTCCAGACATATTCTCAAAGGTCAGTGGGAGGCAGCTGGGGACGAAATCAATGCCAGGTGGATAGCACCACGAATATAGATGCAGTGCAGGAAGAAGTTCATGCAGTTGATGCGAGCTCAATTGTGAATTTTAGATCTGAGATTGATAGATTTCTGTGAACCAAGGGTACTATGGGATTTGGGGCTAAGGCGGGTATATGGAGTTAGGTCACAGGTCCACCATGATAGCATTGAAAGGCGGTACAGGCTTGAGGGCCTAAATGTCACTGCCACTTGCTGCCTCCTGTTATGTGCCACCTTCTCCTGCAAGAAAGAGGGACGTGTGTCTGGGTGATATGCCAGTCATGGTTGAATAGCTGTCGGTGCATTAGGGTTAGGGTTAGGGTGTGAGTGGCTTGTGAGTTGTGGGTAGGCGGCTTGCAACAGTGGTAATGTGTAAGGATGAGAGGAAGCATCTGATTGGAAGAGTTGAGTACTGATTGAAAGAGTTTGTTGGTATGTGGGTGATGGGGGGTGTAGTGAGTGGAGCAGTGGATGTGGCTTGTGGTGCAGTTGGTCAGAGAGGCCACTTGACAGCTGAACTCACTCACTTTCACCACTCATGTCAAAGCATTGAACTTCTTCCTGCACTGCATCCATGTTCGTGGTGCTATGCGCCTGGCATTGACTTCGTCCACCACTGCCTCCCACTGCCGTTTGAGCATTTGTCCAGAGGGGCTCTTGCCCTCCTGCGGATATAGGATGTCCCTCCTTCTGTCCACCTCTTGCACCAAGGCCTCTAGTGCATCAGCAGAGAACCTTGGTCACACACTCTCACAGGCCTGGTATAAACTCAGGTCGGCAGATTGGTGAGGTCTGGTGTGCAGATTGGAGGATGTGGGATTTAGTAGTACGTACCATTTATTCAATGTTTTAACATAACTCATCAGTTTGTAAACATAAGGATGGGACCTGCATCTGTGCTTTACGTGTGCGATATCCGATCTCCGTTCAGACTCCGTGCAGAGAGCAGACTGTTATTCTCAGCAAATAACAAGGATCAGCTTCCTTCAAGAGATTTTCAGAGACATCCTCCATTAGACATTCAGGCTCCCCCTGCTGGTGGAAAGTGCACATTTCCTTGAATCCTCATATCAGGCCTGGTTTTTAACGCTGCTGTCAGGTAAGGACTCAGGCCTGACGAATGTCTCGTCCTGCCTGCGCAGGAATCACCGGGCGTGGGTTAGTCGTGGATCGCACTACTCAGACCCAATTATTGGCCTTGTCCAATTTAACCCCCGTTATGTCTTAACAAAAATCGGGAAACTTTCATGGTCATTTTTTCCCCTGTGCCTTGTACCAGATTTACTGCATTCAGTTCCACAATTTGCCAAACTGGGATTTGAACTCATTACAGCAAGGACTACTAGTCTAGTACTATAACCACACCATCACACCCTCTCAGCATCTATTTCTTGTTTTCATGGATCCTTCTCGTGTCGGCTTGGAGGAGAAGGCTGCAAATAACAGAGGGCAGAAGTTGCAGACAGGAGGGAGGTCACCAAAGCTGTGACCCTTAAGTCCTTCTGAGGGAAGGGTCATCAGGTTTATGAGGGTGGGGGAATAAAGGGACTGAGGGAGGGGGATTTCAGAGGCCTCCCAATGGTGAGCATCCTTTGATTTTCATTACTTGGGGGTATTTCTGTGTCCCTGTGTACCAAGTCCAGAGGGAGTGATGAGACCATCTCCCTTTCAATATCTTTTGAAATAAACATATAAAGTATCTTTATTCTTATCTGTTTTGCAGGACTTTCCAGCATGACAACCAAGAGTATGGCAGCCGTGTCAGGGAATTCATGAAGGACTTGAACCAAGACAATCGTTCCTTTTACAGGAAGTTCTTTTACATCGGATGGTATAACACACGTGGGCTAATGCAAATTTTTTTTTTGAAGAAATGAAACAGAGCTTCTTTCTGAAAGGTTCTGTTACCTTTACAGACATCAAACAGTGAGATGTGCTTAACTCTATTTTTAACTTTAATTTGAGCGTTCCATGAAGTACACACTGGATTTAACCATGTGCGTGTGCCAGTATTGGGATTTTGATAGACTCCCCCCAATGCCCCACACGAGTTCTCCCACCCACACTGCTGCATTGTGAGGTGGAGCTTCTTTATTCAGAATTATTCAGCTCCGTTAATTCCAACAGTGAGGTTTGCTTTGTCATTTTCTGTTTCGTATTTTACATTCACTGTTCACATTATTTGGTTTTGTCCGATGAGTCTAACCAATGGCTCTTTCCAGGTGCCCAGTTCAATGTATCACCACTTGTCATCCTGTGACAGATAGTCCCTGGTTTTCACCGGGGGATGGACCTCCTTGACATTCCCCAAATATGTTGGGGAGCCACCTGATCGTCCACCCACACGTTAACCAGACATTTAGCTCCGACCCTGGCAGATCTGACTGCCCCCGATAGAGGAGTCCTGGCTGCTGTTGTTCCTTTTAATATTGTTTATAATTTGGTGCCCTCTTCAATTCCAAGTTATTTGTCAAACTCCCAGATTCATTGCTGACCGACCACCTCCGAGGGGCAGCTTTGGTCATCAACCAGCTGTGTAAGTGCAGAGAAATCACACTGAAGGACAAAGGAGAATCAATCAGCCAGTAACAGAAACCACCCCCCCACCACATATTGAACCATTTCCCATGAGAAAAAGCAGGACAATAGCAATCAGGCCAATTATTGCCCCATCAGCCTATTCCCAATCATCAGCAAAGTGATGGAAGGAGTGGTCCATTAACCACCTGCTCAGTTTGGGTGCTGCCAGGACCACTCAGTTCCAGACCTTACTGCACCCATGGTCCAAGCATGGACACAAGCTGAATTTGCGAGGTGAGGTGTGAGTAACTGCCATTAACTTCAAGACAGCATTTGATGAGTGTGGCACCAAGGAGCCCTAGTAAACCTGAGGATAGTCGACATTAGGGGAAAACTCTCCAGTGGCTGGAGTCATACCTGGCACAAAGGAAAACAGTTGTGTTGCTGGAGGCAAATCATCTCAGTCTCAGGAAAATGCTGCAGGAGTTCTTCAGGGCAGCATCCTCGGTCCAACTATCTTCAGGTGCTTCATTCATGAACTTCCCTCCATCATAAGGTCAGAAGTGAGGCTGTTCACTGATGATTGCACAATGTCCAGTTCCATTCACAATTCCTCAGATAATGAAGCAGTCCAATCCGCATGCAGCAAGACTTGGACAACGTCCAGGCTTGGGCTGATAAGTGGCAAGTAACATTCGGGCCACACCAGTACTGGGCAATGGCCATCTCTAGCAAGGGAGAGACTAACCACCGCCCCTTGAGATTCAATAGGATTACCATCACTGAGTCCCCCACCATCCACATCCTGGGGGGTCACCATGATCAGAAACTCAAGTGAATCAGTCCCATCAATGCTGTGGCTCCTAGAGCAGGTCAGAGGCTGGGTGTTCTGCAGCGAGCACCTCATCTCTTGACTCCCATAGCTTTTCTTTCATCGTTGCTGGGTCAAAACATTTGACTGGATGAGTGCAGCTCCAACAACACTCAAGAAGCTCGACACCATCCAAGATAACGCAGCCCGCTTGATTGGAACCCCATCCACAACCCTAAACATTTACTCCCTTCACCACCGGCTCACTGTAGCTGCAATGTGTACTATCCACAGGATGCACTGCAGCAACTCGCCAAGGCTTCTTCGACAGCACCTCCCAAACCCACGACCTCTACCACCTAGAAGGACAAGAGCAGCAGGTATATGGGAGCAACACCACCTGCACGTTCCCCTTCAAGTCACACACCATTCCGACTTAGAAATATATCGCCGTTCCTTCATCGTCGCTGGGTCAAAATCCTGGAACTCCCTTCCTAACAGCACTGTGGGAGAACCTTCACCACACAGATGCAGCGGCTCAAGAAGGCGGCTCACCACCACCTTCTCAAGGGCAATTAGGAATGGGCAATAAATGCCGGCCTCGCCAGCGACGCCCACATCCCATGAACGAATAATAAAAAAAATAAGGTCAGAAGTGGGGCTGTTCACTGATGAATGCAGTGTTCAACTCCACTCATAGTTCCTCAGATAATGAAGCAGTCCATGTCCGCATGTAGCAAGACTTGGATAACATCCAAGCTTGAGCTGAAAAGTGGCAAGTAACATTCGGGCCACACAAGTACCAGGCAATGGCCATCTCTAGCAAGAGGGAATCTAACCACCTCTCCTTGAGATTCAATAGGATAACCAGCTCTGTGACCCCCACAATCCACATCCTGGGGGTCACCATGACCGGAAACTCAAGTGAACCAGTCACATAAATGGCGTGGTTCCTAGGACAGGTCAGAGGCTGGGTGTTCTGCGGTGAGTGGCTCATCTTTTGACTCCCATAGCATTTCCTTCATCATTACGAGATAAAAATCCATCACCCTCTCACGGCAACGAGGGATGGGTAATATAGAATCACAGAATCATAGAAAATTTACGGCACAGAAGGAGGCCATTCGGCCCATCGTGTCCACGCCGGTTGAGAAACGAGCCACCCAGCCTAATCCCACTTTCCCGCATTTGGTCCGTAGCCCTGCAGGTCACGGCTCTTCAGGTGCACATCCAGGTATTTTTTTAATGAGTTGAGGGTTTCTGCCTCTACCACCCTCTCAGGCAGTGAGTTCCAGACCCCCACCACCCTCTGGGTGAAAACATTTTTCCTCAGCTCCCCTCTAATCCTTCTACCAATCACTTTAAATCTATGCCCCCTGGTTATTGACCCCTCCGCTAAGGGAAATAGATCCTTCCTATCCACTCTATCTAGGCCTCTCATAATTTAGTACACCTCAATCAAATCACCCTTCAGCCTCCTCTGCTCCAAGGAAAACAACCCCAGCCGATCCAATCTGTCATCACAGCTAAAATTCTCCAGTCCTGGCAACATCCTCATATATCTCCTCTGCACCCTCCCTAGTGCAATCACATCCTTCCTGTAATGAGGTGACCAGAACTGCGTGCAGTACTCAAGCTGTGGCCTAACTAGTGTTTCATACAGTTCCAGCATAACAGCCCTGCTTTTATATTCTATGCCTCGGCTAATAAAGGAGAGCATTCCATATGCCTTCTTAACCACCTTATCCACCTGTTCTGCTACCTTCAGGGATCTGTGGATATGCACTCCAAAGTCCCTCACTTCCTCTATACCTCTCAGTATCCTCCCATTTATTGTTTATTCCCTTGCCTTGTTTGCTCTCCCCAAATGCATCACCTCACACTTCTCTGGATTGAATTCCATTTGCCACTTTTCTGCCCATCTGACCAGTCCATTGATATCTTCCTGCAGTCTACAGCTTTCCTCCTCATTATCAACCACATGGCCTATCTTTGTGTCATCCTCAAATGTCCTAATCATGCCCCCTACGTTTAAGTCCAAATTATTAATGTATACCACAAAAAGCAAAGGACCCAGTACTGAGCCCTGCGGCACTCCACTGGAAACAGCCTTCCAGTCGCAAAAACACCCGTCGACCATTACCTTTTGCTTCCTGCCACTGAGCCAATTTTGGATCCAATTTGCCACTTTCCCTTGGATCCCATGGGCCTTTACTTTTCTGACCAAGCTACCATGTGGGACCTTGTCAAAAGTCTTGCTAAAATCCATGTAGACTACATCAATTGTGCTACCCTCATCGATCCTCCTTGTCACCGCCTTGAAAAATTCAATCATGTTAGTCAGACACGACCTCCCCTTAACAAATCTGTGCTGACTGTCCTTGATTAACCCATGCCTTTCTAAGTGACAGTTTATCCTGTCCCTCAGAATTGATTCCATTAATTTGCCCACCACCGAGGTTAGGCTGAATGGCTTGTAATTACTCGGTCTATCCTTCATTCCCTTTTTAAACAACAGCATATGCTGGCAATGCCAGCGACACCCACATCCTGAGAAAGAATAATAATAAAAATAGAAATCTAGGAATTTTGAAAAAGAACCATTAAGCCACAAAGATATTTGTTTGATGTCTCCACACTGCACATACACAGGGCTAAATCCAGTTGTACCTCGGTGGTGGGCCCTGCTTTGGGCAACAGGGATTAATCACTACAGTAATTTCTCTTTTCTATAATTTTGCTTTAAATGAATCATGCACAGACTGAGATTGAGATGGATCTGGTGGCAGATATAGTTCCAGGATGTTCTATCTTCACACAGCGATGGATTATGTTTCTGTTTATCCCAGTCATGCTGATCAGAACATTTAAAGGTGATGTGAAAAGAGCCAATAGAAAATGGAAAGTGTTTCAGAGCACAGAGTATTGAAGTTGTTCCATGTGGAATCATGGAGTGGTCAGATGTGGGACCGTACCTGGGGTCTCTCACTCTGTGAGTTGCTGACCACAGGCAGAGACCAGGTGCTTCCACAGAGCAAGCTGTCACCAGGCCCCTCTCACACTCCTTTTTCTGCCCAGCACAAGTATGTCTTTCCTGGGGCAGATTGTCCACTCAGCCTCAAATATTCAGCAACCAAACAACATAATTCATTCAGTTAAATGGTTTAAACAACATGATGTGCATTTTATCTGCACGAGTTAGTTCAACACTGAAAATAATTAATTACTTCCGAAAGAACATTTGAACTGTAAAAACGCAGTGTGTTTAATATTTGTAAATTGTTGAGGCTTTGAACGCGAAATCTTGAAGAATTTCCTTCTTTGTTTAAATTGTTCTGTCTCCTGTACTCTAATGGGAATAGACTGTATAACAGACAGTGTCGACTGGACGCTGTGAACTGTAGGAAGAGCAATACATTCACTGGAGAAACCTGCTAATGGGGACCCCCAGTGTGAGGAGTAAAATATTCCCTTTTCCAACCATTCCTAATGTGCAAACACTGGACATTGTGTTAATGATGAGAAGAAAGGGAGTTTCTGAATCCAGTTTGACCGTACTCAGATCAGCACAAATCCAGAGACTGAAGATGGTATAAATTTCAGATTCAGATCTCCTCACACCTATACTGGGTGCTCACACTTGGAATATACACGGACTGAATCTGTGATTGAGAAAATGATCGATTCAGATATTGCTCCTGTTAACAGGCGGCCCATTCACAGGCTTCTCTTGTGGTGTAAATAATCCATTGTCTTCCAGCCTTTGTTTGTCTTTTGTTTTTCAAACTGCTGGGAATGTATTCTCACTGTGAAATAAAGAGGGTGATGCATCACAACACTTGGTCTCATGTTAGATTCTTACTCAGAAATAAAACTGGTCACTGTTACATAGTAAGTAACATAATCGGCAGGAGAAGACCTTTGGTCCATCGAGCCCTGCTATCCACATTATGTTGGGGATTGGAGAAAAGTTCTGAATCTCACGGCTGGGAAGCAAATGTCAGTCACAGATTAATGAGATATTTGGATCTCCAGGGTGATTCCAACACGCTGATATTTGAGTTTCTGGACACTTTCAAACCACTTTAAAATTAATGAACTGGTAAAATACTGAAGTCAGGTTTGGGTCACAATTGGCCAAACAATAGATCATGAGGTGCTGTCTGAGTGTATTAATCAGCTCAAGGTCTCCTCATTAACAGCAGAACCTGCTGGAGAATAAACTTGATCGAAGTGTTTGCTCTTGTGAATAAGGCCTCCATTACTTCTCTGCAGCCAAGAGCGAGAGTCCCGAAGGCTGTGTTGCCTACCCGGTGCCAGGGTTAAGGACATCTCCTCAGGGCTGGAGAGAAACTTGGAGTGGGAGGGGGAGGATTCAGTTGTCGTGGTCCACCTCGGTACCAACAACATAGGTAGGACTAAGAAAGAGGTTCTGCTGAGGAATTTTGAGCAGCTCGGGACGAAATTAAAATGCAGATCCACAAAGGTGATAATATCGGATTATTACCTGAGCCACGAGAAAATTGGCACAGTGTAAATCAGATCAGAGAGATGAATGCGTGGCTCAAAGATTGGTGTAGGAGAAGTGGGTTTTGACTCATGAGGCACTGGCACCAGTATTGGGGAAAGAGGGAGCTGTTCTGTTGGGACGGGCTTCACCTGAACCATATTGGGACCAGTGTTCTGGCAAACCGAATAACTAGGGAGGTAGAGAAGGCTTTAAACTAAATAGAGGGGGGGGGGAGGGCTCAGGTGGGGCGAAATTTAGGTTGATAAAGAGAAAAGACAAGGAAGTAGTACAGGAAAGTGATGGGGGTAATGATAAACAGAGTGTGTCAGGAAGGGACAGAGTGTACAAACATAAGAGTGCAGTAGCAAATGGGGCCGGGGAAAGAAAGAATGGCAAAAAGACAAAATGAAAGGTTCTTTATCTGAATGCGCGCAGCATTCGTAATAAGATAGATGAATTGACGGCACAAATAGGAACAAATAGGTATGATCTCGTGGCCATTACAGAGACGTGGCTGCAAGGTGACCAAGGTTGGGAGCTAAATATTCAGTATTATTTAACATTTCGGAAGCATAGGAAAAAAGGTAAAGGTGGTGGGGTAGCTCTGTTAATAAAGGATGAAATTGGTCTCATAGTGAGAAATGATCTTGGCTCAGATGATCAAGATGTCGAAACAATTTGGGTGGAGGCAAGAAATAGCAAGGGAAAGAAATCACTGGTGGGAGTAGTATATAGGCCCCCTAACAGTAGCTACACTGTAGGGCAAAATATTAATCAGGAAATAAGAGGGGCTTGTAAAAAAGGTAATGCAATAATCATGGGCGATTTTAAATTTCACATAGACTGGACAAATCAAATTGGCAAGAATAGCCCTGAGGAGGAGTTCATAGAGTGTATTAGGGACTGTTTCTTAGACCAATATGTCAGGAAACCAACCAGGGAACAGGCCATTTTGGATCTGGTAATGGGTAACGAAACACGATTAATTGATGATCTCAAAGTCAAAGATCCCTTGGGAAGCAGTGATCATAACATGATAGAGTTTCACATCCAGTTTGAGAGCGAGAATCTTGGGTCTGAAACTACTGTATTAAACTTAAATGAGGACAATTATAAAGGAATGTGGACGGAATTGGCTAAAGTGGACGGGGTAAACAGATTAGACGGTATGATGGTGGATAAGCAGTGGCAAACATTTAAAAAGATATTTTATGACTCGCAACAAAAATATATCCCTGTGAGGAGGAAAGACTCCACAAAAATGGTGAACTAAGGGAGTAAAGGATGGCATCAGGTTAAAAGAAAAAGTATACAACATGGCAAAGATTACTGGTAAGCCCGAAGATTGGGAAAACTTTAAAAAACAGCAAAGGATGACTAAAAAAATAATAAAGAGGGAGAAAATAAGTTATGAGAGTAAACTAGCAAGAAATATAAAAACTGACAGTAAAAGCTTCTACAAGTATATAAAATGGAAGAGGGTAGCTAAAGTAAACATTGGTCCCTTAGAGGATGAGACTGGGGAAATAATAATGGAAAACAAGGAAATGGCAGAGGAATTGAACAGATATTTTTTATCTGTCTTCACAGAAGAAGACACTAATAATGTACCAATAATTGTAGAAAATCAAGGGCAAAGGGGAGGGAGGAACTAAAAACAATCACTGTCACTAGAGAAAAAGTACTAGGTAAACTAATGGGTCTCAAGGCTGACAAGTCCCCTGGACCTGATGGTTTGCATCCGAGGGTCTTAAAGGAAGTGGCTACAGAGATAGTGGATGCATTGGTTGTAATCTTCAAGAATTCACTAGATTCTGGAATGGTCCCAGCGGATTGGAAAACCGCCAACGTAACACCCCTATTCAAGAAGGGAGTGAGACAGAAAGCAGGTAACTGTAGACCAGTTAGCCTAACATCTGTCATTGGGAAAATGCTAGAATCCATTATTAAGGAAGTAGTAGCAGGACATTTGGAGACTCATAATACAATCAAGGAGAGTCAACATGGTTTTATGAAGGGGAAATCGTGTCTGACAAATTTAATAGAGTTCTTTGAGGAAGTAACGGGCAGGGTGGATAAAGGGGAACCAATGGATGCAGTATATTTGGATTTCCAAAAGGCATTCGATAAGGTGCCACCTAAAAGATTACTGCACAAGATAAGAGCTCATGGTGTTGGGGTAATATACTGGCATGGATAGAGGATTGGCTAACTAACAGAAAACAAAGAGTTGGGATAAAAGGGTCATTTTCAAAATGGCAATCTGTAACTAGTGGGGTGCTGCAGGGCTCAGTGCTGGGGCCTCAACTATTTACAATATATATCAATGACTTGGATGAAGGAACAGAGTGTATTGTAGCCAAATTTGCTGATGATACAAAGATAGGATGAAAAGCAACTTGCAAGGAGGACACACTGGCCGCTAAATTGAGCCATGGAGCGCCCGTTGTTTTGGCGCTACACGGCCTCTCTGACATCCAAGATGGCGTCTTGGATATGCACGCACGTTTTCAGCGTGACGTGCGCCAGATGCTATCTTGGTATAGGAGTTAGCGCAGGCCAAGATAACGAATGCTGGAATCATGTAAAGTAGGGAGAAAATAGCTTCAATCAGTGTGAAACTGTCGAAACGTAACACTATACCAATGCACTAACACACTCAGACCAGTGTCACAAAGGGAAAAGTTTTACTTTAATTGACTTGGAAACAAGGGAAGCTGTATTCTGAACAATGGTCAGAACAAACTCTTCACTGAACAAAGGAAACAGTTCACATTTATACAGTTTAATTAGTAATGCCCACCTGTCATAGAATATGGGCGTACATGTACATTCTTTATTGGTTCAGGTAGTTGGTCAACCAAGTAGTGAGCCTGCCCCCTCTGGACGTCCATAGCTCATTCCTATATTGGCACGTAGGCCTCGTAGGCCTGAGCACACTTATCCTCCCTACGTTCCTGAGCTGGTTATCAGTAGGACTGAAGTCAGTCTCAAGGCCACATGGCCTCTCAAGAAACTGTATTCTCATTATATTTTATAGTCAGCAATACCTTATCTGCTAGGGGGGGCCAGACGGTACGAAGCACCTGCTCAGCCAACTCAATTATCAACATACCAAGGCTTAAACGTAATTACACAATTGTGTCTTTCTGTGTGTGTGTGCTGTAGCTACCCCATTATGTGAGTCAAAGAGTTAACATGGTCAAATATCCATCATGCATTTCTTCTTTACTATGGTCAAGTAACTGTTCATGCATTTCTACACAACGCTAATTTAAAGTGATAGACACCATTTTGGGACTTAACGCTCAACTCAACGTACAGTCTTAACCCCGACCATCTGAACATGTCTTAGAGTGCCGGGAGAACCCCCCACCGGTGATATTTAAAGGGACCATGCAGGATTTACAGGTTAGTGGCTGGATTATTGCTTCTGGCTGCTGAGACATTTGTAAATGTTTTTGGAGAGGTGCTCCAATTGAATACTAAGATGCGGGGACATAGCCTAACATTTAGAGCTAGGACGTGCAGGAGTGAAGTGAGAAAATGCTTCTATATGCGAAGGTTAGGAGACGGTTGGAATGCTCTTCTGCAGATGGCAGTTGATGCTAGCTCACTTGTGAAAGTAAAATCTGAGATGGATAGATTTCAGTGAACCAAGGGTATTAAGGGATATGGGGCTAAGGCGGTTATATGGAGTTAGGTCAGAGGTCCACCATGATCTCATTGAATTGCTGTCTCCTGCTGCCTCTTGAAATGCGCCACCTTCTACTGCAAGAAAGCGGGACGTGTGTCTGGGTGATGTGCCTGTCATGGTTGAATAGCTGCCAGTGTATGTGGTCTATGAGTTGTGGGTGGGCGGCTTGAAGCAGTGGTAATGTGTAAGGGTGAGTCGAAGCATCTGGTTGGAAGAGTTGAGTACTGATGGAAAGAGTTCATTGGTATGTGGGTAATGGGGGGTGTAGTGAGTGGTGCAATTGGTAGGAGACACCATTTGACAGTTGACCTCACTCACCTTGACCACTCATGTCAAAGCATTGAACTTCTTCCTGCACTGCATCCATATTCATGATGCTGTGCATCTGGCATTGACTTCGTCCCCCGCTGCCTCCCACTGCCTTTTAGAAATATGACTGGAGGGTCTCTTGACTCCCCCCCATCAACACTGCTTGCAGGTAAGTCCTCAGGACTCACAAAAGTCTCGTCCTGCCTGCACGGGGGCCATTGGGAGTGGGTTAATAACGGATCACGCTACCTGTGCACAGTAATAGACCTCGTCGAATTTTCCCCCGTATGATTCGAAGTATGCCCAGGAGCTTTCCTGGAGTTGGATCACCTAAAACCATGCAACTTAACAGCACAGAACACTGCTTGTCTGGTCAGGTCCTCATTACTCATTGTGGCATTGACTTGCGGAGTTCACTGGAGCTGAATGGGAACAATACAGCACAGAAGGCGGCCATTCCACCCATCGTGCCTGTGCCGGCTCTTTGAAAGAGCTATACAATTGGTCCCACTCCCCTGCCTCTTCCCCACTGTCCTGAAAATCACTCCCTCGATTGCCACTCCTCACTGGGAACAACGGATCGTAGAATCTCCACAGATGATAAAATAACACCACAGCTGCTAACAACAGGAGAACATTCTCCACATTAGGGATCATACTGTGCAGTGATCCTCATTGATAGTGTGAGTTGATGAATGTTGAGCGAGGAATTGGGCCTAACTCAAATGTTCTCTGTGATCAAGAAATCAAACTGACCTTCACCAACAACAAAAACTTACATTTATATAGAGCCTTCAATGTAGTAAAACATCCCAAGGCACTTCACTGGAGCGTAAACAGTTAAAAATTGACACTGAGCCAAAGAAGGAGATATTAGGACAGGTGACTAAAAGCTTGGTCACAGAGGTAGGTTTTAAGCAGCATCTTAAATGAGGAGTGAGCAGTGGAAAGGGTTAAAAATGAACGACTTGCATTTATATAGAGCCTTTCATCGCCTCAGGACGTTCCAAAGCACTTCACAATTGACAACCAATGAAGTACTTTTGAAGTGTAGTCACTGTTGTAATATAGAAATGGGAGGGAATTCCAGAGATTTGGGCCTAGACGGCTAAAAGCAAGGCTGCCAAGGATGGGGGAGGCACAAGATGCCAGGAGAGCATTGGAATGTTCGCCACTGGAGGTAACAAAAGTATGGATGTGGTTTTCAGCAGCAGATGGGCTGACACAGGGGCAGAGATGGTGGCAGCACGTGGTATTTGTGATGGAGAGGATATAGAGTGGAGCTCAGCTCAGGGTCAAATAGGATGCTGAGGTTGGGTACAGTATGGTTCAGCCTGAGAGTGTAAGAATTCTGGGAATTCCACCTTTTCCCTGAGGATGTAAAACTTTGGCCATTGACCAAAATCCTAAGATGGAAGGATAGGTGAGAGGTCACCAGGCGAATCAACAACACACACAGTGGAATGTGGGAGAATTACAGCTTCAGACTTGTCTCTGTTTTAATGCAAAACCAACAGCAAGTGGTCAACACTCAGCACTAATTCGAGAGGCAGTCGGCCATTGAGAGAGGCAACTGCTCCAGACATGGTGGGGCCATGTCTTTGTTTTAAAGCAAAACCAATCAACACCTAGGACGTTGGATACAAAAGGAGCCTTGTGTGGCAAGTGCTCGACAAATCGGAATGAAACAATGACCCATCGAGAGAAGCAATTGCAACATGATGAGAGTCCATCAAAAGCCATCAAGGACTTTGTAAGAACTGTTCAAACAGACATGAAGTGCCTCATTTAAGTGATGAAGACCATTCTAAGAGAGGGGTATATAAGTGGAAGCTCAAAACCTCTCTCTCTCTTGTTCTGCTCCCTCTTGTTTTGCAGTCTTGCTTTTGCTGTCTCTTGTTCTGCTCCCTCTTGTTTTGCAGTCTTGCTTTTGCTGTCTCTTGTTCTGCTCCCTCTTGTTTTGCTCTCTTGCTTTTGCTGTCTCTTGTTCTGCTCCCTCCTGTTTTGCTCTCTTGCTTTTGCTGTCTCTTGTTCTGCTCCCTCTTGTTTTGCAGTCTTGCTTTTGCTGTCTCTTGTTCTGCTCCCTCTTGTTTTGCAGTCTTGCTTTTGCTGTCTCTTGTTCTGCTCCCTCCTGTTTTGCTCTCTTGCTTTTACTGTCTCTTGTTCTGCTCCCTCTTGTTTTGCTCTCTTGCTTTTGCTGTCTCTTGTTCTGCTCCCTCTTGTTTTGCTCTCTTGCTTTTCACCCGAGCTCTCCAGGGAAGACAGCAGCTTCCAGCGAAACCAATGAACCCTATGTGAGAGAACCGGTCAGCCAGACCTGCAAATGCAAAGGATTGGTGAGCCTCGACCATACGTGTGTGTGTGTGATAGGTGTCTCCAGGGTCCCCACCAACCTCTTAGTTTAGCGGGATAAAGTACTGCAGTGGGTGTGTGTAACACAATGTACTGTGTAGGACCGTTTTTATCGTTATTTTATTCCTGTTGACGGTATATTAAAACCAACATTCCAATTCAATTCACACACCGGGTTTGTGTGTTCTCTGTGCTTTTCGGCTATGTGATCCATCACCGGGTGCGTTAGCATAAGTCCCATTTTCCTGAACCCCCGATCCGTGATGTATAAGTGTTCCTTGGCTAGACCGGGGACCAGATATCTGCACCGATCAATAGGGTGAGAACAACCCCAAAACACCCGACAGGAAATGGCGAGTCAGGCAGGAGAAACAGGCAGTGTGGCTGTTGGACACTGAGTCATAGCACAGTAGAATTGGAAGGGATGGAAAGGCGGATTAACAGCTATGCCTACACGAAGATTAATGTGGCTGAGCAGTGGGTTCTGGACTTGGTACACTCCAGCTGCCCGCAACAGAGTGCGGCAGTGTAGAGGGGGTCCAAGGACCATAAAAGGTCCAAAGAAAAGGCAAGTTGCCTCCTGTGCCTGCAGCAACAGGTCCATCTGCTCAGGGAGGAGGTTGGAAAGCTGCAGGCCGAGCTCAAGGAGTCAGAAGAAAAGTCAGACGAAAGGGGGATAGTGTGTAACAGGTTGGGAGAGGAATTGCACGAGGAACGGCAGGAAAGACGTGTGCAAGAAGAAACCTCCCGTCACACCAGGGCGTACCTGCAGTGCCAGGTCACCGAGGCCAAGCTCAATGAGCAGGCTGTAAGGAAAGAAAATGCACGTTTAACAGGCGAAGTTGACGGGTTAGACGGTCAGCTGAAAGACATCAAAATAGCCTACAGGGTGGCACAACTGCAGGCTATGATAGCGAGCATGCCCAAGCTCAAGAAGGAAGGGGACCCCTCCGTTCACTTCATGGAAGTAGAGCAAGTCGGGGGGATCAATGGGTGCAGGAACATAGGAACATAGGAACAGGAGTGGGCCATTCAGCCCCTCGTGCCTGCTCCGTCATTTGATAAGATCATGGCTGATCTGTGATCTAACTCCAGAGACCTGCCTTTGGCCCATGTCCCTTAATATCTTTTGTTGCCAAAAAGCTATCTATCTCAGATTTAAATCAATGGGTGTAGTGAGCGAGAGGTTCACAAGCTGTTACTGTTTTCCCTGGATGGAAAGTTGTACCAGGCCCTGTCCGTAGCCACTCGGCTGGGACAGGGAACCATGGAAGGATTAAAGGAAGAAATCCTCAGAGCCATGGGTCATCATAAGGGTAGTCTGTTTGCCCAGGTAGAAAGGATGAAGCAGCTACCAGACGAACCACCGGAAGCCTTCGCGATTCGGTTGTGGCCGGTGTACAGCCGGGCCATGGTAGGAATTGTGGGAGACAGGTTCCAACTCGTAGAGGATGTGAGGAGTCGTTGGCTGCGACTCTTGGTGGTGAACTGCCTACCGAGGGTGCGGCAGCGCATCGACAACTGGTTCGATGGGGAAGACCCCAATCTTACTGAGGAAGTGGCAGTGCGCTGGCTCACAGCGGTGTACCA
The DNA here is from genome assembly GCF_035084215.1 of Heptranchias perlo. Lineage (NCBI taxonomy): Eukaryota > Metazoa > Chordata > Chondrichthyes > Hexanchiformes > Hexanchidae > Heptranchias > Heptranchias perlo. Next base: position 124,730,543 of record NC_090329.1, read on the forward strand.
GAATAACACCGGGGATGAGCCAAAGGGGAAGGGGAAACTCCATAAGGCTCATCACGGGGAGAAAAGGAGAGAATGGCGTCATGAAGGGGGTAGTGGGCCCCCAATAGAGCGTAAAAAGGAGTGACGCACTGATGGGGGTAGTGGGCCCTCAAACGTAACATGCTTCAGGTGCGGGAAGACGGGCCATTACCGGAGGGACTGCCCTCAGTCGGATCGGCCGGTGCAGAGACCCTACCAGGAGCACGCACAGGAGGATGATGCCAAGAAGCTCGCCCTGTTGATGCGTGCCGTGAGACAGGTCTTGGCGCAGGGGAAGGGGAAGCTAGACGCAGCCGTACTCCTGCGTCCGTTACACTATGACGAATGGGGCAGACCCTGCGGGGACATGGAGGTGGGAGGTGGAGGGGGTCAAGGGGGAGTATCTGATTGACACCGAGACATGGAGCACGGTGATCCAGGAAGATAACCCGGCCACTTCACCCCTGTCCAGCGGGAAGCCGTTCGTCCTAGTGGGCTTCACAGGAGACGAGCAGGCGGGCACGATTTCCAAGCCACCAGAGGTCCACCTGGGAACCCTTCGCACACGGTGGAAGGTGGAGCTTCTCAGGTGGAAACAACCGGGATCCGGTGTCCTCGGGGCCGACTTCATGTTGGTGCACCGAGTAATAGTGGATCTCCAGAACCACTGCTTGTGGGGAGCAGGGGGTTCCGAGAAGGCAGAGGAAGTGTTAGTTATCCCAAGGGCCAGGGATAGCGATGGGAGCTGCTGCACCTTGCGGCAGAAGGGGAGCTCGGACCTGGGGGATCTGGTTGCAAGCACCCCGGCCCCGTTCCAAGGGATTGTGCAGGCAAACACGGCAGCATTCGCCTCGCACAAGCATGATTGTGGCCGAATGACGGGAATGGAGGTCCGGGTCGAGGGGGACCCGATGTCACGGCCACAGAAGCTGTACGGCTTCCCGAAGGAAGCCGAGACGGACCTGGAGACAGCACTGGGATCCCATGTAGAGCAGGGGGTGTTGAGAACGAAAGCCACCCACGTGAACACGCCATTGTGGCCAGTTAAGAAACCGGACGGGTCGTGGCGAGACACGGTGGACTATCGCGTCCTCAACAAAAATATCCCAGCGTGCGCGCCCACGGTCGCAACCGTAGCCGAGTTGATAGGGGGAATTCCAGCCACCGCTACAGTGTTTACAGTGCTGGACATTTCCAACGGGTTCTGGTCCATACCCATGAAAAGGGAGGACCTGTACAAGTTTGCGTTCACGTTCAAGGGACAGCAGTACACGTGGACGTGCCCACCCCAGGAGTTTCACAATAGCCCCTCCATTTTCCACCAGAACATGGCTGAAGCCCTGAAGGCGTTCAGCCAACCCCACCAGTTGGTACAGTATGTAGATGAACTCTTGCCCTTCTCAGAAGGGGAGGAGGAGCATGGGGCTCTATTAGATGAGTTACTTGGGTTGCTCAGGGAGGCAGGGTTGAAGGTTAACCCGAAAAAGGCCCAGATTGGTCAGGGGTAGGTCAAGTTCCTGGGTCTGACCATACGGGCAGGATAGAGAGCGATAGATGAGGAAAGGAGGGAGGCGGTACGGGAGTTGCCAGAGCCAAGGGACATTATAAGATTCTCAAAATTCACAGATCCCCCAAACTCGGAGAAAAACCCTAACGGAAAGGACTTTGGACTCTTTTCTAACCGTTTCAGGGTGATGAAATATTGGGCCGACTCACACACACGCCGCACCAGGAAGCATCAACCAGGGAAAAATAGTTTTCGAGGAATCCACGTCCTTCAAGGGATTCGCTTCCTCATAGGGACGACTGTAAGAATTCTGGGAATTCCACCTTTTCCCTGAGGATGTAAAACTTTGGCCATTGACTAAAATCCTAAGATGGAAGGATAGATAAGAGGTCACCAGACGAATCAACACACACACACAGTGGAATGTGGGAGAATTACTGCTTCAGACATGTCTCTGTTTTAATGCAAAATCTACAGCAGGTGGTCAACACTCAGCACTAATTCGAAAGGCAGTAGGGCATTGAAGGAGGCAACTGCTCCAGACAAGGTGGGGCCATGTCTTTGTTTTAAAGCAAAACCGATCAACACCGAGGGCGTTGGATACAAAAGGAAGCCTTGTGTGGCAAGTGCTCGACAAATCGGAATTAAAACAATGACCCATCGAGAGATGCAATTGCAACATGATGAGAGTCCATCAAAAGCCATCAAAGATTCTTAAGGACTTTGTAAGAACTGTTTAAACAGACATGAAGTGCCTTTTTTTTAAGTGACGAAGACCATTGTAAGAGAGGGATATGGAAGTGGAAACTCGAAACCTCTCTCTCTCTCTCTCTCTCTCTGGATCTTGCTGGCTCTTGTGTTCTGCTTTTCTTGTTCTGCCTGTCTCTGGAAGGAGAACAGCTTCCAGTGAAACCAACGAACCCTACGTGAGAGAACCGGTCAGCCAGACCTGCAAGTGCAAAGGATTGTTCAACAGCTCGGGAGGCGACAGATCAACAAGGCGAGGGGGCAACGGAGAGAAGGTCAGCAGCTCTAGAAGCAGGCCGACATACAAGAAGAAAACAGAGCAACAGCCCCAGTGACCATCAGACACCTCGCGGCAATAAAGGCCTTACGAAACAACCAACCGAATATTGCCACCAACGAACCGGATCATATTGGGCCACCGCGACCAAAGAAAACCAACTCAGGAGAAAACCAAAGATCCGCAAAGTTTCCACTCTACGATCTATTCCTGACTTACCGCTGGGTGAATTACTGTCAAGGATTCGTTTGGGGAGCATTATCTCTGGTTCTTCAGAGTCCAACTTAGCTAGTAAAGTGGGATTGGGAGGGGTGAGGTATCTTTCTACTGTAATTTCCCTGGTGTGTACCGAAATGTTCCCCATTTTATTAGAGTGTTAAGATTGTTGTGTTGTATTTTCTCTCTTGAATAAAGATCGAAGTTACTTGCACCAAAACCAGTTGTCTGCTGCACTTTGTCACAACCCCCAAATAAGTCCAAGGTCGAGAACCCAGGGAGTGGGAGAGATTCGAACCACTCAGAAGTCAGAGGTGAAGCATTCAGTGCCCGCATGCAGCAAGAACTGGACAACATCCAGGCTTGGGCTGATAAGTGGCAAGTAACATTCGCGCCAGACAAGTGCCAGGCAATGACCATCTCCAACAAGAGAGAGTCTAACCACCTCCCCTTGACATTTAACAGCATTACCATCGCCGAATCCCCCACCATCAACATCCTGGGGGTCACCATTGACCAGAAACTTAACTGGACCAGCCACATAAATACTGTGGCAACAAGAGCAGGTCAGAGGCTGGGTATTCTGCAGTGATTGACTAATCTCCTGACTCCCCAAAGCCTTTCCACCATCTACAAGGCATAAGTCAGGAGTGTGATGGAATACTCTCCACTTGCTTGGATGAGTGCAGCTCCAACAACACTCAAGAAGCTCGACACCATCCAGGACAAATCAGCCCACTTGATTTGCAACCCATCGACCACCCTAAACTTTCACTCCCTTCACCACCGGCGCACAGTGGCTGCAGAGTGCACCATCCACATGATGCACTGAAGCAACTCGCCAAGGCTTCTTCGACAACACCTCCCAAACCCGCGACCTCTACCACCTAGAAGGACAAGGGCTGCAGGCACATGGGAACAACACCACCTGCACATTTCCCTCCAAGTCACACACCATCCTGACTTAGAAATATATTGCCGTTCCTTCATCGTCGCTGGGTCAAAATCCTGGAACTCCCTACCTAACAGAACCTTCACCAAATGGACTGCAGCAGCTCAAGAAGGCAGCTCACCACCACCTTCTCAAGGGCAATTAGGGATGGGCAATAAATGCTGGCCTCGCCAGCGACGCCCAAATCCCATGAATGAATTTTTAAAAATCCCATCCGGACCGAGTGACTTATCTACTTTAAGTACGGCTATCCTTTCTAGTACCTTTTCTTTCTCAATTTTTATCCCATCCAGTATCTTAACTATATCTTCCTTTATTGAGACTCTGGCAACATCTTCTTCCTTGGTAAGGACAGATGCAAAGTACTCATTTAATACCTCAGCCCTGCCCACTGCCTCCATGAGCAGATCTCCTTTACGGTCCCTGATCGGCCCCACCCCTCCTCTTACTACTCATTTACTGTTTACATGCCTGTTGAAGACTTTTAGATTCCCTTTTATGATGGTCGCTAGTCATCTCATACTCTCTCTTTGCCCCTCTTATTTCCTTTTTCACTTCCCCTCTGAACTTTCTATAGTCTGCCTGGTTCTCACTTGTTTTATCAACCTGATATCTGTCATTTGCCGCTTTTTTCCACTTCATCTTATTCTCTATCTCTTTTGTCATCCAGGGAGCTCTGGCTTTAGTTGCCCTACTTTTCTCCCTCGTTGGAATCTACCTTGTCTGTACCCAAATCATCTCCTCTTTAAAGGCTGCCCACTGTTTAATTCGAGTATTGCCTGCCAATCTTTGATTCCAATTTACCCGGGCCAGATCTGTTCTCACCCCACTAAAATAGGCCCTCCTCCAATTGAGTATTTTTACTTTAGAATGTTCAGAGTCCTTTTCCATCGCTATTCTAATACTCCCCCCGTGTTGCTGCTCCAATCTGTTCAGATAATTCCTTCCTTATCCTTTTAACAGATTCTTAAAGCTAGAGGCAGTAATATGTCTGACAATTAACTTCATTTATTATTGTTTCAAAATATTCATCTTGAAACTTCATACAGAATAGTACACATTTAGCCTTCGAAAACCTTTGTGTAAGGAACTCCTAGCGGGAAATTGCGAGTGTGTCTTTTCCAAGCCTGTTCACACGACATGGCCTTGAACGGAGTCTAAAAGGTCCTATTGAGTGAAACATTGTATCTCTGTTGATACCATTTTCTTTCATTGTCTGACTTCCTGCTGGATTCAAACCCTATTGGGTGTTTTATGACCCTTAGATCATTGAACATATTGCTGGACAGTTATGGGGGTGTCTCATGTCCTGTCACACCATACGGTCATTGTGATCGAAAGATAGAATTTGCGAGCAGACAGTTGAAAGCAAATCTGTCCACTAACCTGTTCTGCCATTGTTCTGTATTAGAATCATGGAAAAACATGTCTCTATTCTTACATTCCCCACCTCCTTTTTGTGGCATCGCAAAATTATTTTATGGTCAGTGCGAATATTTCCATCGTATTCTCTCTTAATCTTCACTTATTTCAGAATTTTTAAAATCAAGCAAGCCATCACTGTGAGGACACGACTGGAAGTAACTCACCCTTTTTGAACTGAAACTGACCCTGATACCACTGCTCTCTTTAATGATGTTGTCCTTGTGGTTGGTCCATGTCAGGGGGTGGTGGGTTGTGGGAGAGGTTCCAAATTCAGAGGGGCCGCACCCGGAGTGACAGCGTCCCAGGCAGGTTTTGAGGAGCCGTGAGGAACTCCTGCTCCTCCCAGTCTGACAAAAAATAGAGTAAAACTTAACTGCGGGCTCCTCTTCGGCTGTAACTCCAGCTGACACTGAGTGGAGTGTACGAGGTGCACTCTATACCCAGGACTGTCCGAAAATGGCAATCGGGGTCCTGTGTACCTTATAGGATCCTGATTGGCATTTTCAATGGTGTGACTGTGTGAATGAGGTGGGCTCTCTGGGCACCCAGCGTTAGGGAGGGAGAAGTTCGCAGTGCCCACAATGACTGTGGGAATTGGGAGAAAAGTCATTCCCCACCATTTTCAGGGCAATACTACCCCGTTTCCACAAGGCAGAAGGTCTTAAAATGTCCCCCAATATATTGAAGAGATACTGTATTAAAAGCAGACCTGTACTTCTCAGATTCAAATGGTTGAACAACAATTAACTCCAGGAAGAAATTGCAGTGTGTGATAAAATAACAGGAATAAGGAATTGCACTGATCTCGTTACCTGAACTGTAGATAATTATACGTTTGCTAGGAATTCAGCCTGTTAACTGAGTTATAGATAAGGTATATACTCACTTATTAGTTTCTCCTTGTGTGGAATTGTGTTTAACTCTTTTGGCCCAATCATGTAATGGGTAGATGTGTCAGTGGGCACGTATACCTGAGACATTGAGGGTTGAAAATGGGAAACTTTGAGCAGCTCTCTGAGTTCACCCCCGGGAGCACACAAACTAGAATTAGCCCAGGCTGGTGAAATTACTGGTGTCTCCCAGATTGGCAATCGATCATCTGTTCATGTCTATCGAGTAAACCTTTGCAAAGAGGCTTTTGGGGGTGGAGTGTCTCATTGTAGAGCCTCAAGCCTAAATTACGGACTCAATTTTAAAAAGGGTTATAAATCTCAGATCTGAACGGTTTAACACTTATAGAAATGCACCAGAGGAATAGTGTGGATTGGAGGGTTTGATGGACCAAAGGTCTTCTCCTGCCGATTATGTTACTTCCAATGTAACAGTGACCAGTTTAATTTCTGAGCAAGAATCGAACATGAGACCAAGTGTTGTGATGCATCACCCTCTTTATTTCACAGTGAGAATACATTCCCGGCAGTTTAAAAAACAAAAGACAAACAAAGGCTGGAAGACAATGGATTATTTACACCACAAGAGAAGCCTGTGAATGGGCCGCCTGTTAACAGGAGCAATATCTGAATAGATCATTTTCTCAATCACAGATTCAGTCCGTGTATATTCCAAGTGTGAGCACCCAGTATAGGTGTGAGGAGATCTGAATCTGAAATTTATACCATCTTCAGTCTCTGGATTTGTGCTGATCTGAGTACGGTCAAACTGGATTCAGAAACTCCCTTTCTTCTCATCATTAACACAATGTCCAGTGTTTGCACATTAGGAATGGTCGGAAAAGGGAATATTTTACTCCTCACACTGGGGGTCCCCATTAGCAGGTTTCTCCAGTGAATGTATTGCTCTTCCTACAGTTCACAGCGTCCAGTCGACACTGTCTGTTATACAGTCTATTCCCATTAATATCTCAGAGTACAGGAGACAGAACAATTTAAACACAGGAGGAAATTCTTCAATATTCCACGATGAAAGCCTCGACATTTTACAAATGTTAAACACACTGCGTCTTTACAGTTTAAACATACGATTGTAATTAAATGATTCAGTGTTGAACTAACTCTTGCAGTATAATGCACATCATGCTGTCTAAACCCTTTAACTGAATTAATTATGTTGTTAGTTGCTGAATATTTGAGGCTGAGTGGACAATCTGGCCCAGGAAAGACATACTTGTGCTGGGCAGCAAAAGGAGTGTGAGAGGGGCCTGGTGACAGCTTGCTCTGTGGAAGCACCTGGTCTCTGCCTGTGGTCAGCAACTCACAGAGTGAGAGACCCCAGGTACGATCCCACATCTGACCACTCCATGATTCCACATGGAACAACTTCAATACTCTGTGCTCTGAAACACTTTCCATTTTCTATTGGCTCTTTTCACATCACCGTTAAATGTTCTGATCAGCATGACTGGGATAAACAGAAACATAATCCATCGCTGTGTGAAGATAGAACATCCTGGAACTATATCTGCCACCAGATCCATCTCAATCTCAGTCTGTGCACGATTAATTTAAAGCAAGATTATAGAAAAGAGAAATTACTGCAGTGATTAATCCCTCTGACCCAAAGCAGGGCCCACCACCCATGCACAACTGGATTTAGCCCTGTGTCTGTGCAGTGTGGAAACTTTAAACAAATACATATTTGGCTGAATGGTTCTTTCTTCAAAATTCGTTGTTTTTTATTTTTATTATTTTTCATTCTCGGGACGTGAGCATTACTGGCAATCCCGGCATTTATTACCCATCCTTACTGAGTTTCTGGCCATGGTGACCCCCCAGGATGTGGATCGTGGGGGACTCAGTGATGGTAATCCTATTGAATCTCAAGGGGTGGTGGTTAGTCTCTCCCTTGCTCGAGATGACCATTGCCCAGTACTGGTGTGGCCCGAATGTTACTTGCCACTTATCAGCCCAAGCCTGGACATTGTCCAAGTCTTGTTGCATGCGGACATGGACTGCTTCATTATCTGAGGAATTGTGAATGGAACTGGACATTGTGCAATCATCAGTGAACAGCCTCACTTCTGACCTTATGATGGAGGGAAGGTCATAGATGAAGCACCTGAAGATAGTTGGACCTAGGATGCTGCCCTGAAGAACTCCTGCAGCGTTTTCCTGAGACTGAGATGATTTGCCTCCAACAACCACAACTATTTTCCTTTGTGCCAGGTATGACTCCAGCCACTGGAGTGTTTTCCCCTAATGTCGACTGTCCTCAGGTTTACTAGGGCTCCTTGGTGCCACACTCATCAAATGCTGCCTTGAAGTTAATGGCAGTTACTCACACCTCACCTCACAAATGGACCATGGGTGCAGTAAGGTCTGGAGCTGAATGGTCCTGGCAGCACCCAAACTGAGCAGGTTATTGATGAATCAGTGGCACCTGATGGTACCGGTGACGACTCCTTCCATCACTTTCCTGATGATTGGGAATAGGTTGATGGGGCGATAATTGGCCAGATTGCTATTGTCCTGCTTTCTCTAATGGGAATTCAATGTGGCAGGGAGGGGGTTCCTATTAATGGCTGAGTAATTCTCCTTTTTCCTTCAATGTGGTTTCTCCGCACTTACACAGCTGGTAGATCACCAAAATTGCCCCTCAGAGTGGTTGGTCAGCAATGAATCTGGGAGTTTGGCAAATAACTTGGAATTGAAGAGTGCACCTAATTATAAACCGATTAGGGACCATAAGAGAGATCTACTCATGGAGGCAGAGGGGAGGTCGAGTTACGAAATGAGTACTTTGCATCTGTCTTTACCAAGGAAGAAGATGCTGCCAGAGTCTCAGTAAAGGAAGATGGAGCTGATATAATGAATGGGCTAAAAATTGATCAAGAGGAGGTTTAGAAAGGCTAGCTGTACTTCAAGTAGATAAGTCACCCGGTCCGGATGGGATGCATCCTAGGTTGCTGAGGAAATTAAAGGTGGAAATTGCAGAGGCACTGGCCATAATCTTCCGTAGATACGGGGGGTGGTGCCAGAGGACTGCAGAATTGCAAATGTTACACCCTTGCATAAAAAAGGGTGTAAGGGTCAACCCAGCAACTATAGGCCAGTCAGTTTAACCTTAGTGGTGGGGAAACTTTTAGAAACGATAATCTGGGACAGAATTACCAGTCACTTGAATGAGTGTGCAATGATTAGGGAAAGCCAGCACGGATTTATTAAAAGCAACTCGTGTTTAACTAACCTGATAGAATTTTTTGATGAGGTAACAGAGAGGGTAGATGAGGGCAATGCGGTTGATGCGGTGTATGTAGACTTTCAATAGGCGATTGATAAAGTGCCGCATTGTAGGCTTATCATCAAGATTGCGGCCCGTGGAATAAAGGGGGCAGTAGCAACATGAATACGTGGCAGATGAAATTTAACGTAGAAAAAAGCGAAGTGATACATTTTGGTAGGAAGAACGAGGAGAAGCAATATAAATGAGAGGGCACAGCTCTAAAAGGGGTACAGGAACAGAGAAATCTGGGGGCATATGTGCACAAATCATTGAAGGTGGCAGGACAGGTTGAGAAAGCGGTTAAAAAAGCATCGAGCTGGCGTGGACTCGATGGGCCAAATGGCCTACTTCTGTGCTGTAAGCTTTCTATTACTCTATGATTCTATGAATAAAAGGAACAACAGCAGCCAGGATTCCTCTCCCGGGGGCAGTCAGATCTGCCAGGGTCGGAGCTAAATGTCTGGTTAACGTGTGGGTGGACGATCAGGTGGCTCCCCAACATATTTGGGGAATGTCAAGGAGGTCCATCCCCCGGTGAAAACCAGGGACTATCTGTCACAGGATGACAAGTGGTGATACATTGAACTGGGCACCTGGAAAGAGCCATTGGTTCGACTCATCGGACAAAACCAAATAATGTGAACAGTGAATGTAAAATACAAAACAGAAAATGGCAAAGCAAACCTCACTGTTGGAATTAATGCAGCTGAATAATTCTGAATAAAGAAGCTCCACCTCACAATGCAGCAGTGTGGGTGGGAGAACTCGTGTGGGGCATTGGGGGGAATCTATCAAAATCCCAATACTGACACAGGCACATGGTTAAATCCAGTGTGTACATCATGGAACGCTCAAATTAAAGTTAAAAATAGAGTTAAGCACATCTCACTGTTTGATGTCTGTAAAGGTAACAGAACCTTTCAGAAAGAAGCTCTGTTTCATTTCTTCAAAAAAGCAATTTGCTTTAGCCCACGTGTGTTATACCATCCGATGTAAAAGAACTTCCTGTAAAAGGAACGTTTGTCTTGGTCCAAGTCCTTTATGAATTCATTGATGAGGCTGCCATCCTCTTGGTTGTGATGCCGGAAAGTCCTGCAAAACAAATAAGAATAAAGATACTTTAGATTTTTATTTCTCCTGTCAAAACTTATCAAAATATATTGAAAGGGAAATGGTCTCATCACTCCCTCTGGAATTGGTACACAGGGACACAGAAATACCCCCAAGTGATGAAAATCAAAGGATGCTCACCATTGGGAGGCCTCTGAATTCCCCCTCCCTCAGTCCCTTTATTCCCCCACCCTCATAAACCTGATGACCCTCCCCTCAGAAGGACTCAAAGGTCACAGCTTTGGTGACCTCACTCCTGCCTGAAACTTCTGCTGAGGGGATGCTGAGAAGGTGTTAACAGGACAACAACCACCTGATGTGAGTGTGTGAACATGGAGCCTTGTGCTGGTGTCATATCTCTGGTGCTTTATACTTAATCCATTAATTGCTGACATGGGCAGCACTGTGATATGGCAAAATGGCCAAGAGAAACAGAAGAGAATGAGCATTTCTGGGCATTTGCAGGGATCGGCAGTTCTGAAAGTGTCCTGCGTTCCCCCTCTGTGATGCTGCAGCAATTGAGGAGCAATAAGGAAACTTGGAAAATCAATCTCTGGAAGTGATGTCACTAGTTTACACACTTACGTTCACAGAAACCAAGATCTCCTTTCTCACCTGCTGCCAGGTTGGGGCCACAAGTGAGACTGCACTGATGCACTGTGTCATCTCCAACCGTGGTGCTCTGCAGTTCTCTTTATTGCTGGGAGGTCTCTCCTCCAAATAAGGTCTCCCTTTGCTGGAGGACCTCCTGAACCAGGCCCACCAGCACCTGATCGTTGAATGGGATCATTCTGCACCGACCTAAGATGCAACTTTAATGGCCGCTAGCAGCCCTTTAAGAGCTGTTGTAATTATTGTATTAATTATAATCTGGAGTAGGTAAATCTCACACAACAACTCGACCACATACTGCCAACCTCAAGAAAGAATGATCCGTACCCAGCCTTCATTTCTATCTCCGAAACAACTCATACACCACATTCTGTACTTTAGAGGAAACACTTCCACTCTCTCTGATCTATTTATATAAGAGGGCTGATTCCCTGATCGGCAGCTCCTGGAGTGAATGACGAGTGACGAGGAGCACAGGTTGGGAAATCACAGGCCTGAAGCCTCGGATTTTCTGACATTTTATATGAACAGTAAATCAGGCCCTGAGGGCCCTTTATCTCCCAAACACACTCCCTCTGATCTCCACTCCTCACAGGGAATAACCCATCGTGGAAACTCCACTGACGATAAAATAACACCACAGCTCCTAACGAAAGGTGCACTGACAGACAGGAGGACACTGTCCACATCGGGGTTCATGCTGTGTAGTGACCCTCATTGATAGTGTGAGTTGGTGAATGTGGAGTGAGGAAATGACTGGGCCCAGTTCTGGTGCTCCCTCTGATCAGTAAATCACACTGACGTTCATCGTCCAGACACATATATGGAAAATATCCCCTCCACAGGGCACTGGAGGGTGGGCGGTAACACTGGAACCGTGTAATTCATGACTGTGAACAGAAGAGAGCAGATCATTGAACCATAGAAACTTATGGCACAGGAGGCCATTCAGCCCATCATGTCAATGCCGGCCGAAAAAGAGCTATCCAGTTTAATCCCACTTTCCAGCACTTGGTCCGAGGCACTGTAGGTTACGGCACTTCAAGTGCACTTCCAAGTACTTTTTAAATGAGTTGAGGGTTTCTGCCTCCTCCATCCTTTCAGCCAGTAAGTTCCAGATCCCCACCACTCTCTGGGTGAAAAAAATTCTCCTCCTCTCTCCTTTAATCCTCTACCAATTACTTTAAATCTATGCCCCCAGTCACTGACTCCTTTGATAAGGGAAATATCCCTATCCACTCTATCTCGTCCCGTCATAATTTTATATCGCTCAATTAAATCTCCCCTCAGCCTCCTTTGTTCCAAAGAAAACAATCCCAGCCTATCCAATCATTTCCCATTGCTAAAATTCTCCAACCCTGGCAACATCCTCGTAGATCTCCTCTGTACCCTCTCCAGTGTAATCACATCTTTCCTGTAATGTGGTGACCAGAACTGTACACAGTACTCAAGCTGTGGCCTATCCAATGTTTTATACAGTTCTCGTATAACCACGCTGCTCTTATATTCTATGCCTCAGCTAATAAAGGAAAGTATCCCACATGCCTTTTTAACCACCTTATCTCACCTGTCCTGCTATCTTCAGGGATTTGTGGACATGCACTCCAAGGTCCTGTTTTTTAATCTGCACCTCTCAGTATCGTCCCATTTATTGTGTATTCCCTTGGCTTCTTTGCCCTCCCCAAATGCATTACCTCACACTTCTCCGGATTGAATTCCATTTGCCACTTCTCTGCCCACCTGACCAGTCCATTGATATCTTCCTGTGGTCTACAGCTTTCCTCCTCACTATCAACCATACGGTCAATTTTTGTATCATCTGCAGACTTCTTGATCAAGCCCCCCACAATCAAGTCCAAATCATTAATATATACCACGAAATGCAAGGGACTCAGTGCTGAGCCTTGCAAAACCCCAATGGAAACAGCCTTCCAGTCTCAAAAACATCCATCAACCATTACCCTTTGCTTCCTGCCACTGAGCCAATTTTGGATCGAACTAGCCACTTTCCCTTGGATCCCATGGCTTTTACTTTTTTTGACCAGTCTGCCATGTGGGACCTTGTCAAAAGCCTTTCTAAAATCCATGTAGACCGCATCAAATGCATTACTCTCATCGACCCTCCTTGTTACCGCCTCAAAAAATTCAATCAAGTTAGTCAGATATGACCTTCCATTTACAAATCCATGTTGACTGTCCTTCATCAATCCGTGCCTTTCTAAATCACGGTTTATACTGTCTCACAGAATTCATTTGCCCACCACCGAGGTTAGACTGACTGGCCTGTAATTATTCGGTCCATCCCTCTATCGCTTTTTAAACAATGGTACAACATTTGCAGTCCTCCAATCCTCCGGCACCACGCCTGTAGCCAGGGAGGATCAGAAAATGATGGTCAGAACCTCTGCTATTTCCTCCCTGTCTTCTCTTAACAGCATGGGATAAATTTCATCCGGGCCTGGCAATTTATCTAGACTCAAAGATGCTAAACCTCTTAATAATTACTCTCTCACTATGTTTATCCCATCTAATTTTACACACTCCTCCTCCTTAACTAAAATAATTTAAAATAATTACAGGAGAATAGAACATCTAACATCTCAATGAAATTATGTTAGATTTTGGGTGCGGAACTGATCAAAGAAAGTGAAAGTGTTTCCCAAAAATACAGAATGTGGTGCGTGTGAGAATATCTGAAATACAGGAGCCGGCCCCATTATTGTTACAATAGAGGAGCCTAATACTAATGGGACAATCCAGCAGAGAAAAGCCCAACTACTTTAGTTACAAGGTATGGATTTCACATCCTGGGATCGTGTCCCGAGGAATTGTGGGTCCGCCATGTCCAGTGCTCCAGATGAACCTGAGTAATGTGAGTGTGGAGGTCCAGCCGTGTCCTCAGAAGAAGGAACTGAAGGATGTGAGACATGAACAACCTCATTACATGATCAATGTTGGCCAACGTCCCCACCTGACTGGACCAGCCCGTTAATCACAGTCTTACTACAGGTTGAGTGATGTTGGAAGACAGGAAATTTTAATAAATATCAATCACAACAAACCATCAACGAGACTGACCTGATGTAAAAATTAAAAGGAGGCACAGTCGTTATTTGAACTGTTGGATCTTTTGGTTCAGGTGGACTGTGGACCAAAGGTGATAAATAAAGATAGACCTGGAATTCCCGTTGTATTTTGCCGTTCATCAATGATCCTTTTATCACCCAAGGAGCAGAGACAGGAACAATTGTTTCTGCAGACAAAGAAAAACACTGTTATAGCATTCTACTAGCAGATCACCTGTGGCATTGCTCATGGTGAGTCAGGAGTTACGGGACAGGGCAGGGTGAAGACACTCACATGGTACCTTATCAAATGCATTTTAAAATCCATATCAACCACATCCACTGCATTTCCTTCATCCGTCTTCTCTGTTATTATTTCAAAGACGGTTGGTCAGGTTTGACCTGCCATTTGGAAACCTGTGCTGACTGGCCCTGATTAAATTAGGAATCTCCAAATATGGAGTCATTTCTTCCTGTATTATAGACTCCAGGTCCCAGAGCCAGCGTTGAACGAGGACATTGTGTGAGATGAGTGAGACGATACTGTTGACATTGAGGATAGTGAGGAAGAGGGAGGGCTCCAACACCAGCTCATAGCCAGAGTCATTGAGCAGCAGCTCATTGAAGTGTGTTTCAGCTGAACAAATCCTGCATTAACAGTCATGACCAACAATCCCAGTCCTTCCACCCTCCAATAAACTACATCTGCCCAAACACCAACATTGATCTTCATGTCACCTGACATTGCAGGGTCACCAGCTACTACAGGAACACACTGCACACAAAGATTTCAAAAAGGTTTAGCATTTTACTGTCTTAGACAAACTAATTATCACCCAGGTGTGAGCCTATACTGCCTTTCTTAAATGTCACCTGACCTATTCTACTGCTCCTACGAGATGTGCTTCCAGTGGCTTCAACATGGCAGGTGGAAAGTTGCTGTGGACTCCCTGAGCCAAGAATTCCCACCGAGTCTCAAACAGGACATGGTGGTTCAGTGGTATCCTGTACATTGAGAGAGATGAGATGTATCGGCCTCCACAAGGTCCATGTGGGCTCCACCAGAGGAGTCCATTCCTGGGAAGGATACGGTGGTGTAGTGGGGCTGTTAGTAGACTAGTGATCCAGAGCATTGGGCTAATAATCGGGAGGACGTGGCCTCATATCCCACTATTGAAGTTTGAGAATTTGAATTCATTGTTTAAAATTTGGGAAATCAAAAAGCTGGTATCAGAAGAAGTGACCATGAAGTTATTGGATTGTCGTAAAAATCCAACTGGTTGGCAAATGTCTGTTCGGGAAAGAAATCTGCTGTCCTTACCCTGTCTCAGATATCTGTGACTCCAGTCCCACACCAATGTGGTTGACTCTTAACTGCCATTTGAATTTGTGTAGAAAGCCACACAGTTTAATGAAACTGGGGATGGGCAAGAAATACCAGCCTTACCCATGATGCCCGAGAACTAATAATAAAAAAGGGGCCAGCACTCCCAAACACAACAATTTCTTTATATGTAGAAATACATAGAATGTACAGCACAAGGACAGGCTCGTCGGCCCAACAGGTCCATGCAGGTGTTTATGATCCACACGAGCCTCCTCCCTCCCCACTTCATCTAATCCTATCAGAAAATCCCTTTATTTCTTCCTCCTTCATGTGTTTATCTCGCTTCCTCTGAAATGCATCTATGCTCGTCACCTCAACTACTCCTTGTGGGAGCGAGTTCCACATTCTAACCACTCTCTGGGTAAAGAGGTTTCTTCTGAATTCCCTATTGGATTTATTAGTGATCATCTTATATTTATGACCCCTAGTTCTGGTCTCCCCCGCAAGAGGAAACATCTTCTCTTCGTCCACCCTATCAAACCCTTTCATCATCATAAAGACCTCTATCAGGCCACCCCTCAGTCTTCTCTTTTCAAGAGAAAAGAGCACCAGCCTGCTCAATTATTCAGGATACGTATAACCTCTCAGTTCTGGTATCATCCGAGTAAATCTTTTCTGCACCTTCTCCAATGCCTCTCTATAACCTTTCTATAATATGGAGACCGGAACTGTTCACAGTTCTTCAAGTGCGGTCTAACCACGGTTCGAAACAAGTTTAATATAACTTCCCTGCTTTTCAAGTCTATCACTCTAGAAATGAACCCCAGTGCTTGGTTTGCTTTTTTTATGACCTTATTAACCTGCATCGCCAATTTTCGTGACTTGCGTATCTGTGCCCCCAGATCTCTCTGCTACTCCACCCCATTTAGACTCTTGAGGCGCTGAATTGGGCCGTGTAGCGCTCGTTGTTTCGGCGCTACACGGCCTCTCCGACATCCAAGATGGCGTCTTGGATGCGCACGCACGTTTCCTGCGTGATGTGCACCAGATGCCATCTTGGTATCGGAGTTCGCGCATGCTCTAATACCGGACGCTGGAAGCATGTAAAGTAGGGAGAAAATGGCTGCAAACAGTGTGCAATGCTGATTTCAAGTGATACACACAATTTTGGAACTTAACGCTCAACTCAACGCACAGTCTTATCCCCGACCATCTAAATGTTTCTTCCAGTGCCTGCAGCACCCCCCACCACTGATATTTAAAGGGCCATGCAGGTGTTGCAAGTTAGTTGCTGGATTATTGCTTCTGGCTGCTGGAGGAGTAGGAAGTGTTTTTTGAAGCTCCCTATTCTTGTTGAGAGAGCTTTGGCAGGTATTGCCTTACGGGTTGGAAAGTTACAACCTTGGTGGGACAACATTCCTGCCAACCATGGGTGGTCTGCTAGGGTTCCCGTTGGGCATTGAGCATGATTGGGAGCATGCAGAGAGACCATGCCCAGCAGGTCAAGCTGCGAGGAGACGGAGGACGAGGAGGCACAGGGCACTGAGCAGGAGGCCCTACCCAATGAGGGCCTTCCGCGATCAATTCTCTTACCTCAACATGGCCGAGGAGGATTGCATCCGAAGCCTGAGGGTTCACCAAGCGAGCCGTCACCGAGATCTGTCAACTGGTGCGGCCACAACTGCAGCCTCCTCAGAGCAGGGCGAGGACAGCATTGCCTGTGGCTGCGAAGATCATCATGGCACTGAATTTCTACGGCTCAGGAGCATTTCAGGCCTCTGCTGGCGACATGTGCAACATCTCGCAGTATGCAGTGCACTGCTGTATAAGGGAGGTCACAGGCGCACTGTACCACATGAGGAACAGGTTCAGCACCTTCCCCCTTTGACAGAGTCAATCAGAACGAGCGAGCACAGGCATTTGCCCGTATTGCTGGTTTCCCCATGGTGCAGGGTGCCATGGACTGCACACATATTGCCCTGTGTGCCCCGCACATCAAGTCGCCTCTCTTCGTCAACCAAAAGGGCTTCCGCTCCCTCAACGTGCAGCTGGTGTGCGACCACACGCATCGCATCTTGGAGGTCGATGCCCGCTACCCTGGGAGCAGTCACGATGCCTTCGTAATGCGGCAGTCCAACGTGCCAGCTATCTTTCATCTGCCTCGGCAAGTCAAAGGCTGGCTACTGTGCGACAAGGCCTCGCCCCTCATGACGTGGCTCATGACACAAGTCAGGAACCCACGCACACGTGCACAGCAGGCCTACATTGAGAGCCATTCTGCCACACGCAACATCGTGGAGCACACCATAGGCCTCCTCAAACAATGCTTCTTCTGCCTCGAGTCTGGAGGAGCCCTGCAGTACTCTCCTGAGTGGGTGGGCAGATTTGTGGTGGTCTGCTGCATGCTGCACAACCTCGCCATCATGAGGGACTAGCCTTTGCCACCAATGACTGCAGAAGATCCTGAGCCAGAAGTGGAGGAGGAGGAAGCTGAGGAGGAAGAGGTGGAGGAAGGCGCAAGGACGCAGCCAGAACCACAAGCCTTGCCTGCAAGGGCTGTGCGTGCTCGCCTGATCCGTGTCCGCTATCAATAATTAGAACTACATGCCCCAACTCACAACAGTCCTACACTCCACACCTTTCCCCTCTCGCAAGACAATCAAATCGCCCTTCATCAGATTACACATTGGTGTCCCTCACAGCTCATTGCATGAATAAAAACCACCACCAAATGCAAAATCAAACTCTCATTTATGGATTAATAAATTAAATTATGCAAACATAACAGAACTATTCACCCTTGTGCATTCCCTTAGTGCCTGTTGTTCATGTGCCGTGACCTATCCTGGTGCTCCTACGTGGTGCTTCCCCAGTGGCTGGAGCATGGATGGTGGAAGGCTGCTGGCTTTCAATGGAGGAATGTCCAGATGGCCTTGGAGGATGATCTCCAGCAGCTCTGGGCCGGGAGGGCTCGGCTTCAGACTGCACCATCTCACCATGGGCTGCAGCAGTCTGGCCTGGCTGGCCGACAGGCAACAACAGGGACACTGGCGGAGTGGCAGGGGTGGGAGCAGGAATGCTGCTGTCCTGAGAGAGGACAGCAGGTCCAACTGCCATGGTGCCACTGCCACTCTCCCGGGGCAGCGCCTCAGCAATCGTGGTGGCCGGCTGGAGAACGGATTGCTGGACTGCTGGTATGATCTGGAAGCCCCGTTCCACAGTGGTCCCCAGAGCCATGATAGCAGCAGTCAGAGCTTCCAATGCAGCAGTCTGAGCTTCCAATGCAGCAGTCTGAGCTTCCAATGCAGCAGTCTGAGCTTCCAATGCAGCAGTCAGACTTTGGACGGCAGATGTTTGTGCTGCAATGGATGCTGTGACACCAGTCATCAGACGCTGCATCATGATGAGTCCCACAGGTGCACTGATGGAGGTGACCACCCGTTCCATGTTGGAAAGGATGGGCTCCAAGCTCTGCGCAAAGCCCTGCGCCAAGTTGGAGCTGGACTCCTCCATGCCCCTTCTCATTATGCACAGGCTTTCTGGCAGGCTTTCCATTGCCCCAAGCATTTGGTGGTGTACGCCCATCAGCCGTCTTCTGTAGCCTGGCTCCTGTGCACTTGTGCTCGGTGTCTCACCACCTGCAGATCCCTCCTCTGACCTAACCTCTAAAGGATGTACAGTGTCAGTCTCTGAGCTGGTGGAAGCAAGTGTCAGATCGAGTGATGGTGTCGCTTCAGTGTCCCCATCCTTCTCCTCCCCCTCGTCCTCCTCCCCCTCTTCCTCTTCCTCCTCCTCCTCCTCTTCCTCGGGTGTCGTCACATGTTCTTGGGTAGATGCAATAACAAAAGGAATCAGGTTGAGTTGTGGAGTGGAGAGAGGAGCAAGTAAGAGGTGTGTGCTGGCAGCATGTGCAGCACGTGAGTCAGAAAAGATTATGGGAGGAGGGAGATATGGAAAAGGAGAAGGATCATTAGATATGCAGTGACCCCCTTGACCAGGACCTCCACCGCGGCACATTGTAACGGCTGCAGCGACGGCCCGCCCAATGATCTGCAGCACCGTCTCCTCTAGAGGGGTGAGGACGTGCAGATGTGCCTGTCCAGCCTCAGTCCCTTCTGCTGCCGGGTGTTATACGCCACCTTCTCCTGCAAGACAGAGGACAGTGTGTCAGTGCGTGTCTTGCAAGGAGCGTGAGTGATGTGCCTGTCATGGTCAAATAGCTGCTAGTTTGTGTGACTTGAGTGATGGTTGTGTGGCCTGCAAGTGTGGTATTATGTGCGGGCGAGATGCAGCATTGCGTATGGATGGGCAGTGTTTGTTGGTGGGTGGGTGGGTGACGGGAGGTGTCGTGCATGGAGTATTGGTGCAGTTGGTAGAATGTGCCACTTGACACTTGCATTCACTCACCTTGACCAATCGTGTCAAATCATCACATTTCTTGCAGCACTGCACCCACATGCATGGTGCAATGCTCCTGGCATTCACCTCCTGTGCCACAGGCTGCCAATGCCTACACAGCTGTAGTCAAGAAAATCTCCGGCCACCCTGTGGGTACATGCCTGCCCTCCTTTGGTCCATACCTTCCAGCAGGGCCTCCAGAGCATCGTCCGAGAATTGTGGAGCCCGCTCTCTTGCTGGTGCAGCTACTCGCAATGCCATTCGCCCTTCTCCTACATGGCTGTGTACCTGCCATTTGAAATGTGCCTGCACCATGAAGTAGTGAAGGCTGCTGATGATCTGCGCTGTGCACACCCCATTTCCAACTTCCTCATTCTCCGTGCAGCCTCTCAGCAGCGAGGGCTGCGCTTGCTGCACGGAGATTTCATGGTAAGTATCAGGCAGCACGCAGTTCACGTGCTGTCTGCGTAGGGTCCGTCAGGGGGAGGGAGGTACCATCGCCCAGAACGGACACTTATCCAATTTTTCCCATTACCCAAGCAATATGTGGCCTCTTATTCTTCCTACCAAAATGTAATACCTCACACTTACCTACATTGAAATTCATTTGCCCATTCCATGCCCATTCCACAAGTTTACGAATGTCTTCCTGTATTTTTTCACACTCCTCCTTGATATTAACCGTACCCCCCAATTTGATGTCGTCCACAAATTTTGAAATTGTACATCCACTTCCCCAATCCAAATCGTTTATGTAAATGGTGAACAACAGTGGTCCCAGCACCGATCCTTGTGGAACACCACTTCCCACCTTTTGAAAAGAATTACACCGTGGGTGGCCCCCCACAATTGGGGCCTGATTGAAGCCATGACTGGGGTTGAGCACAAGGGCTTGGCATCTCACCCCTCCATGTGGGGCGCTGCCCAGATTCTGGTCGCACAGGGCTAGATGGGCACCAATGAAGCACCTCAATTGGTACATCCGCCCAATGGTCCCACACAAATGAGGAACCCTCCCATTGACCCCTCCAAGCTCTAGCAGGGGTGAGAGTTGGAGGGCTCCAGGGTGCAGAATCCCAGCCCAACCACCTGGAATGCCAAACATGGAATTCTGGGGCCAATGTATCTCTCTGTACAGGAGTTTCAAATAAACAGGTCAAACAACAAAGCCTTGCTTTACATTCTGTGCTGTTACATTGAAGGAACATCGAAAGTACCTGCAGCATTCGATAAATTTGAATATTTCAAAAGTTTTTCCAGGCCGGTCTTTAATGCAGTCTTCATATCCGTCCCACTAACATCTGTTTCAACCCATTGGAAGGTTGGAAATTCCATCTCTTCATAATTCTAAGGTAACAAGAGGAAAGATATCACCACATGGCACAACTGTACAGTTACTGAAACACATCTATGTTGAGAGGACTATCCCAGGGGCCCAGGTGTGGCAGCAGTATTCATGTTCTGGATGGACTGGGCTTTAAGGAGAGTTAAGAGCTTTTGATGGGACTCCTGGCATCAACACTTCCTGATTCACTTTCCTTTCTCTCTCACTCTTTCACCCTTGGTGCTGTCCTGCACTATGGACCTTGGTCCTTCCAATTAGGTTTTCAATAAAAAACATCGAGAACATCATTAAAAGATTTCAACACTGAATGGGTGCACATGACCACGGCCAGGATTTTTGCCCGGAGCTGGGAAGGGGGCGGGGGATGGTTCGAATTGAGGACAGAAAATCCGGAAGTACGGGTTTCCCGGGCATCGTTACGATTTTGACAAAAGGACAGATGTCTTTTTATTTTAGTCGGTTTGCCGTCTGACAGGCCTGACTGATTGACAGGCTGGTCTCTGTCGGACGGGAGCAGAGCAAAGAAGAGGACCTCATCAGATAAGTGTTCGGGTAAGTCTTAGATTGTATGGATGGGTGCGGTGATTGGGGGCATGTGGGGCCATGGGAGCATGGGTGGGCAGGGGGGCATGGGTGTGCCTGGGGCCAAGGGTGGGCAGGGGGGCATGGATGATCATGGGGGCATGGGTGGGCCTGGGGGCTTGGATGGGCCTGGGGGCATGGGTGGGCATGGGGGCATGGGTGGGCTTGGGGCCAATGGTGGGCAGGGGGGCATTGATGGTTGTGGGGGCATGGGTGGGCCTGGGGGCATGAATGTGCCTGGGGGCATGGGTGGGCAGGGGGGCAGGGGTGGGCAGAGGGGCATGGGTGGGCCTGGGGGCATGGGTGGGCATGGGAGCCAACGGTGGGCCTAGGGGCATGGGTGGGCATGGGGGCATGGATGGGCCTGGGGGCATGTGGGGCCATGGGAGCATGGGTGGACATGGGGGCATGGGTGGACATGAGGGCCTAGGGTGGGCCTAGGGACATGGGTGGGCATGGGGGCATGGGTGGGCATGAGGTTTATCGGAAGGCATGAGGGTCAGCTGGTGGGAAGTCAGTCATCGGAGGTGGGGGTCAGTCATCAGAGGTCTGTCATCAGGGGGACGGTCAGTCATTGGTGGGGAGATCGGGGGTCATGTGGGGATCAGTCATTGGGGAGGGGTTCAGCCATCAGGGCTCAGTCATCGGGGGTCAGTCATCGGGAGGGGTATTGGGGGTTATGGAGGGGTGATTGGGTGTCAGTCACTGGGGGCTCAGTCACCAAGGGCGGGGGTCGGGATTGGGGGTTATGGAGGGGTGATTGGGTGTCAGTCACTGGGGGCTCAGTCACCGAGGGCGGGGTTCGGGATCAGGGGTCATCACAGGGGTCGCAAAAATTTGGGGGGCTTGCGATCATTGTGGGGGGGTGGCTCGCAATCGTTGGGGGTTGCTGAAGGTACTCCTGCAGGTAGTCCTGCTCCTCCAGGCCCACAAGCAGTGGTATAAAGGCACTTACCTGCAGTTTTGGGCTTTCTCACCTCCTCTCAAGGGACTTGAAGGAGAAGGCCCGGAATTCCCGGCCCCCAGGTGTTGGAATCGCAAAACCTTTTAAAGTGGAGGCCCAAAGCCTCCTTGAAAGATTTAGTGACCAACCTGCCTCCTGAGAGGAGTTTGTGGAGTTTAGACCCAGTTCCTAGAGGGGGTGGATCCAGATGATAGAATGGCTCAAACTGTCCACTCATTGATAATCTGACTCAGAGTGGGGAAAAGATCAAGTGTTGTGAGAAATGGAAATGTCCAACTGGAGGAGGAGTGGTTGCTCTTGTGAACTTTGGGCTGAGGTTCCAGTTGGGACTTTACTCTGCAGCTGTCTGTGTTACAGCCGGTCCAGGAGTATTTGATGCTGACTGGGACCATCTGAATTGTGGAGAACATTCCAGTCCCCACACTGACATCTCTTCCCCTGTCACTTCCACCACTGTAAATTTGGTGATCAGTGTCTATCTGGAGAAATTGTGTAAACTGCGATTTATGCCGTTTCTCTGAGGTTTCTGTCAAGTAAACAATGAGAGCAGGAATATAGGAACAGGAGTGGGCCATTCAGCTCCTCAAGCCTGTCCTGCCATTCAATTTGATCTTGGCTGATCTGTACCTCAACTCCATTTACCCACCTTTGCTCCATATCCCTTGATACAAGAGAGGGGAAGACCCAGGGGAAATCTACAATACAAATAGCACAAACAGTTGTTCAAGAACAAGTGAAAGGGAAAAGCATAGAGCAGCGGAAAGAAAGTGTACTTTAGGCATGACAGATAAAATAAAAACTAGAAGGCATAAGGCGATTAACCCAGCATCAAAGCTGTGGCAGGGGGTTGGGAACCTGAGCAGGGAGACAGAGGAAAGCGTGTCAGGAAGGGACAGAAGGTATGGAGTAAAAGGTAAAGTGTTAAAAAAGGAAAAAGCAGGAACTAAGTGTCACAAAACATATTTGAAAGTTCTTTATCTGAATGCACGTAGCATTTGTAACAAAATGGAGGAGTTAATGGCACAAATAACTACGTATGGGTATGATCTTGTGGCCATTAAAGAAACATGGCTGCAGGGTGACAATGACTGGGAATTAAATATGCCAGGGTATTTAACAATCAGGAAGGACAGGCAGGAAGGAAGGGGAGGTGGGGTGGCTATGTTAATAAAGGAAGGAATCACTGTAATACTGAGAAATGATATTGGGACAAAGGATCAGGACAATGAAATAGTTTGGGTAGAGATAAGGAATAATAAGGGGAAAAAACACTAGTGGGCATAATATATAGGCCTCCTAATAGTTGCAACTCTGCTGGAAGAAGTATTAATCAGGAAATAGTCGGGGCATGTAAGAAGGGAACAGCAATAATTATGGGGGATTTTAACTATCATATCAACTGGACAAATCAAATTGGGCAGGGCAGCCTTGAGGAAGAGTTTATTGAGTGTATTAGGGATGGATTTCTTGAGCAGTATGTAACTGATTCTACAAGGGGTCAGGCAACCTTGGACCTGTTCCTGTGTAATGAGCCAGGATTAATTAATAACGTCCTCATTAAGGATCCCCTTGGAATGAGTGATCATAACATGGTCACATTCCATATCCAATTAGAGGGTGAGAAGGTTGGTTCTCAAACAAGCGTACTGAGCTTGAATAAAGGAAACTATGATGGTATGAGAGCGGAATTGATTGAAGTGGACTGGGAAAATAGATTAAAGGGTAAGACGGTACATGAGCAGGTATGTTCATTTAATGAGTTAATTTACAACTTTCAAAAAATATATATTCCACTGAGGAAAAAAGGGTGTAAAAGAAATGACAGCTATCCATGGCTAAGTTAAGAAATTAAGGATAGTATCCAACTAAAAACAAGGACATATAAGGAAGCCAAACTTAGTGGGAGGATAGAAGATTGGGAAGTCTTCAAAAGACAGCAAAAAGTAACTAAAGGATTGATTAAGAAAGGGAAGATAGATTATGAAAATAAATTAGCAAAAAATATAAAAATAGATAGCAAGAGTTTCTACAGTGAAATAAAAAGAAAAAGGGTGGCTAAGGCAAACGTCGGTCCCTTAGAGGATGAGACCGGGAAATTAATGGTGGGAAACATGGAGATGGCAAAAATGCTGAACAAATATTTTGTTTCAGTCTTTACGGTAGAGGACACTAAGAATATCCCAACACTGGACAAACAGGGGGCTCTAGGGGGGGAGGAGCTAAATACGATTAAAATCACTAAGGAATTGGTACTCAGTAAATGAATGGGACTCAAGGCGGATAAATCCCCTGGACCTGATGGCTTACATCCTAGGGTCTTGAGGGAAGTGGCAGTCGGGATTGTGGATGCTTTGGTAATAATTTTCCAAAATTCTCTGGACTTGGCAAAGGTCCCGGCAGATTGGAAAACTGCTAATGTAACACCCTTATTTAAAAAGGGTAGTAGGCAGAAGGCTGGAAATTATAGACCAGTTAGCCTAACATCTGTGGTGGGTAAAATTTTGGAGTCTATTATTAAGGAGACAGTAGCGGAACATTTGGATAAACATAATTTAATAGGACAAAGTCAGCCTGGCTTTATGAAGGGGAAGTAATGTCTGACAAATTATTTGAGTTCTTTGAGGACATAACGTACAGGGTGGATAAAGGGGAACCAGTGGACGTAGTGTATTTAGACTTCCAGAAGGCATTCGACAAGGTGCCACATAAAAGATTATTGCTCAAGATAAAGAATCACTGGATTGGGGGTAATATTCTGGCATGGGTGGAGGATTGGTTGTCTAACAGGAAGCAGAGAGTTGGGATCAATGGTTCATTCTCGGACTGGCAACCAGTAGCCAGTGGTGTTCCGCAGGGGTCGGTGCTGGGTCCCCAACTCTTTACAATCTATATTAACGATTTGGAGGAGGGGACCGAGTGTAACATATCAAAGTTTGCAGATGATACAAAGGTGGGAGGGAAAGTAGAGAGTGAGGAGGACATATAAAAAGCTACAAGGGAATATAGACAGGCTGGGTGAGTGGGCGGAGATTTGGCAGATGCAATACAATGTTGGAAAATGTGAGGTTATGCACTTTGGCAGGAAAAATCAGAGAGCAAGTTATTATCTTAATGGCGAGAAACTGGAATGTACTGCAGTACAAAGGGATCTGGGGGTCCTAGTGAAAGAAAATCAAAAAGTTAGTATGCAGGTGCAGCAGGTGATCAAGAAGGCCAACGGAATGTTGGCTTTTATTGCTAGGGGGATAGAATATAAAAACAGGGAGGTTTTGCTGCAGTTATATAAGGTATTGGTGAGACCGCACCTGGAATACTGCATACAGTTTTGGTGTCCATACTTAAGAAAAGACATACTTGCTCTCGAGGCAGTACAAAGAAGGTTCACTCGGTTAATCCCGGGGATGAGGGGTTGGACATATGAGGAGAGGTTGAGTAGATTGGGACTCTACTCATTGGAGTTCAGAAGAATGAGAGGCAATCTTATTGAAATAGATAAGATTGTGAAGGGGCTTGATCGGGTGGATGCGGTAAGGATGTTCCCAAGGATGGGTGAAACTGGAACTTGGGGGCATAATCTTAGAATAAGGTGCTGCTTTTTCAAAACTGAGATGAGGAGAAACTTCTTCACTCAGAGCGTGGTAGGTCTGTGGAATTTGCTGCCCCAGGAAGCTGTGGAAGCGATATTATTAAATAAATTTAAAACAGAAATAGACAGTTTCCTAGAAGTAAAGGGAATTAGGGGTTACGGGGAGCGGGCAGGAAATTGGACATGAATTTAGATTTGAGGTTAGGATCAGATCAGCCATGATCTTATTGAATGGCGGAGCAGGCTCGAGGGGCCAATTGGCCTAATGCTGCTCCTATTTCTTATGTTCTTATGTTCTTTTGATTCCCTCACCGAACAAAAATCGATCAGTCTCAGTCAATTTAAATTGTCCCAGCATCGACAGCACTTTGTGGGAGAGAGTGCCAGATTTCCACTGCACTTTGTGTGAAAAAATCCTTCCTGATTTCACAGCGAAATGGCCTGGATCTAATTTTAAGATTATTCCCCCTTGTTCTGGATTCCCCAATCAGAGGAAATAGTTTCTCTGTATCTACCCTATCGCAGCACTTTATCAATTGAAAATCCTCGATTAGATCACCACTCAACATTCTAAACTCAAGGGAATATAAGGCACGTTTATAAAACCTGTCCTCATAATTCAACCCTTCAGGGCCAATAGATCCTTCCTGAGGTTCGGTGCCCAAAACTGAACACAATATTCCAGATGGGGTCTGACCAAGACTCTGGACAGCTGAAGCATCATCCTCACTTTTGAATTCAAACCCTCTTGAGATAAAGACCAACATTCCTTTAGCCCTTTTGATTTCTTTTTTACCTGTACACGAGCTTTTAAATTTCTTTGCTCCTCCTCAGCTCCTGGACTCTCACCATGAAGAACATATTCTCATTTGTCTTTCTCAGATACAAAGTGAACAACCTCACACTTCCCCACATTGAACTCCATCTACGACAGTTTTGCCCATTCACTTTTTCTGTCCATTCCTTGACAATTTCCTTCTCCTATTTATGCAACTTACTGGTTCTCCCGATATAAAACTATCTATCCTTCATCCTGTCCGATGTTTTATTGTTTCTTACTGAAGAGAGAAAAATGAACTGGTAGAAATGTGCCAGCAAACGGTAGATGTTAAACTTTACTTACATTGCGTTGAATTATTTGTGTTGGATGGTGACAGATAACCTGCTGGCAGAAATCAGCCACCTCTTGATCTGCTCCTGTTCCTGTAATTTGAAGCCCGAGTAGGACAGACAGAGTTAAGCAGAGTCTCAGCATCTTGGTGTCCATTCTGATCACTGTTGAACGCACTGATTGACTCTCAGGCCCTTCAGGTGGATCTGGTGTTTGAGCAGCGAGTTCAGATCTTTTTATACTGTTTTATAAAGATGATTTTGAATACAACTATCTGCAGGCAGGAACATTAGATGTTGGAGAGAAAAGCAGGTGATATATTATGGAAATGTTGCTTTGTTCCAACCTTGTGATGGATTTAGAAATCATTAACTCTCTGAGTGCCGGATCCAGGGAAGTCTGAACACCCGGGGCAGCTCCCATTCTTTAAAATGTTTCCAGCTCACGCACTGTAAGGCTGAAAAACTCCCCAGTAATACAGTAATAAGTGTCAGGAGTGGCTTGTTCTGTGTGTTACAATTCAGCCTCTCCCAAAACTCGCTCCTTGTTCTCTGTGAAAGACAGAATCCATTATCAGGCCCACTCCTCGGGGGAGATATCCGTGTTGGACGTTAGTGAATCGTCGCCTGTTTTACACTCTGTTCGATTTACTTTTCCATTGGAGTCAACAGAGAAAAAGAAAGAACCTGCATTTATATAGCGCCTGACTTATTACACTGAGCTGGAAGCACCAATTTAACCAGGTCCCTTCAACCACATGAACAGACTCGTGACACGTCCCCTGTTTGCCTGTTTTTGGGCCCAATCGAATTTGTAGGCCGCCATGTTTAAAAATGGGTCTCTGGAAATCTACTGTTTTCTCAGTTGATAAGTTGGCCTGCAGTGTGGAACAGAACCATAAAGACCAGCAAGGACTGAGGTTTAATCTCCAGTCTGTGCTCAGTCATCTGATCTCAGTCAGGTGGCTGTAGTGACACAACAGTCAGTCTAATATCCCGAGTCTGGGAAATGGGAAAAGAGCAGCAGGGTTCCTGTTACTGGCGACTATCCACTGATCCCTGCTGAAAAATGTACGTGTGTGGGTGTGAGGAGAGGACAGGATTGGGCTCAGCTGTGCTGCTGTCTCGTTCCCTGGTTCCATTGGGAATAAATGAAGTGTGCAGCCCATCAGAGGAGAGCATCAGTCGGAATCTTAATGTAATCATGAGTTGCTGCCAGAATAATATGGAAAAATATGAATAATGCTGTCTTGAATGTCCAGTTACAAAGAAATTCAAGACGGTGGTTGCTTTGAGTGGAATAGACGGTGCAGTTCTCCTGGTGGAAGTGGGCTGCAGGTCTTCAACCAGCAGTTGACATATCTCCCCATTAGCCTCCAGGGAGTAGTTAGGTCTTCTGAGGCAGTGAACTGCAGAGAAATATAAGCCTGTCTTACCTGTGAACCCTGGTGAGTGCACATCTGCACATAGTGAGCTTACGCCTTCTGTGATACCTCACTCCAGGAGCCTCCAACTCAACTTCTTCCAACTGCACTTCCTCTTCAAAAGTTCATGTCCAGAGTGCAAGTCATCCCAACCTGGTCAGGCCTACATGAGACTGTAATTCAAACAACATGGCTCACTCTTAATATGCTCTGACATGGCCCAGCAAGCCCCTTCATTCAGTTGTACTTGCGTGTGATGAGGTGCTATTAATGTCCCAGCACATTCAACCACAGAATATAACAAGCTCATCCAAACCGATCTCAGTGTAATAGGTTTCCACATTCCACCAGTGGGTCGAAAGGAGGAGCAAAGATATTAGTGAAAGCAGAAGGTGGATTTTTTTTATTGATTCATGGGATGTGGGCGTCGCTGGCAAGGCCAGTATTTATTGCCCAACCCTAATTGACCCTGAGAAGGTGGTGGTGAGCCGCCTTCTTGAACTGCTGCAGTCCGTGTGGTGAAGGTTCTCCCACAGTGCTGTTAAGTCAGGATTTCCAGGATTTTGACCCAGCGATGATGAATGAACGGCGATATATTTCCAAGCCAGAATGGTGTGTGACTTGGAGGGGAACGTGCAGGTGGAGGTGTTCACATGCGCCTGCTGCCCTTGTCCTTCTAGGTGGGAGAGGTTGTGGGTTTTGGAGGTGTTGTCGAATAAGCCTTGATGAGTTGCTGCAGTTCATCTTGTATATGGTACATACTGCAGCCACGGTGCGCCGGTGGTGGAGGGAGTGAATGTATAATTTGATGGATGGGGTGCCAATCAAGCGGGCTGCTTTGTTCTGGATGTCGAGCTTCTTGAGTGTTGTTGGAGCTGCACACATCCAGGCAAGTGGAGAGTATTCCCTCACACTCCTGACTTGTGCCTTGGAAATGGTGGAAAAGCTATGGGGAATCAGGAGGTGAGTAACTCGCCTCAGAATACCGAGCCTCTGACCTGCTCTTCAAGCCACATTATTTATGTGGTTGGTACAGTTAAGTTTCTGGTCAATGGTAACTCCCAGCAGGTTGATGGTGGGGGATTTGGCACTGTTAATGCCATTGAATGTCAAGGTAGGTGGTTAGACTCTCTTGTTAGAGATGGTCATTGCCTGGCCCTTGTCTGGCGTGAATGTTACTTGCCACTTATCAGCCCAAGCCCGGATGTTGTCCAGGTCTTGAAGCATTCGGGCACAGACTGCTTCATCATGTGAGGGGTTGCGAATGGAACTGACTACTGTGCAATCATCAGCGAACATTCCCACTTCTGACCTTATGATGGAGGGAAGGTCATTGATGAAGCAGCTGAAGATGGTTGTGCCGAGGACAGTGCCCACCGGCGCACCGTGGCTGCAGTATGTACCATATACAGGATGAACTGCATCAACTCGTCAAGGCTTCTTCGACAACACCTCCAAAACCCACAACCTCTCCCACCTAGAAGGACAAGGGCAGCAGGCGCGTGGGAACACCACCACCTGCACGTTCTCCTCAAATTCACACACCATCCTGGCTTGGAAGTATATCGCCGTTCATTCATCATCGCTGGGTCAAAATCCTGGAAGTCCCGACTTAACAGCACTGTGGGAGAACCTTCATCACACGGACTGCAGCAGTTCAAGAAGGCGGCTCACCACCACCTTCTCAAGGGCTGAGATGATTGGCTTCCAACAACCACTACCATCTTCCTTTGTGCTGGAAACGACTCCAGCGACTGGAAAGTTTTCACTCTGATTCCCATTGATTTCAATTTTACTTGGGCTCCTTGATGCCACACTCGGTCAAATGCTGCCTTCATGTCAAGGGCAGTCACTCTCACCTCACCTCTGGAATTCAGCTCTTTTGTCCATGTTTGGACCAAGGCTGGAATGAGGTCTGGAGCCCTGTGATCCTGGCAGAACCCAAACAGAGCATCGGTGAGCAGGTTATTGGTGAGTAAGTGCCGCTTGATAGCACTGTGGATGACACCTTCCATCACTTTGCTGATGATTGAGAGTAGACTGATGGGGCGGTAATTGGTCGGATTGGATTTATCCTGCTTTTTGTGGACAGGATATACCTGGGCAATTTTCCACTTTTTCGGGTAGATGCCAGTGCTGCAGCTGTACTGGAACAGCTTGGCAAGAGGAATGGCTAATTCTGGAGCACAAGTCTTCTGCACTAGAGCCGGGATGTTGTAGGGGCCCATAGCCTTTGCTGTATCCATGGCACTCAGCCATTTCTTGATATCACGTGGAGTGAATCGAATTGGCTGAAGACTGGCTTCTGTGATGGTGGAGATCATGGGAGGAGGCCGAGATGGATCATCCACTCAACACTTATGGCTGAAGATACTTCAGTTCCACCTTTAGTATCAGTTGGTTGGAGGCCTGGGATTATATCGCCTGTCTGAGCAATCAGATGGAAATTGGTGAATGGCACAGAGAGACCTGAGGCCTAAAAGACAAAAGTAAATAAGATAATGATGGACAATATTTATTTCATAAATAAAAAGAGAGACTTGTGTGCACCTGACCATAAATGATCTGATTTCAGTAAATTCCCAGCTATTTGGTGAATTGAGAAGAACTGGCCCACTGAGGTCACTTTCTGACCTCTGACACACACTGCTCTTCGTTGCTGACAACCAGTTTGGCTTCAAGCTGAAAACAATATGTAAAGCACCTTGTAAATGTTCCAGGGAATAAAGAGTCAGAGAGAATTGCTCTGTTTATATTATAATTGCCTCAATTATAATATCTCCCATTAGTAAAATTCAGATATTCGGTTTGTCCAAAGGAACAGGTCCAGATGAGGTCACTTTCCGACTTGTGACAATGTTTTTCTTCATCTCTCATGAGTTCAACATAAAAAGATGTAAATCACCTTGTAAATGTTACTGTGGAGAGGGGCCAAGGGATGACTTGTAACTCTTAATGCAAAGTAATAAAATCAGCTCGATACCTCGCTCAAAAACAGGGTCATTGTAAATGTGGTTGCGATCTGGACCACCCAAAGTTCACTGAAGTGAAGCCGACCTCCAAATGAGGATCTGGAGCCAAATTCCAAATGTCCATCCCGTCATTTACAGGGTCTCCATTTCAGAACAATACGTGGAGGTGATTTTTATATTTGTAAATTGTTCAAGTGCTCTTCAGCCACGGAGCTCAATCCTTTTCCCTTATGTGGGTTTCTTCAAAGAAAAGGACATTGTGGAGTGAGGAAAATAATCCCCCAGAAATGCAGCTGACCCCAACATTGAAATATTGATGAGAAGCCCTGATGGGAGTAAGCTGCTGAGGTGCATAGATATTAAAGTGCAGTGTTTAAACAGTCAGTGCTGGCTGAAGATTGCAGCAGCAGGCTGGGGTGCAGCAGGTTAGTAAGAAATAGTGAAATAAAACCAGAAAATGCTGAAAGCACTCAGCAGGTCAGGCAGCATCTGTAGAGAGAGAGAAACAGAGTTAATGACCTTTCTTCAGAACTGGAAGAAGTTAGAGATTTAACAGTTTTGAGAACAACATCTCCTCCCTTGTCAGCAGGTTTAATGACAATGAGAGGGTTGGACCTGAGAGAACGGAGTGCTGCAAGTTCAGAGGCAGATAGATTCGAGTGAGTGAGGGGAGTAGAGAAATTGAGACGGCCGATGTCACGCCGGCAGTACCCAATGAAAAGATCAAGAGAGGGTAAAAGGCCAGAGGGAGGGGTCCAGGTCCAGCATCACGTCGAGCTCGAAATTCATTGAGGTGGGGGCGTAAGGAAATGAAGCTGAGGCTGTTGCTGAGGACTGATCGTTTGGGGTCACAGGGGGAAAGGTCAGAGGGGATGGTAAAAACACGACAAGGCATGAGATTGGAAGGAGGGATGGGGTCAGAAGAAAGTGAAGGGGATGTCGGATCAGGAGAGTCGTTGCACTTTACGGTTCTTGAAGTAACGGAAAGGGTTAATGACGGTCGTGCGGTTGACGTTGTTTACATGGATTATTAAAAGGAGTTTGATAAAGTACCACACAATAAATTTGTTAGCAAGTTTGAAGCTCATGGGATTAAATGGGCAATGGCAGCATGGATTTGATATTGGTTGAGAGACAGAAAGCCGAGAGTCGTGGTAATCAGTCGTTTTTTTGACTGGAGGGAAGTATACATTGGTGTTCCCCAGGGGTCGGTATTAGGACCACTGCTCTATTTGATATATATTAATGACTTGGACTTGGGTATACAGGGTATAATTTCAAAGTTTGCAGATGACATGAAAATTGGAAATGTCGTAAACATTGAGGAGGATAGTAATAGACTTCAGGAGGACATAGACGGGCAAAATGGGCAGACACATGGCAGATGCAAAAAATGATGCCTTTTGGTAGGAAGGATGAGGAGAGGCAAAAAAACTAAATGGTAGAAAAGCTCAGCAAGTGAGGCAGCATCTGTGGAGAAAGAAACAGAGTTAATGTTTCAGGTCGAAGACCTTTCGTCAGAACTGGAAGAAGTTAAAGAGTTAAAGTTTTTCAGCAAGTACAGAGCCAGGGAAAGCGGGGGGGGGTGGGGGGTGAGGGGTGGGTGGAAGGGGAGGGGAGTAAAAATAAAAGGAAAGGTCTGTGATTGGGTAGCGGGCAGGAGAGATTAAATGAGAAAAGGGATGATGGTGAAAGGCAAGGAGGATAGTAATGGAGCAAGTAAAGAAACAAAAGATTGGATTGAGTAGCTGTGAGTGGCAACAGCAGAACCATTACCAGCACTGGCTGTATGAAAGTGAGGTGAGAGTGACTGCCCTTGACATCAAGGCAGCATTTGACCAAGTGTGGCATCAAGGAGCCCAAGTAAAATTGAAGTTAATGGGAATCAGGGGGAAAACTCTCCAGTGGCTGTAGTCATACCTAGCACAAAGGAAGATGGTAGTGGTTTTTGGAGGCCAATCATCTCAGTCCCAGGACATTGCTGCAGGAGTTCCTCAGGGCAGTGTCCTAGGCCCAACCATCTTCAGCTGCTTCATCAATGACCTTCCCTCAATCATAAGGAGAGAAATGGGGATGTTCGCTGATGATTGCACAGTGTTCAGTTCCATTCGCAACCCCTCAGATAATGAAGCAGTCCATGCCTGCATACAGCAAGACCTGGACAACATCCAGGCTTGGGACGATAATTGGCAAGTAAATTTCGCGCCAGACAAATGCCAGGCAATGACCATCTCCAACAGAAGAGAGTCTAACAACCTCCCCTTAACATTCAACAGCATTACCATCGCCGAATCCCCCACCATCAACATCCTGGGGGTTACCATTGACCAGAAAATTAACTGGACCAGCCACATAAATAATGTGGCTACAAGAGCAGGTCAGAGGCTGGGTACTCTGCGGCGAGTGACTCACCTCCTGACTCCCCATATCCTTTCCACCATCTACAAGGCACAAGTCAGGAGTTTGATGGAATACTCTCCACTTGCCTGGATGAGTGCAGCTCCAGCAACACTCAAGAAGCTCAACACCATCCAGGACAAAGCAGCCCGCTTGGTTGGCACCCCATCCACCACCATAAACATTCACTCCCTTCACCACCAGCGCACTGTGGCTGCAGTGTGTACCATCTACAGGATGCACTGCAGCAACTCGCCAAGGCTTCTTCGACAGCACCTCCCAAACCCACGACCACTACCACCGAGAAGGTCAAGGACAGCAGGCGCATGGGAACAACACCACCTGCACGTTCCCCTCCAAGTCACACACCATCTCGACTTGGAAATATATCGCCGTTCCTTCATCGTCGATGGGTCAAAATCCTGGAACTCCAGACCTAACTGCACTGTTGGGAGAACATTCACCACACGGACTGCAGCGGTTCAAGAAGGCGGCTCACCACCACCTTCTCGAGGGCAATTAGGGATGGGCAATAAATGCTGGCCTTGCCAGCGACGCCCACATCCCATGAACGAATAAAAAAAATTTGGGAGCAGTGGTTATGATCTGAAGTTATTGAAATCAATGTTGAGTCCAGAAGGTTGTTCACATTCAATGTATCATCCTCTGCCATTTCCAACACCTCCAACGCGATCCCACCGCCAAAAACATCTTCCCCTCCCCTCCTCATTCAGCATTCCGAAGGAACCGCTCCCTCTACGACATCCTGGTCCACTCTCCCATTACCCCGAACACCCACTCTCCTCCCCACGGCACCTTCCCGTGTGAGCGCAGGAGATGCAACACCTGCCCCTTCACCTCCTCCCACCCCACCAACCAGGGACCCAAACACTCCTTCCAGGTGAAACAGCGATTTACTTGTACTTCTTCCAATTTAGTTTATGTATTCGCTCCTCTACATTGGGGAGACCATATGCAGATCAGGTGATTGCTTTGCTGAACACCTCCGCTCTGTCTGCATGCGTGACCCTGACCTGCCGGTCGCTTGCCTTTTTAATTCCCCGTCCCACTCCTTCTCTGACCTCTCTGTCCTCTGCCTCATACACTGTTCCAATCAAACTCAAGGTAAGCTCGAGGAACAGCATCTCATTTGTCATTTAGGTACTTTACAACCTTCTGGACTTAACACAGATTTCAATATCTTCAGATTACAATCCTCCTCACTGTTTACTGCACTCTCAAATTTGGAAATTGTGCCCTGTACACCCAAGCCCAAGTGATTAATATGTATCAAAAAAAGCAGCGGTCCTGGTACCGACCTCTGGGGAACACCACTGTATACCGTCCTCCAGTCCGAAAAACAACCGTTCACCACGACCCTCTGTTTCCTGTCACTGAGCCAATTTCATATCCATGCTGTCACTGCTCCTTTTATTCCATGGGTTCAATTTTGGTGACAAGCCTATTATGTGGGACTTTATGAAACGCCTTTTGAAAGTCCATATACACATCTACCACATTGCCCTCATCAACCGTTCTGTTACATCATGAAAAAACTCGATCAAGTTAGTTGAATCATAAGGTCAGAAATGGGGATGATCACTGATGATTGCACAGTGTTCCGTTCCATTCACAAACCCTCAAATAATGAAGCAGTCCGTGCCCGCAGACAGCAAGACCTGGACAACATCCAGGCTTGGGCTTATAAGTGGCAAGTAACATTCACGCCAGACAAGTGCCAGGCAATGACCATCTCCAACAAGAGAGTGTCTAACCACCTCCCCTTGACATTCAACAGCATTACCATCGCCGAATCCCTCACCATCAACATCCTGGGGGTCACCATTGACCAGAATCTTTACTGGACCAGCCAGATAAATACTTTGGCTACAAGAGCAGGTCAGAGGCTGGGTATTCTGTGGAGAGTGTCTCACCTCCTGACTCTTCCAAATCCTTTCCACTATCTACAAGGCACAAGGAGTTTGATGGAATACTCTCCACTTGCCTGGATGAGTGCAGCTCCAACAACACTCAAGAAGCTCGACACCATCCAGGACAAAGCACCCCCTTGATTGGCACCCCATCCACCATCCTAAACATTCACCCCCTTTAACACTGGCGCACCGTGGCCGCAGTCTGTACCATCCACAGGATGCATTGCAGCAACTCGCCAAGGCTTCTTCGACAGCACCTCCCAATCCCGCAATCTCTACCATCTAGAAGGACAAGGACAGCAGGCACATGGGAACAACAACACCTGCACGTTCCCCTCCAAG
Source organism: Heptranchias perlo (assembly GCF_035084215.1). Classification (NCBI taxonomy): domain Eukaryota; kingdom Metazoa; phylum Chordata; class Chondrichthyes; order Hexanchiformes; family Hexanchidae; genus Heptranchias; species Heptranchias perlo. The sequence continues at coordinate 124,767,032 of NC_090329.1, forward strand.
TCACACAACATCCCAACTTGGAAAGATATTGACGTTTCTTCCTCCTCGCTGGGTCAAAATCCTGGAACTCCCTTCCTAACTGCACTGAGGGAGAACCTTCACCACACGGACTGCAGCGGTTCAAGAAGGCGGCTCACCACCACCTTCTCAAGTGCAATTAGGGATGGGCAATAAATGCTGGCCTTGCCAGTGACGCCCACTTCCCATGAACGAATTTAAAAAAAGTTAAATTTCAGTGGGATGCAAACAGATCTGGCCTGGGTAAATTGGAATCAAAGATTGGCAGGCAAAACTGTAATTGAACAATGGGCGGTCTTTAAGGAGGAGATGGTTCGGGTACAGTCTAGGTACATTCCCATGAGGGAGAAAGGTAGGGCAACTAAAGCCTGAGCTCCCTGGATGACAAAAGAGATAGAGAATAAGATGAAGCAGAAAAAAGTGGTGTATGACAGATGTCAGGTTGCTAACACAAGTGAGAAACTGGCTGAGTATATAAAGTTCAGAGGGGAAGCGAAAAAGGAAATAAGAGGGGCAAAGAGAGAGTATAAGAATAGACTGGCGGTCGACACAAAAGGGAATCCAAACATCTTCTACAGGCATGTAAACAGTAAACAGGTGGTAAGAGGAAGGGTGGCACCGATTAGGGACCAAAAAGGAGATCCACTCATGGAGGCAGAGGGCATGGCCGAGGTACTAAATGAGTACTTTGCATCTGTCTTTGCCAAGGAAGAATATGCTGCCAGAATCTCAGTAAAAGAAGATGTCGTTGAGATACTGAATGGGCTAAAAATTGATAAAGAGGAGGTAGTTGAATGGCTAGCTGTACATAAAGTAGATCAGTCACCTGGTCCGAATGGGATGTATCCGAGGTCGCTGAGGGAAATTGCGGAAGTACCGGCCATAATCTTCCAAACATCTTTTGATCCGACGCTGGTGCCAGAGGACTGGAGAATTGCAAATGTTACACACTTGTGCAAAAATGGTGTAAGGATAAACCGAGCAACTGCAGGCCAGTCAGTTTAACCTCGGTGGTGGGGAAACATTCAGAAACAATAATCCGGGACAGAATTAACAGTCACTTGGACAAGTGTGGATTGATTAGTGAAAGGCAGCATAATTTTGTAAAAGGCAAATCATGTTTAACTAACTTGACAGAATTTTTGATGAGCTAACAGAGAGGGTCGATGAGGGCAATGCAGTTGATGTGGTGAATATGGACTTTCAAAAGGCATTTGATAAAGTGCCGCATGATAGGCTTGTCATCAAGTTGAAGCCCGTGGAATAAAAGGGGCAGGATGCACTCAGAATTGGCCATATGACAGGAAACAGAGAGTAGTGGTGAACGGTTGTTTTTCGGACTAGAAAGAGGTGTACAGTGGTGTTCCCCAGCGGTCAGTACTAGGACCACTGCTTTTCTTGATGTATATTAATGACTTGGACTTGGATTAGAGGGCACAATTTCCAAATTTGCAGATGACTCAAAACTTGGAAGTGTTGTGAACAGTGAGGATAGTGATAGACTTCAAGAGGATATGGACAGGCTGGTGGCATGGGCAGACACGTGTCAGATGAAATTTAATGCAGAAAAATGCAAATTGATACATTTTGGTAGGAAGAATGAGGAGAGGCAATATAAACTAGAGAGCATGATTCTAAAAGGGGTACAGGAACAGAGAGATCGGTGGGTATATGTGCAGAAATCATTGAAGGTGGCAGGGCAGGTTGAGAAAGTGGTTAAAAAAGCATATTGGATCCTGGGCTTTATAAATAGAGGCATAGATTACAAAAGCAAGGAAGTCATGATGAACCTTTATAAAACACTGGTTCGGCCACTGGAGTATTGTGTCCACTTCTGGGCACTGCATTTTGGGAAAGATGTGAAGGCCTAAGAGAGGGTGCAGCAGAGATTTACTAGAATGATTCCAGGGATGAGGGACTTTAGTTACGTGGATAGACTGGAGAAGCTGGGATTGTTCTCCTCGTAATAGAGAAGGTTGAGAGGAGATTTGATAGAGGTATTCAAAATCATGAAGGGTCCAGACAGAGTCGATAGAGAGAAACTGTTCCCTTTGGCGGGAGCGTCAAGAATCAGAGGACATAGATTTAAGGTGATTGGCAAAAGAACCAAAGACGACATGAGGAAAAGCTTTTTTACACAGTGAGTGGTTAGGATCTGCCCCACCACCCCCTCAGAATGTACTGCCTGACGGGGCGGTCGAGGCAGATTCAATCATGGCTTTCAAAAGTGAACTCGATAAATACTTGAAAGGAAAAGATTTGCAGGGCTACGAGGATAGGGCAGGGGAGTGGGACTAGCTGGATTGATCTTGCATAATGCCAGCACGGACTCGATGGGCCGAATGGCCTCCTTTCACGCTGTTACCTTTCTATGATTCTGTTATTCAATGATTCTAAATGCGATTTTCCTTTAACAAATCAATGCTTGCTTTCCTTTATTAATCCACACTTGTCCAAGTGACTATTAATTTTATCCCGGATTATCCTTTCTGCAAGCTTCCCCACCACCGAGGTTAAACTGATTGGCCTGTCGTTGCCGGGTTTATCCTTACTCTCTTTTTTGAACAAGGGTGTAACATTTGCAATTCTCCAGTCCTCTGGCATCTCCTCCGATTGCCGGGGACCCTTCCCAGCAGTCCCTGGCTGTAGCCTTCAAACACTGACTTTCCCGCCCGGAAATCTGGCCGGCTGAAGGCGGGAAAAGGAGTTTAAAAAGTGCTGATGAGGTCCTGGCGTTAATTTCAGGAGCACCTCTGTGTTCCCGGCATTTCCGGATTTCCCGGTCGCAAATACACTCCCCTGCTCCCTCCCCGACTCCCCGTGAATATTGAGGCCATAGTCTCTATTTATAAAGACAAGGATTCCATCTGCTTTATTAACGACTTCATCAACTTGTCCTGTCACCTTCAAAGATTTGTGTCTGTGAACCCCCAGGTCTCTCTGTTCCTGCACCCCCTTTTGAATTGCACTATTTAGTTTATACTGCCTCAGGAATTTCAGGGCCCCATTGTTTGGTCAATTGACCCAAACCTGACTTCAGTATTTCACCAGTTCATTAATTTTAAAGTGGTTTGAAAGTGTCCAGAAACTCAAATATCAGAGTGTTGGAATCTCCCTGGAGACCCAAATATCTCATTAATCTGTGACTGACATTTGCTTCCCAGCCGTGAGATTCAGAACTTTTCTCCAATCCCCAACATCTCTTCACATTCTCTACTGTCTTATTGCTCTGATTCTGACATCAAGGACAGAATTTTGACCTCGAGCTGGGAAGGGAGCGGGGAGGAAGATTTTCGGGTGTGAAACCCGGATGGTAAGTTGGCGGACTTAATGAGGTCAACAAATTCTTTGCGCCCGGCAGCCAGCCTGATTGATGGGCTAGCTGGCTGTCAGACAGGTAGGTCTGTGGTAGCAGGTCGCAGCAGGGGGTTGGAGGGAGGGATGGAGGGATCATGGGTCTGGGAGGAGATCGGATGGTCCGGGGAGGAGATCGGATGGGCAGGGGAGACAATCGAATGGACTGGGGAGACAATCAGATGGACCGGGAGGAGATCGAATGGACCGGGAAGGAGATCGAGTGGACCGGGAAGGAGTCAGATGGACCGGGAAGATCGGATGGACCGGAGAGACAATTGGATGGACTGGGAGAGATCGGATGGACCGGGGAGGAAATTAGATGGGCCAGAGAGACAATCGGATGAACCGGGAGGAGATTGGATGGACCGGGAGGAGATCGAATGGGCCAGGGAGACAATTGGATGGGCCAGGGAGACAATCGGATGGACCAGGGAGACAATTGGATGGACCGGGAGGAGATCGGATGGACAGGGGAGACAATCGGATGGACCGGGAGGAGATCGGATGAGCCAGGGAGACAATAGGATGGACCGGGAGGAGATCGGATGGACTGGGGAGACAATTGGATGAACTGGGAGGAGATCGGATGGACTGGGGAGACAATCGGATGGACCGGGAAGAGATCGGATGAACTGGGGAGACAATCGGATGGACCGGAAGGATATCGGATGAACTGGAGAGACAATTGGATGCACCGGGAGGTGATCGGATAGGTCGCAGATCCAATTCGATGGACCGGGAAGAGATCGGATGGACTGGGGAGACAATTGGATGGACCGGGCAGAGATCGGATGGACTGGGGAGACAATTGGATGGACCGGGCGGAGATCGGATTGGTCGCGGAGCCAATCGGATGGGCAGGGGAGGAGATCGGATGGACCAAGACTTGGAGATCGGAGGCCAGGTGACGAGTCGAGGTTGGGGCCACCATGTCCGGGGAGGGGTTCCACCATAGAGGGGAGGGTCCAGCATCGGCGGTGGGGGGGGCGATTGCGGGGTTTCTGTCGGCCAGGTGAGCTCGACCTCCTGCTCCTCCAGGCCCACAAGCAGTGCAATAAAGGCACTCACCTCATGGATCTGACCCTTCCTGCTTTCACTTGATGTGAATCGGAAGTGATGGGAAACCTGAACAGATAAGGTTAAATTCATCTAAGTTTTCCAATACATAATGAATAAAGTACCTCAAGTATTTCAATGAGATACATTGCCTCTTTAAGTAACGGCCCACAGGCTTTAAGTGGGGGTGGGACTTCCTGGTCTAAAAACAGAAAATGCTGGAAATACTCAGCAATTCAGGCAGCACCTGTGGGGATAGAGAGTTAACCTTTCTGATCGATGGCCCTTCGTCAGAACTGCCTGGTGTCTGTTGAGCTCAGGCATAAAAACCTGCAGAAGTGGGCGAGTTGGGTTCGGGATGCGGTCCCGTCCAAAATACTGTTATTTTAACCTCCAACCCGCCCCCAACCCACCCGTTCTTGGGGGTTAAAATTACCCCCAAGAACATGGTAGATCCATGAATATTGGTCTCCCTCCATCCCGTGACTTCATTAGTGAAATCCCATGAACAGAGTTCTAATCACTCTTCAGAGTGAAGTTGAACAGATTCAAGTGTCAGGCTGCATGGAGATGTGACTGTCACCTGAAGAATATGGAGCCCATTCTCCAAGTGCTGCGTTCCTCACTAAATTACTCTGTGGGCTAGAAATTGGACCTTGACACATCTGTTTATGGGCGTAAAATGGGAGCAATGAGGTCCAATTTCGGGGTCCAACATCCTGCGTCCCCAAGATTCCTGAAAAACATAATTCCCAAAGGGTTGGGTCATTTTTCAGGCGTCTGGGGTGGTTGCCTGTAAAAGGTATTATTTTTTCTTAAAATTCACCTGAGCCAGTACTCCTGCCAGCTATGTTCAGCCCCCCTCCCATTGTAGCTCCCCCCTCCTCTCCCGGCAATTACCTGAGGTGATGGACGAGCTGCTTATGGAGTCACGGCAGACGCCGGCAATTGACCCAAATTATTGCAGAGACCCGAGGCCCAATGTTGAGCTGGCTTTGGGCCTCCCGGTTCGGGTGGGTGCTGTCTGCGCAGCCCCGATTCTGGGCCTGAAACCAGGACCAGACTCATTTTCACCCCTCTGTCTGTTCGTTCTTTCTCACTCTTTATTTTTATACTTCAATATTCTGATTGAATCATTGCTCTGAAATCTGAAAAGTTTATCTAATATGACACATAGAAACATAGAAAATAGAAGCAGGAGTAGGCCATTCGGCCCTTCGAGCCTGCTCCACCATTCAATATGATCATGGTTGACATATCTCCCCATTCGCCTCCAGGAAGCAGTGAGGTCTTCTGAGGCAGTGAACTGCAGAGAAATATAAGCCTGTCTTTTCTGTCAACCCTGGTGAGTGCACATCTGCACATAGTGAGCTTACACCTTCTGTGATACCTCACTCCAGGAGCCTCCAACTCAACTTCTTCCAACTGCACTTCCTCTTCAAAAGTTCAGGTCCAGAGTGCTAGTCATCCCAACCTGGTCAGTCCCACATGAGACTGTAATTCAAACAACATGGCTCACTCTTAATATGCTCTGACATGGCCCAGAAAGCCCCTTCATTCAGTTGTACTTGCGTGTGATGAGGTGCTATTAATGTCCCAGCACATTCAACCACAGAATATAACAAGCTCATCCAAACCGATCTCAGTGTAATAGGTTTCCACATTCCACCAGTGGGTCGAAAGGAGGAGCAAAGATATTAGTGAAAGCAGAAGGTGTTTTTTTTAATGCATTCATAGATGTGGGCGTCGCTGGCAAGGCCGGCATTTTTTGCCCATCCCTAATTGCACTTGAGAAGGTGGTGGTGAGCCGCCTTCTTGAACTGCTGCAGTCTGTGTGGTGAAGGTTCCCCCACAGTGCTGTTAGGAAGGGAGTTCCAGGATTTTGACCCAGTGACAATGAAGGAACGGCGATATATTTCCAAGTCGGGATGGTGTGTGACTTGGAAGGGAACGTGCAGTTGGTGGTGTTCCCATGCATCTGCTGCACTTGTCCTTCTAGGTGGTAGAGGTCATGGGTTTTGGAGGTGCTGTTGAAGAAGCCTTGGCGAGTTGCTGCAGTGCGTCCTGTGGATGGTACACACTGCAGCCTCAGTGCGCAGGTAGTGGAGGGAGTGAATGTTTAGGGTGGTCGAAGGGGTGCCAATCAAGCGGGCTGCTTTGTCCTTGATGGTGTCGAGCTTCTTGAGTGTTGTTGGAGCTGCACACATCCAGGCAAGTGGAGAGTTTTCCATCACACTCCTGACTTGTGCCTTGTCGATGGTGGAAAGGCTTTGGGGAGTCAGGAGGTGAGTCGCTTGCCGCAAAATACCCAGCCTCTGACTTGCTCTTTTAGCCACATTATTTATGTGGCTGGTCCAGTTAAGTTTCTGGTCAATAGTAACCCCCAGGATGTTGACGGTGGGGAATGGTAACGTCGTTGATTGTCAAGGGGAGGTGGTTAGACTCTCACTTGTTGGAGATGGTCATTGCCTGGCACTTGTCTGGCGCGAATGTTACTTGCCACTTATCATCTCAAGCCTTATGTTGCTGCTTATGGGCACGGACTGCTTCCTTATCTGAGGGGTTGGGAATGAAACTGACTAATGTGAAATCATCAGCGAACATCCCCATTTCTGATCTTATGATGGAGGAAGATCATTGATGAAGCAGCTGAAGATGGTTGGGCCTAGGACACTACCTTGAGGAACTCCTGTAGCGATGTACTGGATCTGAGATGATTAGCGTCCAACAACCACTACCATCTTCCTTTGTGCTAGGTATGACTCCAACCACTGGAGAGTTTTCCCGCTGATTCCCATTGACTTCAATTTTACGAGGGCTCTTTGATGCCGCACTCAGTCAAATGTCAAGGCAGTCACTCTCAACTCACCTCTGCAACTCAGCTCTTTTGTCCATGTTTGGACCAAGGCTGTAATAAAAACATAGAAACATAGAAAATAGGAGCAAGAGGAGGCCATTCGGCCCTTCGGGCCTGCTCCGCCATTCAAAATGATCATGGCTGATATTTTAACTCAGTACCCTGTTCCCACTTTTTCCCCATATCCCTTGATCCCTTTAGCATTGAGAAATTTATCTATCTCCTTCTTGAATACATCTAATGACTTGGCCTCCACTGCCTTCTGTGGTAGAGAATTCCACAGGTTCACCACCTTCTGAGTGAAGAAATTTCTCCTTATCTCAGTTCTAAATGGCATACCCCATATCCTGAGACTGTGACCCCTGGTTCTGGACTCCCCAGCCATCGGGAACATCCTCTCTGCATCTAGTCTGTCTAATCCTGTTAGAATTTGATATGTTTCGATGAGATCACCTCTCATTCTTCTAAACTCTAGTGAATATAGGCCTAGTCGACCCAATCTCTCCTCATACGCAGTCCTGCCATCCCAGGAATCAGTCTGGTAAACCTTTGTTGCACTCCCTCCACGGCAAGGACATCCTTCCTCAGACAAGGAGACCAAAACTGCACACAATACTCCAGATGTGGTCTAATCAAGGCCCTGTATAACTGCAGTAAGACATCACTGTTCCTGTACTCAAATCCTTTTGCAATGAAGGCCAACATACCATTCGCCTTCCTAACTGCTTGCTGCACCTGAATACTTGCTTTCAGCGACTGGTGTACAAGGACACCCAGGTCTCGCTGCACCTCCCCTTTTCCCAATCGATCACCATTCAGATAATAATCTGTCTTTCTGTTTTTACAACCAAAGAGGATAACCTCACATTTATCCACATTATATTGCATCTGCCATGTTCTTGCCCACTCACCCAATTTGTCTAAATCACATTGGAGCCTCTTTGCATCCTCCTCACAGCTCACATTCCACCCCAGCTTTGTGTCGTCTGCAAACATGGAAATGTTACATTCCGTTCCCTCATCCAAATCATTGATATATATTGTGAATAGCTGGGGCCCAAGCACTGATCTCTGCTGTACCCCACTAGTCACTGCCTGCCACCTGGAAAAAGACCCGTTTATTCCTACTCTCTGTTTCCTGTCTGTCAACCAATTCTCAATCCATGCCAGCATATTCACCCAAATCCCATGTGCTTTAATTTTGCACACTAACCTTTTGTGTGGGCCTTATCGAAAGCCTTCTGAAAATCCAAGTACACCACATCCACTGCTTCTCCCCCATATATTCCACTAGTTACCTCCTCAAAAAACTCCAGTAGATTTGTTAAGCATGATTTCCCTTTCATAAACCCATGCTGACTTTGTCCAATCCCGTTAATGCCTTCCAAGTGTTCTGTTATCACATCCTTCATAATAGACTCGAGCATTTTCCCCACTACTGATGTTAGGCTAACTGGTCTGTAATTCCCTGTTTTTTCTCTCCCTCCTTTTTTAAATAGTGGGGTTACATTTGCCACCCTCCAATCTGTAGGAACTGTTCCAGAGTCTATAGAATTTTGGAAGATGACCACCAATGCATCCACTATTTCCAGGGCCACTTCCTTTCGTACTCTGGGATGTCGATTATCAGGCCCTGGGGATTTGTCAGCCTTTAGCCCCATTAATTTCCCGAGCACTATTTTTTTTACGAATACTGATTTCCTTCAGTTCCTCCCTCTCACTGGACCCTTGGTTCCCTAACATTTCCGGCAGATTATTTGTGTCCTCCTTTGTAAAGACAGAACCAAAGTATGTGTTTAATTGTTCTGCCATTTCTTTGTTCTCCATTATAATTTCCCCCATTTCTGACTGTAAAGGACCTACATTTGTCTTCACTAATCATTTTCTCTAGACATGTTTATAGAAGCTTTCACAGTCAGTTTTTATGTTCCTGCTAGTTTGCTCTCATACTCTCAATGAGCTCTGGGGCCGAGTCGTCCTGGCAGAACCCAAATTGAGCATCGGTGAGCAGGTTATTGGTGAGTAAGGGCCGCTTGATAACACTGTTGACGACACCTTCCATCACTTTGCTGATGATTGAGAGCAGACTGATGGGGCGGTAATTGGTCGGATTGGATTTGTCCTGCTTTTTGTGGACAGGACATACCTGGGCTAATTTCCACATTGTCGGGTAGATGCCAGTGCTGTAGCTGTACTGGAACAGCTTGGCTAGAGGCGCGGCTAATTCTGGAGCACAAGTCTTCAGCACGACATCAGGGATGTTGTCGGGGCCCATAGACTTTGCTGTATCCAGTGCACTCAGCCCTTTATTGATATCACGTGGAGTGAATCGAATTGGCTGAAGACTGGCTTCTGTGATGGTGGAGATCATGGGAGGAGGCCGAGATGGATCATCCACTCGGCACTTATGGCTGAAGATACTTCACTTCCAACTTTAGTATCAGTTGGTTAGAGGCCTGGGAATATATCACCTGTCTGAGCAATCAGATGGAAATTGGTGAATGGCACAGAGAGACCTGAGGCCTAAAAGACAAAAGTAAATAAGATAATGATGGACAATATTATATTTTATAAATAAAAAGAGAGACTTGTGTGCACCTGACCATAAATGATCTGATTTCAGTAAATTCCCAGCTATTTGGTGAATTGAGGCGAACTGGCCCACTGAGGTCACTTTCTGACCTCTGACACACACTGCTCTTCGTTGCTGACAACCAGTTTGGCTTCAAGCTGAAAACAAGATGTAAAGCACCTTGTAAATGTTCCAGGGAATAAAGAGTCAGAGAGAATTGCTGGTACATTTTGTGCCTCAGGTTATAATATTTCCCATTAGTAAAATTCAGGTACTCGGTTTGTCCAAAGGAACAGGTCCAGATGAGGTCACTTTCCGACTTGTGACAATGTTTTTCTTCATCTCTCATGAGCTCAACATAAAAAGATGTAAATCACCTTGTAAATGTTACTGTGGAGAGGGGCCAAGGGATGACTTGTGACTCTTAATGCAAAGTAATAAAATCAGCTCGGTACCTCGCTCAAAAACAGGGTCATTGTAAATGTGGTTGCGATCTGGACCACCCAAAGTTCACAGAAGTGAAGCCAACCTCCAAAGGAGGATCTGGAGCAAAATTCCAAATGTCCATCCCGACATTTACAGGGCCTCCATTTCAGAGCAATACGTGAAGGTGATTTTTATATTTGCAAATTGTTCAAGTGCTCTTCAGTCATGGAGCTCAATCCTTTTCCCTTATGTGGGTTTGTTCAAAGAAAAGGACATTGTGGAGTGAGGAAAATAATCCCCCAGAAATGCAGCTGACTCCAACATTGAAATATTGATGAGAAGCCCTGATGGGAGTAAGCTGCTGAGGTGCATAGATATTAAAGTGCAGTGTTTAAACAGTCAGTGCTGGCTGAAGATTGCAGCAGCAGGCTGGGGTGTAGCAGGTTAGTAAGAAATAGTGAAATAAAACCAGAAAATGCTGAAAGCACTCAGCAGGTCAGGCAGCATCTGTAGAGAGAGAGAAACAGAGTTAATGACCTTTCATCAGAACTGGAAGAAGTTAGAGATTTCACAGTTTTGGGAACAACATCTCCTCCCTTGTCAGCAGGTTCAATGACAATGACAGGGTTGGACCTGAGAGAACGGAGTGCTGCAAGTTCAGAGGCAGATAGATTCGAGTGAGTGAGGGGAGTAGAGAAATTGAGACGGCCGATGTCATGCCGGCAGTACCCAATGAAAAGATCAAGAGAGGGTAAAAGGCCAGAGGGAGGGGTCCAGGTCCAGCATCACGTCGAGCTCGAAATTCATTGAGGTGGGGGCGTAAGGAAATGAAGCTGAGGCTGTTGCTGAGGACTGATCGTTCGGGGTCACAGGGGGAAAGGTCAGAGGGGATGGTAAAAACACGACAAGGCATGAGATTGGAAGGAGGGATGGGGTCGGAAGAAAGTGAGAAGAAAGTAGGATCAGGAGGTGTGTTGGCATCAAAGAGTTGTTGAAGATTGTGGTCCTTGAAGTAATGGAGAGAGTTGATGACGGCAGTGCGGTTGATTTTATGTACATGGACTTTCAAAAGGCATTTGATAAGGTACCACATAATAGATTTGTTTGCAAAATTGAAGGCCATGGGAATTAAAGGGGCAGTGACAGCATGGATTCGAAATTGACTGAGAGACAGAAAGCTGAGAATAGTGGTGATGGGTCTTTTTTTGACTGGAGGGAAGTATACAGAGGTGTTCCCCAGGGGTCGATATTAGGACCACTGCTCTTTTTGATATATATTAATGATCTCGACTTCGGTATACAGGGCATAATTTCAAAATTTGCAGATGACACAAAACTCGGAAATGTAGTAAACAGTGAAGAGGATAGGAATAGACTTCAGGAGCACATAGGCAGTCTGGTGAAATGGGCAGACACATGGCAGATGCAATTTAACACAGAGATGTGTGAAGTGATGCGTTTTGGAAGGATGAATGAGGAGAGGCAATGTCAACTAAATGGTATAATTTTAAAGGGTGTGCAGGAACAGAGAGACCTGGGGCTGTACTGACACAAATCTATGAAGGTGGCAGGACATGTTGGGAATCCCGTTAAAAAAGCATTTGGGATCCTTGGCTTTATAAACAGAAGCATAGGGGCTATGAAGAGAGCGGGAGGGGGGGAAGGAAGATTTCCGGACGGGAAACCTGGAAGTTTGAGTTTCCCGGATGTCCAGACGATTTTGTCCTCAGGACATCTTTTAAATTTTCTCAGCACATTTCCCACCAAACAGGTCGCCAGATTGATAGGCTGGCTGTGTATTTGGACGGGAAGGCAGTTGGGGAGCAGATGCCAAGAAAGTGGGGTATCAGAATGGGGGTCGGTCAACGGAGGGTGGTCGGTCATCGGTGATGGGGGTTATTGGGGATCGTGGGGGTTGTCTGAGATCATCGGGGTTTGGTCATCACGGGGGGGTCGGAGATTGTCGGGAGGGGGTCAGAGATTATGGACGGGGTCAATCATAAGAATATAAGAACATTAGAAATAGGAGCAGGAGTAGGCCAATCAGCCCCTCGAGCCTGCTCCGCCATTCAATAAGATCATGGCTGATCTGATCCTAACCTCAAATCTAAATTCATGTCCAATTTCCTGCCCGCTCCCCGTAACCCCTAATTCCCTTTACTTCGAGGAAACTGTCGATTTCTGTTTTAAATTTATCTAATGATGTAGCTTCCACAGCTTCCTGGGGCAGCAAATTCCACAGACCTACTACCCTCTGAGTGAAGAAGTTTCTCCTCATCTCGGTTTTGAAAGAGCAGCCCCTTATTCTAAGATTATGCCCCCTAGTTCTATTTTCACCCATCCTTGGGAACATCCTTACCGCATCCACCCGATCAAGCCCCTTCACAATCTTATATGTTTCAATAAGATCGCCTCTCATTCTTCTGAACTCCAATGAGTAGAGTCCCAATCTACTCAACCTCTCCTCATATGTCCACCCCCTCATCCCCGGGATTAACCGAGTGAACCTTCTTTGTGCTGCCTCGAGAGCAAGTATGTCTCTTCTTAAGTATGGCGACCAAAACTGTGTGCAGTATTCCAGGTGCGGTCTCACCATTACCTTATATAACTGCAGCAATACCTCCCTGTTTTTATATTCTATCCCCCTAGCAATAAAAGCCAACATTCCATTGGCCTTCTTGATCACCTGCTGCACCTACAAACTAAACTTTTGATTTTCTTGCACGAGGACCCCCAGATCCCTTTGTACTGCAGTACTTTCCAGTTTCTCGCCATTAAGATAATAACTTGCTCTCTGATTTTTCCTGCCAAAGTGCATAACCTCACATTTTCCAATATTGTATTGCATCTGCCAAATCTCCGCCCACTCACCCAGCCTGTCTATATCCCCCTGTAGGTTTTTTATGTCCTCCTCACTCTCTACTTTCCCTCCCATCTTTGTATCATCTGCAAACTTTGATATGTTACACTCGGTCCCCTCCTTTTTAAATAAGGGTGTTACATTGGCAGTTTTCCAATCTGCCGGGACCTTTGCCGAGTCCAGAGAATTTTGGAAAATTATTACCAAAGCATCCACAATCCCTACTGCCACTTCCCTCAAGACCCTGGGATGTAAGCCATCAGGTCCAGGGGATTTATCTGCCTTGAGTCCCATTAATTTACTGAGTACCAATTCCTTAGTGATTTTAATCGTATTTAGCTTCTCCCCCCCTCGAGCCCCCTGTTTGTCCAGTGTTGGGATATTCTTAGTGTCCTCTACCGTAAAGACTGAAACAAAATATTTGTTCAGCATTTTTGCCATCTCCATGTTTCCCACCATTAATTTCCCGGTCTCATCCTCTAAAGGACCTACGTTTGCCTTAGCCACCCTTTTTCTTTTTATATAACTGTAGAAACTCTTGCTATCTGTTTTTATATTTTTTGCTAATTTATTTTCATAATCTATCTTCCCTTTCTTAATCAATCCTTTCGTTACTTTTTGCTGTCTTTTGAAGACTTCCCAATCTTCTATCCTCCCACTAAGTTTGGCTTCCTTATAATCGTGGGTGGTTATCGTTGATTGTGTGGATTGTTGGACATGGGGGGGTTTTGGCCTATCGTGGGGGGTTCAGAGATCATTGGAGGGGGGTTGGCTGTCATCGGGGTGGGTTTGGACACAGCGGGGTGTAGTCGGCCAGTTGTGGGGTGGGGTTTGGAGACCGTGGTGGGGGTCAGAGATCGTCGGGTGGGGGGTTGGACATGGAGTGGGGGTTCGGCCGATCGGGTGTGTGAGATCACGGCAGGTAAGTGAGGGCCTTCTCGCCTCCTCTCATGTGCCGTGAATCAGAAGGCCCGGGAATCCCAGCCTCCAGGAGTTAAAAATAAAAAACCCATTAAAATGGAGGCCCACATCCTCCTTAAAAGATTTGACTGACCGACCCGCCTCCTGAGAGTGAGTTAGTCGCCCGCCCCCCGAATTACCCCCATAGAGTACAAAAGCAAGGAAGTTATGCTGAACCTTTACAATTCACTGGTTAGGCCCCAGCTGGAGTTTGCTGTCCGATTCTGGGTACCACACTTTAGGAAGGATACCAAAGTACAGAGGAAATTAACTGGAATGCTACCAGGGATGAGGGACTTCAGTTCTGTGGAGAGGCTGGAGAGGCTGGGGTTGTTCTCCTTAGAGCAGAGAAGGTTAAGGGGAGGTTTGATAGAGGTGTTCAAAATCATGACGGGTTTTGAAAGAGTAAATAAGGAGAAACTGTTCGCAGTGGTAGAAGTGTCGGTAACCAGAGGACTCAGAGGAAAGGGTAGGGAATGGAACTAATTGGATAGCTCGTTCAAAGAGCCGGCACGGGCACGATGGGCCGAATGGCCTCCTTTTGTGCTGCAGCTTTCTATAATTCTGAGATTGACACCTGAAAGGAAGCGAAAAAGTTTTTTGTTAAAGTGCCGGATGAGGCGAAGGATGAAATGGAACTGTGGTCCAGGACAGCTCTGAAATAGAGTGAGTCTCTATTCCTTCATCGAACATCTAACCCTCCACAATACACTCTGGTTAAGGGGAGTACAAACTCGGGATTTCCCCATGTGGCTACCTTTCACCAACCTGATGGTGCACACAATCTTCAACTGCAAGCCTTCACCTACTTTACTCAATCTTCTTCAGGTAAAATTGCGCTCAATGCCGGCAACAGGCAGAGCATCTGGAGGGGCATCTCCAACCTAAATCACCTCATGCCCTTACATTTATCTTTATGTTGTGTGGGGGAGAGGGGTTCTGGTTTTCAATGGTTGGGCAATGATTGTAAATTGATTCTTCCATTCTGCCCAATGTGGACTTTGTGGTGATCTGTCTCCACACCTCTCCCCATTGTCTGGTGGCCGAGGTCTGGTTCCCTGTCCCGCTTTAAACTTTCTTTGTTGCCATGTAGTTAAATAAGGAGATGGAACTGTGTTTGTGGGATGGAGGGAATTCCTTACTGTGAGAGTAGCTGTAAGACCTTCCTCAGAACTGAAAACTAAAAGATATCCCAGCCTCTCAGCTTTCAGTCTTACACCTGAATCATTAACCCCGCCCGTTTTACTCCCCGCCCGTTTTACACCCTGCCTGTTTTATATCTTACCCAATTTATACCCGGCCCGTTTTTCTTTTCTATTCAATTTAACATCTCATCCGTCTTTCACATGAAACGTTAAACCAAGGCCCTTTCAGGTTGATGTAAAAGATCCAACAGCACTATTTGAAGAAGAGCAGTAGAGTTCTCCCAGTGTACTGGCCAATATTTATCCCTCAACCAACACCTAAAACAGATGATCTGGTCATTATCTCATTGCTGTATATGGGAGCTTGCTGTGTGCAAATTGGCTGCTGTGTCTCCTACGTTGCAACAGTGATTACACTTCAAAAGTACTTCATAGGCTGTAATGCACTATAGGACGTCCTGAGGTTGTGAAAGGCGCTATATAAATGCAGGTTCTTTCTTTCTTTCGATTGACTCCAATGGAAAAATAAATCGAGCTGAGTGTAAAACGGGTGATGATTCACTATCGTCCAACACGGATATCTCCCTCGAGGAATGGGCCTGATAATGGAATCTGCCTTTTACAGAGAACAAGGAGAGAGTTTTGGGAGAGGCTGAATTGTAACACACAGAACAAGCTACTCCTGACACTTCATCAATGTTATTACTGTATTATTGGGGAGTTTTTCAGCCTTACAGTGTGTGAGCTGGTATCATTTAAAAAATGGGAGCTGCCCCGGGTGATCAGACTTCCCTGGATCCGGCACTCAGAGAGTTAATGATTTCTAAATCCATCACAAGGTTGGAACAAAGCAACATTTCCATAATATATCACCTGCTTTTCTCTCCAGCATCTAATGTTCCTGCCTGCAGATAGTTGTATTCAAAATCATCTTTATAAAACAGTATAAAAAGATCTGAACTCGCTGCTCAAACACCAGATCCACCTGAAGGGCCTGAGAGTCAATCAGTGCGTTCAACAGTGATCAGAATGGACACCAAGATGCTGAGACTCTGCTTAACTCTGTCTGTCCTACTCGGGATTCAAATTACAGGAACAGGAGCAGATCAAGAGGTGATCGATTTCTGCCATGAAGTTTACTGCCTTGAGCCCCTGTCGTTCACCTCACACGGAGTAAGTATAGTTAGGAGTCCAATCTTTGCTGTCATGTTTGTGCCAGTTCATTTTACTTTTCATAACATTCTCTATGGTTTTAATCGAAAATCTAACGTGAAGGACCGAGGCTAATAGTGCAGGACGCAACTAAGGGTTTTATTTTTATTCGTTCATGGGATGTGGGCGTCGCTGGCAAGGCCAGCATTTATTGTCCATCCCTAATTGCCCTTGAGAAGGTAGTGATGAACAGCCTTCTTGAACCGCTGCAGTCCGTGTGGTGAAGGTTCTCCCACAGTGCTGTTCGGAAGGGAATTCCAGGATTTTGACCCAGCGACGATGAAGGAACGACGATATATTTCCAAGTCGGGATGGTGTGTGACTTGGAGGGGAACATGCAGGTGGTGTTGTTCCCATGTACCTGCTGCTCTTGTCCTTCTAGGTGGTAGAGGTCGTGGGTTTGGGAGGTGCTGTCGAAGAAGCCTTGGCGAGTTGCTGCAGTGCATCATGTGGATGGTACACACAACAGGCACAGTGCGCCGGTGGTGAGGGGAGTGAATGTTTAGGGTGGTGGATGGGGTGCCAATCAAGTGGGCTGCTTTGTCCTGGATGATGTCGAGTTTCTTGAGTGTTGTTGGAGCTGCACTCATCCAGGCAAGTGGAGAGTATTCCATCACACTCCTGACTTACATAAGAACATAAGAAATAGGAGCAGGAGCAGGCCAATCGGCCCCTCGAGCCTGCTCCGCCATTCAATAAGATCATGGCTGATCTGATCCTAACCTCAAATCTAAATTCATGTCCAATTTCCTGCCCGCTCCCCGTAACCCCTAATTCCCTTTACTTCGAGGAAACTGTCGATTTCTGTTTTAAATTTATCTAATGATGTAGCTTCCACAGCTTCCTGGGGCAGCAAATTCCACAGACCTACTACCCTCTGAGTGAAGAAGTTTCTCCTCATCTCGGTTTTGAAAGAGCAGCCCCTTATTTTAAGATTATGCCCCCTAGTTCTAGTTTCACCCATCCTTGGGAACATCCTTACCGCATCCACCCGATCAAGCCCCTTCACAATCTCATATGTTTCAATAAGATCGCCTCTCATTCTTCTGAACTCCAATGGGTAGAGTCCCAATCTACTCAACCTCTCCTCATATGTCCAACCCCTCATCCCCGGGATTAACCGAGTGAACCTTCTTTGTACTGCCTCGAGAGCAAGTATGTCTTTTCTTAAGTATGGACACCAAAACTGTGTGCAGTATTCCAGGTGCGGTCTCATCAATACCTTATATGACTGCAGCAATACCTCTCTGTTTTTATATTCTATCCCCCTAGCAATAAAAACCAACATTCCATTGGCCTTCTTGATCACCTAACTTTTTGATTTTCTTGCACGAGGACCCCCAGATCCCTTTGTACTGCAGTACTTTCCAGTTGCTCGCCATTGAGATAATAACTTGCTCTCTGATTTTTCCTGCCAAAGTGCATAACCTCACATTTTCCAATATTGTATTGCATCTGCCAAATCTCCGCCCACTCACCCAGCCTGTCTATATCCCCCTGTAGGTTTTTTATGTCCTCCTCACTCTCTACTTTCCCTCCCATCTTTGTATCATCTGCAAACTTTGATATGTTACACTCGGTCCCCTCCTCCAAATCGTTAATATAGATTGTAAAGAGTTGGGGACCCAGCACCGACCCCTGCGGAACACCACTGGCTACTGGTTGCCAGTCCAAGAATGAACCATTTATCCCAACTCTCTGCTTCCTGTTAGATAACCAATCCTCCACCCATGTCAGAATATTACCCCCAATCCATTGATTCTTTATCTTGAGCAATAATCTTTTATGGGCACCTTGTCGAATGCCTTCTGGAAGTCCAAATACACTACGTCCACTGGTTCCCCTTTATCCACCCTGTACGTTATGTCCTCAAAGATCTCAAGCAAATTTGTCAGACATGACTTCCCCTTCGTAAAGCCATGCTGACTTTGTCCTATTAAATTATGTTTATCCAAATGTTCTGCTACTGTCTCCTTAATAATAGACTCCAAAATTTTACCCACCACAGATGTTAGGCTAACTGGTCTATAATTTCCAGCTTTCTGCCCACTACCCTTTTTAAATAAGGGTGTTACATTAGCAGTTTTCCAATCTGCCGGGACCTTTGCCGAGTCCAGAGAATTTTGGAAAATTATTACCAAAGCATCCACAATCCCTACTGCCACTTCCCTCAAGACCCTAGGATGTAAGCCATCAGGTCCAGGGGATTTATCCGCCTTGAGTCCCATTCATTTACTGAGTACCAATTCCTTAGTGATTTTAATTGTATTTAGCTCGTCCCCCGCCAGAGCCCCCTGTTTGTCCAGTGTTGGGTTATTCTTCGTGTTCTCTACCGTAAAGACTGAAACAAAATATTTGTTCAGCATTTTTGCCATCTCCATGTTTCCCACCATTAATTTCCCGGTCTCATCCTCTAAGGGACCTACGTTTGCCTTAGCCACCCTTTTTCTTTTTATATAACTGTAGAAACTCTTGCTATCTGTTTTTATATTTTTTGCTAATTTATTTTCATAATCTATCTTCCCTTTCTTAATCTATCTTCCCTTTCTTAATCAATCCTTTAGTTACTTTTTGCTGTCTTTTGAAGACTTCCCAATCTTCTATCCTCCCACTAAGTTTGGCTACCTTATATGTCCTTGTTTTTAGTCAGATCCTATCCTTAATTTCTTTACTTGGCCACGGATGGCTGTCATTTCTTTTACACCCTTTAACACACTTGTGCCTTGTTGATGGTGGAAAGGCTTTGGGGAGTCAGGAGGTGAATCACTCGCCGCAGAATACCCAGCCTCTGACCTGCTCTTGGAGCCACAGTTTTAATATGGCTGGTCCAGTTAAGTTTCTGGTCAATGGTGACCCCCAGGATGTTGATGGTGGGGGATTCGGCGATGGCAATGCCGTTGAATGTCAAGGGGAGGTGATTAGACTCTCTTCTGTTGGAGATGGTCATTGCCTGGCACTTGTCTGGTGCGAATGTTAGTTGCCACTTATGAGCCCAAGCCTGGATGTTGTCCAGATCTTGCTGCATGCAGGCTTGGACTGCTTCATTATTTGAGGGTAAATGAATAAAAGAGAAAACAAGGTGAATCATGAAGTGCTGATGCTCAGACTCCCATCAAAAACTCCGAACTCTCTTTAAAGCCCAGTCCATCCAGGACATGAATACTGCTCCCAGACCTCGGTACCGAGGACAGTCCCCTCAACACAGGTGTTTTTTCAGTAACTGTACAGTGATGCCATGAGCTAATATTTTTGTACTTGTTGTCTTAGACTTACGAAGAGAATGAATTTCCAACCCTGCAATGGGTTGTAACAGAAGTTAGTGGAATGGATATGAAGAATGCAGTAATTACTGGCATGGACAAACTTTTGAAATATTCATATTTTTCCAATGCTGCAGGTATATCAGATCTTCATCAGTGTAACAAGACGGAATGTAAAGCAAACTTTCACTGTTTGACCTGTCTTATTTGAAACTACCTGTATAGAGAGATACACGGGTCCCACAATTCCACAGTTGGCCATCCTGGAGCTTGTTCTGGGATTGTGCCCACTGATGCCCTCCAGCACACCCCCTGCCAGAGTTTGTGGGGTCACTGGGAGGGTTCCACGTTTAGGGTGCTACTTTGGCAGCGACCTGCCCCATGCACCATGAATCTGGTGTGGTCGCTACCTCAAGGGAGGGTGAAATGTCAAGGCCCCTCCAAACCCCAGTCATGGGTCTAATTGGCCCCTGAGTGTGGAGGCTGATCCAGGAGATAAGTTTCTCAAAATTAAGTTGTCCTCTCCAGAGTCCATACACCTTGCCAGGCTTAGATCCCACCAGTGGAGCCCACATGTGCCCCTGTGGAGCCCAATACACATCATCTTTCTCGGTGTGCCTGGTGCCATTGAAACACTGGGCCCCATGGAAGGAACTCCTGGCTTGGGGAGTCCACACTCTGGCCCCTACATCAGCCCACCATTCACCCTGTAAGAGGCAGAAAGAAGCTCTTTCCCTAACAACGCATTGTGGAAACTGGCAGGAATGATGGACAACCAATGAAACCAGGTCTTCCCTTTTTTATCAGGGTTTCCACAGGTCTCCTGCTCAAGTTACCATGGAGACCGTAGAACCATCCTGGAATTTCTGGGCCATTTTTGGTATCACACAACATTTCCAGAGTTTGTTTTTTGAGTTGACCCAGACTCAGGATAAAAATATATAAGACAAAATGGTAAAAATTTAGTAAACAACTGAATCCAAACAAAAATCGATGTGTTTTAATTCACAGAGATAAGAAACAAAATTATAGAATGGTCATTGATTAAAACAGAAATTCATGACCTAATATCTGTAAGTGAAGCAGGGCTACAGCCGGGTCAGCATTGGTGATTCAATAATCCTGGGTATAAAACTTTCAGGTGGGACGGAATAAAGGGAGGAGGAGCAGCAGTATTAATTGGAAACAATATCAGAGAGCACTAGGATTTAAATAGAGAAGTGGGACAAACAAATTTCCTTTTCATTCAGCTGAGGAATAGGAAGGGATCAGTGACATTACTGGGGGTCTGTTGCAGACTGACAAACAGTGGAAAGAAATTGAGGATAAAATTTGGAGACAAATTAGAGAATCATGTCTAAATAAAAATGGAATAATTGTGGGAGAATTTAATTAGAATTATCGATTCATACAGCACAGTAGGAGGCCATTCAGCCCATCATGCCTGTGCCGGCTCTTTGAAAGAGCTATCCAGTTAGTCATCAATTAATTGTCAAAAAATATACTGGGACAGGGAAAATGTTTGTGGTGAGAAGGGGAGGTGGTGCTGCAGTGTGTTCAGGACTGTTTTCAGTATGTTGCTTCATTCTACCTGAGAGAGGAGGAACGACTAGACCTGGTTCTGGGTAATGAAGTGGAGCAAGTAGGTGAACTAACAGTATGGAACATTGGGAAACAGTGACGACTATTTGGGTTCAGTGTAAGAATAGAAAAGCAAAAAGAAAAGGAAAAAGCCAAATTATAACAGTGTAAAATGGGACCTTTTCCAGTTTAAATAGAAGGAACATGGGCAAATAGAACCATAGATCAGCAATGGAACATATTTGAAGAGGATTTGGAAGGGGTACAAATCGGCATCGGCCCGAATTAAATACCGTCGAGCTGCATGAGCGAAATGGACAAACTCGGCCATTTCTACCTGAATTTCACATTTGGGGTTCTACAACCCTTAAGACCCCAATTTGCATATTTAAGGAACTGCATGCCTGTTTCAGGTGGGTGCCCTGGCAGAATAATAATCGTCCGAGAAAGGTTGGCATCTGTTGCACTTCCAGCGCAGTTTAGGCACGACAGATCACAACATGAAACTCAGGGGTCGAACGCTGATTTTATGCTGGAAAAACAGGCAGTATTGAGTTAAATTTCTCCCCATGATGGTAGACCAATCACTGGGACCTGATGGTTTATACCTGAGGAAAGCTGGAGAAGAAATATCAGAGGCTCTAACTATGGTTAAATTGTGCCAGAGAACTGGGGTGTGACAAATGGGAAAAGTATCCTCAGAACAGGTGACAGAGATAAGTGAGGAACATCTCGCCCACTAGAACTCACTTCAGTTATTGATCAATACCTGGCACCTGAAAATCCAGGGTTGGGGAAGGGCAGGAATGGTGAGTTTTGAGCGGTATCCTGATCAACCGGGTTTACAGCTCCTGTAAGAAGCTTCATAAATTCTAATTGGGGGGTGGGGAGGTGGGTCCTCCGTGCCCCCGCCCACCCACTCTCCGCCCCACTCTCCCCCCATTCTACCCCACTCTCCCCCCCCATTCTCCCCCAACATACCCCCTGTTTATGCAGTAAACCTTGGAGGTGAGACTGTGGAGATTCCCCGACGAACTGGGAATTGCACTCAGTACCCAACCTGAGAACTGGACCATAGGACGGTCTCAAGACTGGGGACCCGATCCCAGAGTGTCGATCTTCTTTACGGTGATGCCCTTTTGCTCCCTGTGGAGAATTGAAAGAAATTTGCTTATCTTTTCTCTTCGGCCCTTCCCATATAAGATGTCGCTCCACCTGTCACCAACACAGCAGAGCGAGTGCCCTCTGTTGCACCTCTACAGACACGGGCTGCCCACCCACACTGTGGAAATGACCCCGGCCCTGTCATTTCAGATGAGGGTCAACCCCAAAGGTATTTCCGGAGGTGGAGCAGGGCCTCCAGAATTTCAGGGTCCCAGAGTCTAGAATACAGGATGGAATTACTCAGTATTTGGAGAATCCGGATTTAATCAGAGCGAATCAACACAGATTTCGAAACGGCAGGTCACACCTGACCAAACTGATAGAATTCTTTGACGAAATAATCGAGACGAGGGATGAAGGAAATGCAGTGGATGTGGTTCATACAGATTTGAAAAAGCTTTTAATAAGGTCCACCCCAGTGCCGTTCCCCCTGCCCCCACCTGTAACTTCTGATTCACTCTGAGCAACTCCACGGTGATCTGCTAGTAAAATGCTGTAACTGTTTTTCTTTGTCTGCAGCTACAATTGTTCCTGTCAGTGCACCTTGGGTGATTCAAGGACACTTGGTAGATGGGACAGTGCAGCAGAAATTCAATGTGTCCCTTAATTTACCTCCTTTGATCATCAGTCCACCCGAACCAACTGATCCAACAGTTAAAATTATAAAGGAATCTTCTCTTCATTATTTTATCAGGTGAGCTTAGTTGGTAGTTTGTTGTGATTGATATTTCTCAACAACGGCTGCCATGGTAACACCACTCAGCCTGTAGTTAGACTGTGATTAACGGGCTGGTCCAGTCAGGTGGGGACGTTGGCCAATATTGATCATGTAATGAGGTATTTCATGTCTCACATCCTTCAGTTCCTTCTTCTGAGGACACGGCTGGACCTCCACACTCACATTACTCAGGTTCATCTGGAGCACTGGACATGGCGGACCCACAATTCCTCGGGACACGATCCCAGGATGTGAAATCTATACCTTGTAACTAAAGTAGTTGGGCTTTTCTCTGCTGGATTGTCCCATTAGTATTAGACTCCTCTATTGTAACAATAATGGGGCCGGCTCCTGTATTTCAGATATTCTCACACGCACCACATTCTGTATTTTTGGGAAACACTTTCACTTTCTTTGATCAATTCCGCACCCAAAATCTAACATCATTTCATTGAGATGTTAGATGTTCCATTCTACTGTAGTGATCTTAAATGTCCCTTTATCTGCTCTCTTCTGATCAGAGTCATGAATTACACGGTTCCAGTGTTACCGCCCACCCTCCAGTGCCCTGTGGAGGGGATATTTTCCACATATGTGTCTGGGCGATGAACGTCAGTGTGATTTACTGATCAGAGAGAGACTCAGAGCTGGGCCCAGTCATTTCCTCACTCCACATTCACCAACTCACACTGTCAATGAGGGTCACTACACAGCATGAACCCCAATGTAGACAGTGTCCTCCTCTCTGTCAGTGCACCTTTTGTTAGCAGCTGTAGTATTATTTTATCATCTGTGGAGATTCCAGGACTGGGTGTTCCCACCGAGGAGTGGTGATCGGAGGGATCGCAGGTTGGGAGATCACGGCCCTTGGGGTCTGATTTTCAGTCTGTTTAAATTGTTAACAGAAAATCAGGGGTTTTGGGCCTGTGATTGACTAACTGCTCCCTGTGAGCATCGATCCAGGAACCCCCCAATCAGAGAATTAGCCCTCATATCCAGAAAGCTCAGAGAAAGTGGGATTATTTCCTCTAAATGTACAGAATGTGGTGCAGGAGGAGTTTCTGAGATAGAAATGAAGGCTGGATGTGGTCACTCTTTATATGGGTTGGCAGTATGTGGTAGAGTTGTTGTATGAAGACTACTTACTCCAGATTATAATTAATAAAACAATCACAACAGCTCTCACAGGGCTGCTAGCTGCCCTTGAAGTTGCATCTTAGATTTTACCTAAATAAATAACTGGGTGCAGAATAACCCCACACAGCGATCAGGCAATGGCGGGCCTGGGGCAGGATGTCCTCCAGCTAAGGGAGACCTTAATTGGAGGAGAGACCTCCCAGCAATAAAGAGAACTGTCAGAGCACCATGGTTGGAGATGACACAGTGCATCAATGCAGTCTCACTTGAGGCCCCAACCTGGGAGTTGGTGAGAAAGAAAATCTTTGATTTCTGTGAATGTAAGTGTGTGAACTAGTGACATCACTTTCAGAGATTATCTTTCCAAGCTTCTTTATTGCTCCTCACTTGGAGCAGCATCACAGAGGGGGAACGCAGGGCACTTTACCAACTGCTGATCCCAGACATGCTCATTCTCATCTGTTTCTCTGGGCCATGTTACCAAACCACTGTGCCGTCCATGTTGTTTATTAATGGGTTAAATATGAAGCACCAGGGATGTGACACCAGTACAAGGGTCTCACAGCTCCATGTTCGCACACTCACATCAGGTGGCTGTTGTCCTGGTAACATTGGTAGAACTGATCATGTCTCACAATGAAGGGTGGATAAAGGGGAACCAGTGGACATAGTGTATTTAGACTTCCAGAAGGCATTCAACAAGGTGCCACATAAAAGATTATTGCTCAAGATAAAGAATCACTGGATTGGGGGTAATATTCTGGCATGGGTGGAGGACTGGTTATCTAACAGGAAGCAGAGAGTTGGGATAAATGGTTCATTTTCGGACTGGCAACCAGTAGCCATTGGTGTTCCTCAGGGGTCGGTGCTGGGTCCCCAACTCTTTTCAATCTATATTAACGATTTGGAGGAGGGGACCGAGTGTAACATATCAAAGTTTGCAGATGATACAAAGATGGGAGGGAAAGTGGAGAGTGAGGAGGACATAAAAAACCTACAGGGAATTATAGACAGGCTGGGTGAGTGGGCGGAGATTTGGCAGATGCAATACAATATTGGAAAATGTGAGGATGTGCACTTTGGCAGGAAAAATGAGTGAGCAAGTTATTATCTTAATGGCGAGAAACTGGAAAGTACTGCAGTACAAAGGGATCTGGGGGTCCTAGTGCAAGAAATTCAAAAAGTTAGTATGCAGGTGCAGCAGGTGATCAAGAAGGCCAATGGAATGTTGGCTTTTATTGCTAGGGGGATAGAATATAAAAACAGGGAGGTATTGCTGCAGTTATATAAGGTATTGGTGAGACGGCACCTGGAATACTGCATACAGTTTTGGTGTCCATACTTAAGAAGAGACATACTTGCTCTCGAGGCAGTACAAAGAAGGTTCACTCGGTTAATCCCGGGGATGAGGGGATGGACATATGAGGATAGGTTGAGTAGATTGGGACTCTACTCATTGGAGTTCAGAAGAATGAGAGGCGATCTTATTGAAACATATAAGATTGTGAAGGGGCTTGATCGGGTGGATGCGGTAAGGATGTTCCCAAGGATGGGTGAAACTCGAACTAGGGGGCATAATCTTAGAATAAGGGGCTGCTCTTTCAAAACCGAGTTGAGGAGAAACTTCTTCACTCAGAGGGTCGTCGGTCTGTGGAATTTGCTGCCCCAGGAAGCTGTGGAAGCTACATCATTAAATAAATTTAAAACAGAAATCGACAGTTTCCTAGAAGTAAAGGGAATTAGGGGTTACAGGGAGCGGGCAGGAAATTGGACATGAATTTAGATTTGAGGTTAGGATCAGATCAGCCATGATCTTATTGAATGGCGGAGCAGGCTCGAGAGGCCGATTGGCCTACTCCTGCTCCTATTTCTTATGTTCTTATGTTCTTATTTCTTGCATTGGTCCTTTTCATATCTGCTGGGATTAGAAGGCCACAAATAACAGAGGGCAGCACTAGGCGACAGAAGGGTGGTCTCCAAACCTATGACCCTTGACTCCTTATAAGGAGATAGCCATCAGGATTACGGGATTGGGGCAACAGAGGGACTGGGGGATGGTGAATTCAGAGGCCTCCAAATGGCGAACATTCCTAGTTTTAAATTCCCAGGGGGTAATTCTGTGATCCCATTTACCAAGGCCGGTGGGAGTGATGAGACCATCTTTCTGTCAACCTGCTTGGTTTTCATACAGGCTTTGATTGGAGAAATTAAAAGTCTTTTCATTCCTAATTATTTTGCAGGACTTTCCATGACAAGACTGACGTCCAAAACTATGGCTCACTGGTCAAGGAATTCATGAAGGACTTGGAAGATGGTCAACGATCCTTTTATAAGAGTTTCTTTTTTATTGCTTGGTATGAGAGACATGGGCTAATGCAAATAGTCTTTCTGAAGAAGGAACAGTAGAATGTTTCTGAAAGGTTCTATTACCTTTACAGATATCAAACAGTGAGATGTGCTTAACTCTATCCTTAATCTTCAGGTGGGCCTCCTACCAACTACACATTGGATTTAACCCTGTGCATGAGACAGTATTGGGATTTTGATCGATTCTCCCCATGTCCCATCCCAAGAGCCCTGTGCATGGTGACCCTGTTTATAAATACTGCCCTTTCCTGGCAGTTGGCAGGTTTTCTCTCCCACCCACACTGCTGCACTGAAGACAAGGCTCGAGTTTTTCTTTCAAAAAATATACTTTATTCATAAAACTTGCAAAAATACATACAATACAGTTGTCATATCATATTTCAAATGTACACAATACAGATTATACAATTTGCAAGATACATAAAGTACAATTCAAATATGATTCCAACAATACAGTTACACATCGTACATAATTACAGTTCATGACACTCTCGGGTGCCTCATTGCATTACAATCAATACAGCTCGTTGATTACAGATTCATTACAGATACATTACATTTCATGACATAAATTTGTATTTTACATTCTGGGGCCGAGTGGGTTTTCCCTGATTGTAGCCCTTCGGTACACAATAGCGGGAAGGCCCTAAACGGTTGCTTTCCCCACAGAGCCTTTGTGGCGGCTGCACCCAGCTTCAGTGTGTCCCTCAGCACGTAGTCCTGGACCTTGGAATGTGCCAATCGGCAACACTCGGTCGAGGACTTGCACTGGAAGACCAGCAAGTTTCGGGCTCTCGTCTTCTATCCGACACTACCTGGTTATCACACTTTTTATAGTGGGCCTATCTTTGGGTAAGAGGGATTAATCTCCGCATTAATTTCCCTTTTCTGTAATCGTAATTTAAATGAATCGTGCACAGACTGAGATTGAGATGGATCTGGTGGCAGATCTCGTTCCAGGATGTTCTATCTTCACACAGCGATGGGTTATGTTTCTGTTTATCCCAGTCATGCTGATCAGAACATTTAAAGGTGATGTGAAAAGAGCCAATAGAAAATGGAAAGTGTTTCAGAGCACAGAGTATTGAAGTTGTTCCATGTGGAATCATGGAGTGGTCAGATGTGGGATCGTACCTGGGGTCTCTCACTCTGTGAGTTGCTGACCACAGGCAGAGACCAGGTGCTTCCACAGAGCAAGCTGTCACCAGGCCCCTCTCACACTCCTTTTGATGCCCAGCAAAAGTATGTCTTTCCTGGGGCAGATTGTCCACTCAGCCTCAAATATTCAGCAACTAACAACATAATTCATTCAGTTAAATGGTTTAGACAACATGATGTGCATTTTATCTGCAAGAGTTAGTTCAACACTGAACAATTAAGAGAATATTTGAACTGTAAAAGCACAGTGTGTTTAATATTTGTAAAATGTTGAGGCTTTCATTACATCATCTTGAAGAATTTCCTCCTGTGTTTAAATTGTTCTGTCTCCTGTACTCTGAAATATTGATGGGAATTGACTGTATAACAGACAGTGTCGACTGGACGCTGTGAACTGTAGGAAGAGCAATACACTCACTGGAGAAACCTGCTAATGGGGACCCCCAGTTTGGCCATAGTCAGATCAGCGCAAATCCAGAAACGGATGATAGTATAAATTTCAGATTCAGATCTCCTCACACCTATACTGGGTGCTCACACTTGGAATATACACGGACTGAATCTGTGATTGAGAAAATGATCTATTCAGATATTGCTCCTGTTAACAGGCGGCCCATTCACAGGCTTCTCTTGTGGTGTAAATAATTCATTGTCTTCTAGCCTTTGTTTGTCTTTTGTTTTTCAAACTGCTGGGAACGTATTCTCACTGTGAAATAAAGAGGGTGATGCATCACAACACTTGGTCTCATGTTAGATTCTTACTCAGAAATAAAACTGGTCACTGATCACATGACTATACCTATACTGGGTAGGACATTTAGGACTGAGATGAGGTGAAATTTCTTCACTCAGAGGGTGGTGAACCTGTGGAATTCTCTACCATAGAAGGCTGAGGAGGCCAAGTCACTGAATATATTTAATGATGTGGAGATGGATAGATTTCTCGACACAGAAGGCATCCAGGGATATGGGGAGAGAGCGGGAATATGGTATTGAGATTGGGGATCAGCCATGATCACATTGAATGGTGGAGCAGGCTCGAAGGGCCGAATGGCCTACTCCTGCTCCTATGTTCTATGTTTCTATGTTTCATATTAGATAAACTTTTCAGATTTCAGTGCAATGATTCAATCAGAATATTGAAGTGTAAAAATAAAGAGTGAGAAAGAACGAACAGACAGAGGGGTGAAAATGAGTCTGGTCCTGGTTTCAGGCCCAGAATCGGGGCTGCGCAGACAGCACCCACCCTAACCGTGAGGCCCAAAGCCAGCTCAACATTGGGCCTCGGGACTCTGCAATAATTTGGGTCAATTGCCGGCGTCTGCCGTGGCTCCAGAAGCAACTTGTCCATCACCTCAGGTAATTGCCGGGAGAGGAGGGGGTGAACTACAATGAGAGGGGGGCTGAACATAGCTGGCAGGAGTACTGGTTCCAGGTGAATTATAAGAAAAAATAATACCTTTTACAGGCGACCACCCCAGACGCCTGAAAAATGACCCGACCCTTTGGGAAAGATGTTTTTCAGGAATCTTGGGGACGCAGGATGTTGGACCCCGAAATTGGACCTCATTGCTCCCATTTTACGCCCATAAAAAGGTGTGTCAAGGTCCAATTTCTTGCCCACAGAGTAATTTAGTGAGGAACGTAGCACCTGGAGAATGGGCTCCATATTCTTCAGGTGACAGTCACATCTCCGTGCAGCCTGACACTTGAATCTGTTCAACTTCACTCTGAAGAGTGATTAGAACTCTGTTAATGGGATTTCACTAATGAAGTCACGGGATGGAGGGAGACCAATATTCATGGATCTACCATGTTCTTGGGGGTAATTTTAACCCCCAAGAACGGGTGGGTTGAGAGCGGGTTGGAGGTTAAAATAACAGTTTTTTGGATGGGATCGCATCCCGGCCTCAACTCGCCCACTTCTGCAGGTTTTTATGCCTGAGCTCAACAGACACCAGGCAGTTCTGACGAAGGGCCATCGATCTGAAAGGTTAACTCTCGATCCCCACAGGTGCTGCCTGAATTGCTGAGTATTTCCAGCATTTTCTGTTTTTAGACCAGGAAGTCCCACCCCAACTTAAAGCCAGTGGGCCGTTACTTAAAGGGGCAATGTATCTCATTGAAATACTTGAGGTATTTAATTCATCATGTATTGGAAAACTTAAATGAGTTTAACCTCATCTGATCTGGTTTCCCATCACTTCCGATTCACATCAAGTGAAAGCAGGAAGGGTCAGATCCATGAGGTGAGTGCCTTTATTGCACTGCTTGTGGGCCTGGAGGAGCAGGAGGCCGAGCTCACCTGGCCGACAGAAACCCCGCAATCGCGCCCCCCGTCCCCGCCCCCTGCCGATGGTGGACCCTCCCCTCTATTGTGGAAACCCCCCCACCGCTCTATGGTGGCCCCCACCTCGACTCGTCAACTGGACTCCGATCTCCAAGTCTTGGTCCATCCGATCTCCTCCCCTGCCCATCCGATTGTCTCCGCGACCAATCCGATCTCCTCCCGGTCCATCCGATTGTCCCCCCAGTCCATCCGATCTCCGCCCGGTCCATCCAATTGTCCCCCCAGTCCATCCGATCTCCTCCCGGTCCATCCGATTGTCCCCCCAGTCCATCCGATCTCCTCCCGGTCCATCCAATTGTCCCCCCAGTCGATCCGATCTCCGCCCGGTCCATCCGATTGTCTCCCCAGTCCATCCGATCTCCTCCCGGTCCATCCAATTGTCCCCCCAGTCCATCCGATCTCCTCCCGGTCCATCCAATTGTCCCCCCAGTCCATCCGATCTCCTCCCGGTCCATCCGATTGTCCCCCCAGTCCATCCGATCTCCTCCCGGTCCATCCAATTGTCCCCCCAGTCGATCCGATCTCCGCCCGGTCCATCCGATTGTCTCCCCAGTCCATCCGATCTCCGCCCGGTCCATCCGATTGTCTCCCCAGTCCATCCGATCTCCTCCCGGTCCATCCGATTGTCCCCCCAGTCCATCCGATCTCCGCCCGGTCCATCCAATTGTCTCCCCAGTCCATCCGATCTCCGCCTGGTCCATCCGATTGTCCCCCCAGTCCATCCGATCTCCTCCCGGTCCATCCGATTGTCCCCCCAGTCCATCCGATCTCCTCCCAGCCCATCCAATTGTCCCCCCAGTCCATCCGATCTCCTCCC
Source organism: Heptranchias perlo (assembly GCF_035084215.1). NCBI lineage: Eukaryota > Metazoa > Chordata > Chondrichthyes > Hexanchiformes > Hexanchidae > Heptranchias > Heptranchias perlo. The sequence goes on from NC_090329.1 coordinate 124,798,047, forward strand.
GGTCCATCCGATTGTCTCCCTGGCCCATCCGATCTCCTCCCGGTCAATCTGATTGTCTCCCCAGTCCATCCGATCTCCTCCCAGTCCATCCGATGTCCTCCCGGTCAATCTGATTGTCTCCCTAGTCCATCCGATCTCCTCCCGGTCCATCCAATTGTCTCCCAGGGCCATCCAATTGTCTCCCTGGTCCATCCGATCTCCTCCGGGTTCATCCAATTGTCTCCCTGGCCCATCCGATCTCCTCCCGGTCCATCAAATCTCCTCCGGGTTCATCCGATTGTCTTTCTGGCCCATCTGATTTCCTCCCCGGTCCATCCGATCTCTCCCAGTCCATCCGATTGTCTCCCCGGTCCATCCGATCTTCCCGGTCCATCTGATTCCTTCCCGGTCCACTTGATCTCATTCCCGGTACATTCGATCTCCTCCCGGTCCATCTGATTGTCTCCCCAGTCCATCTGATTGTCTCCCCGGCCCATCCGATCTCCTCCCCGGTCCATCCGATCTCCTCCCAGACCCATGATCCCTCCATCCCTCCCTCCAACCCCCTGCTGCGACCTGCTACCACAGACCTGCCTGTCTGACAGCCAGCTAGCCCGTCAATCAGGCTGGCTGCCGGGCGCAAAGAATTTGTTGACCTCATTAAGTCCGCCAACTTACCATCCGGGGTTCACACCCGAAAATCTTCCTCCCCGCTCCCTTCCCAGCTCGAGGTCAAATTTCTGTCCTTGATGTCAGAATCAGAGCAATAAGACAGTAGAGAATGTGAAGAGATGTTGGGGATTGGAGAAAAGTTCTGAATCTCACGGCTGGGAAGCAAATGTCAGTCACAGATTAATGAGATATTTGGATCTCCAGGGAGATTCCAACACTCTGATATTTGAGTTTCTGGACACTTTCAAACCACTTTAAAATTAATGAACTGGTGAAATACTGAAGTCAGGTTTGGGTCAATTGACCAAACAATGGGGCCCTGAAATTCCTGAGGCAGTATGAACTTAATAGTGCAATTCAAAAGGGGGTGCAGGAACAGAGAGACCTGGGGGTTCACAGACACAAATCTTTGAAGGTGACAGGACAAGTTGATGAAGTCGTTAATAAAGCAGATGGAATCCTTGTCTTTATAAATAGAGACTATGGCCCCAATATTCACGGGGAGTCGGGGAGGGAGCAGGGGAGTGTGTTTGCGACCGGGAAATCCGGAAATGCCGGGAAAACGGAGGTGCTCCCAAATTTAACGCCAGGACCTCATCAGCACTTTTTAAACTCCTTTTCCCGCCTTCAGCCGGTCAGGTTACCAGGTGGGAAAGTCAGTGTTTGAAGGCTACAGCCAGGGACTGCTGGGAAGGGTCCCCGGCAATCGGAGGAGATGCCAGAGGACTGGAGAATTGCAAATGTTACATCCTTGTTCAAAAAGGAAAGTAAGGATAAACCCGGCAATGACAGGCCAATCAGTTTAACCTCGGTGGTGGGGAAGCTTGTAGAAAGGATAATCCGGGATAAAATTAAAAGTCACTTGGACAAGTGTGGATTAATAAAGGAAAGCAAGCATGGATTTGTTAAAGGAAAATCGCATTTAGAATCATTGAATAACAGAATCATAGAAAGGTAACAGCGTGAAAGGAGGCCATTCGGTCCATCGAGTCCATGCCGGCTTTATTCAAGATCAATCCAGCTAGTCCCACTCCCCTGCCCTATCCTCGTAGCCCTGCAAATCTTTTCCTTTCAAGTATTTATCTAATTCACATTTGAAAGCCATGATTGAATCTGCCTCGACCGCCCCCTCAGGCAGTACATTCTGAGGGGGTGGTGGGGCAGATCCTAACCACTCACTGTGTAAAAAAGCTTTTCCTCATGTCGTCTTTGGTTCTTTTGCCAATCACCTGAAATCTATGTCCTCTGATTCTTGACGCTCCCGCCAAAGGGAACAGTTTCTCTCTATCTACTCTGTCTGGACCCTTCATGATTTTGAATACCTCCATCAAATCTCCTCTCAACCTTCTCTATTACGAGGAGAACAATCCCAGCTTCTCCAGTCTATCCACGTAACTAAAGTCCCTCATCCCTGGAATCATTCTGGTAAATCTCTGCTGCACCCTCTCTTAGGCCTTCACATCTTTCCCAAAATGCAGTGCCCAGAAGTGGACACAATACTCCAGTGGCCGAACCAGTGTTTTACAAAGGTTCATCATGACTTCCTTGCTTTTGTACTCTTTGCCTCTATTTATAAAGCCCAGGATCCCATTTGCTTTTTTAACCACTTTCTCAACCTGCCCTGCCACCTTCAATGATTTCTACACTTATACCCCCAGATCTCTCTGTTCCTGTACCCCTTTTAGAATTGTGCCCTCTAGTTTATATTGCCTCTCCTCATTCTTCCTACCGAAATGTATCACTTTGCATTTTACTGCATTAAATTTCATCTGCCACGTGTCCGCCCATGACACCAACCTGTCTATATCCTCTTGAAGTCTGTCACTATCCTCCTCACTGTTCACTACACTTCCAAGTTTTGAGTCATTTGCAAATTTGGAAATTGTGCCCTCTAATCCAAGTCCAAGTCATTAATATATATCAAGAAAAGCAGTGGTCCTAGTACCGACCGCTGGGGAACACCACTGTGCACCTCCTTCTAGTCCGAAAAACAACCGTTCACCACTACTCTCTGTTTCCTGTCATATGGCCAATTCTGAGTGCATACTGCCCCTTTTATTCCACGGGCTTCAACCTTGATGACAAGCCTATCATGCGGCACTTTATCAAATGCCTTTTGAAAGTCCATATTCACCACATCAACTGCAATGCCCTCATCGACCCTCTCTGTTAGCTCATCAAAAAACTCTATCAAGTTAGTTAAACATGATTTGCCTTGAACAAAACTATGCTGCCTTTCCCTAATCAATCCACACTTGTCCAAGTGACTGTTAATTCTGTCCCGGATTATTGTTTCTAAAAGTTTCCCCACCACCGAGGTGAAACTGACTGGCCTGTAGTTGCTCGGTTTATCCTTACACCTTTTTTGCACAAGTGTGTAACGTTTGCAATTCTCCAGTCCTCTGGCACCAGCGTCGGATCAAAAGATGTTTGGAAGATTATGGCCGGTACTTCCGCAATTTCCCTCAGCGACCTAGGATGCATCCCATTCGGACCAGGTGGCTTATCCACTTTAAGTACAGCTAGCCTTTCTACTACCTCCTCTTTATCAATTTTTAGCCCATCCAGTATCTCAACTACATCTTCTTTTACTGAGATTCTGGCAGCATATTCTTCCTTGGTAAAGACAGATGCAAAGTACTCATTTAGTACCTCGGCCATGCCCTCTGTCTCCATGAGTGGATCTCCTTTTTGGTCCCTAATCGGTGCCACCCTTCCTCTTACCACCTGTTTACTGTTTACATGCCTGTAGAAGATGTTTGGATTCCCTTTTGTGTCGACCGCCAGTCTATTCTTATACTCTCTCTTTGCCCCTCTTATTTCCTTTTTTGCTTCCCCTCTGAACTTTATATACTCAGCCAGTTTCTCACTTGTGTTAGCAACCGGACATCTGTCATACACCACTTTTTCCTGCTTCATCTTATTCTCTATCTCTTTTGTCATCCAGGGAGCTCAGGCTTTCGTTGCCCTACCTTTCTCCCTCATGGGAATGTACCTAGACTGTACCCGAACCATCTCCTCCTTAAAGACCGCCCATTGTTCAATTACAGTTTTGCCTGCCAATCTTTGATTCCAATTTACCCAGGCCAGATCTGTTTGCATCCCACTGAAATTTAACTTTTTTTTTATTTGTTCATGGGAAGTGGACGTCGCTGGCAAGGCCAGCATTTATTGCCCATCCCTAATTGCCCTTGAGAAGGTGGTGTCGAGCCGCCTTCTTGAACCGCTGCAGTCCATGTGGTGTAGGTTCTCCCTCAGTGCAGTTAGGAAGGGAGTTCCAGGATTTTGACCCAGCGAGGATGAAGAAACGAAGATTTATTTCCAAGTCAGGATGTTGTGTGACATGGAGGGGAACATGCAGATGGGATTGATCCCATGTGCCGACTGTCCTTGTCTTTCTAGGTGGTAGAGGTCGCGGGTTTGGGAGGTGCTGTCGAAGAAGCCTTGGCGAGTTGCTGCAATGCATCCTGTGGATGGTACACACTGCAGCCATGGTGCGCCGGTGTTAAAGGGGGTGAATGTTTAGGATGGTGGATGGGGTGCCAATCAAGTGGGCTGCTTTGTCCTGGATGGTGTTGAGCTTCTGGAGTGTTGTTGGAGCTGCACTCATCCAGGCAAGTGGAAAGTATTCCATCACACTCCTGACTTGTACCTTGCAGATGGTGGAAAGGATTTGGGGAGTCAGGAGATGAGTCACTCGCCGCAGAATACCCAGCCTCTGACCTGCTGTCGTAGCCACAGTATTTATATGGCTGGTCCAGTTAAGTTTCTGGTCAATGGTGACTCTCAGGATGTTGATGGTGGGGGATTTGGCGATGGTAATACCGTTGAATGTCAAGGGGAGGTGGTTGGACACTCTCTTGTTGAAGAATTCTTGTTGAATTCAATTAATTAATTAAATTCAATTAATTAAATAAAAAAAAATCTGGAATTAAAATACTAGTATCAGTAATGATGGCCATGAAACTACCGGATTGTCGTAAAAACCCATCTGGTTCACTAATGTCCTTTAGGGAAGGAAGCCTGCCGCCCTTACCCGGTCTGGCCGATATGTGACTCCAGACCCACAGCAATGTGGTTGATTCTTAATTGACCTCTGAAATGACCTAACAAGCCACTCAGTTGTAAAATCTCGCTACGAAAAGTCATAATAAGAAAAAAACCGGACGGACCACCCGGCATCGGACCACTAGGCACCGGACACGACAACGGCAAAACACCAAGCCCAGTCGACCCTGCAAGGTCCTCCTTACTAACATCTGGGGACTTGTGCCAAAATTGGGAGAGCTGTCCCACAGACGAGTCAAGCAACAGCCTGACATAGCCATACTCACAGAATCATATCTTTCAGCCAACGTCCCAGACTCTTCCATCACCATCCCTGGGTATGTCCTGTCCCACCGGCAGGACAGACCCACCAGAGGTGGCGGTACAGTGGTATACAGTCAGGAGGGAGTGGCCCTGGGAGTCCTCAACATTGACTCTGGACCCCATGAAATCTCATGGCATCAGGTCAAACATGGGCAAGGAAACCTCCTGCTGATTACCACCTACCATCCTCCCTCAGCTGATGAATCAGTCCTCCTCCATGTTGAACACCACTTGGAGGAAGCACTGAGGGTAGCAAGGGCACAAAATGTACTCTGGGTGGGGGACTTCAATGTCCATCACCAAGAGTGGCTCGGTAGCACCACTACTGACCGAGCTGGCCGAGTCCTGAAGGACATAGGCTGCTAGACTGGGCCTGCGGCAGGTGGTGAGCGAACCAACACGAGGGAAAAACTTACTTGACCTCGTCCTCCCCAATCTACCTGTCGCAAATGCATCTGTCCATGACAGTATTGGTAGGAGTGACCACCGCGCAGTCCTCGTGGAGATGAAGTCCCGTCTTCGCACTGAGGACACCATCCAACGTGTTGTGTGGCACTACCACCGTGCTAAATGGGATAGATTCAGAACAGACCTAGCAGCTCAAAACTGGGCATCCATGAGGCACTGTGGGCCATCAGCAGCAGCAGAATTGTATTCCAGCACAATCTGTAACCTCATGGCCCGGCATATTCCTCACTCTACCATTACCAACAAGCCAGGGGATCAACCCTGGTTCAATGAGGAGTGTAGAAGAGCATGCCAGGAGCAGCACCAGGCGTACCTAAAAATGAGGTGCCAACCTGGTGAAGCTGCAACTCAGGACTATGTGCATGCTAAACAGCGGAAGCAACATGCTATAGACAGAGCTAAGCGATTCCACAACCAACGGATCAGATCAAAGCTCTGCAGTCCTGCCACATCCAGTCGTGAATGGTGGTGGACAATTAAACAACTAACGGGAGGAGGAGGCTCTGCAAACATCCCCATTCTCAATGATGGCGGAGTCCAGCACGTGAGTGCAAAAGACAAGGCTGAAGCGTTTGCAACCATCTTCAGCCAGAAGTGCCGAGTGGATAATCCATCTCAGCCTCCTCCCGATATCCCCACCATCACGGAAGCCAGTCTTCGGCCAATTCGATTCACTCCACGTGATATCAAGAAACGGCTGAGTGCACTGGATACAGCAAAGGCTATGGGCCCCGACAACATCCCAGCTGTAGTGCTGAAGACTTGTGCTCCAGAACTAGCTGCGCCTCTTGCCAAGCTGTTCCAGTACATCTACAACACTGGCATCCACCCGACAATGTGGAAAATTGCCCAGGTATGTCCTGTCCACAAAAAGCAGGACAAATCCAATCCGGCCAATTACCGCCCCATCAGTCTACTCTCAATCATCAGCAAAGTGAAGGAAGGTGTCGTCGACAGTGCTATCAAGTGGCCCTTACTCACCAATAACCTGCTCACCGATGCTCAGTTTGGGTTCCGCCAGGACCACTCAGCAGCAGACCTCATTACAGCCTTGGTCCAAACATGGACAAAAGAGCTGAATTCCAGAGGTGAGGTGAGAGTGACTGCCCTTGACATCAAGGCAGCATTTGACCGAGTGTGGCACCAAGGAGCCCAAGTAAAATTGAAGTCCATGGGAATCAGGGGGAAAACTCTCCAGTGGCTGGAGTCATACCTAGCACAAAGGAAGATGGTAGTGGTTGTTGGAGGCCAATCATCTCAGCCCCAGGGCATTGCTGCAGGAGTTCCTCAGGGCAGTGTCCTCGGCCCAACCATCTTCAGCTGCTTCATCAATGACCTTCCCTCCATCATAAGGTCAGAAATGGGGATGTTCGCTGATGACTGCACAGTGTTCAGTTCCATTCGCAACCCCTCAGATAATGAAACAGTCCGAGCCCGCATGCAGCAAGACCTGGACAACATCCAGGCTTGGGCTCATAAGTGGCAAGTAACATTCGCGCCAGATAAGTGCCAGGCAATGACCATCTCCAACAAGAGAGAGTCTAACCACCTCCCCTTGACATTCAACGGCATTACCATCGCCGAATCCCCCACCATCAACATCCTGGGGGTCACCATTGACCAGAAACTTAACTGGACCAGCCATATAAATACTGTGGCTACGAGAGCAGGTCAGAGGCTGGGTATTCTGCGGCGAGTGACTCACCTCCTGACTGCCCAAAGCCTTTCCACCATCGACAAGGCACAAGTCAGGAGTGTGATGGAATACTCTCCAATTGCCTGGATGAGTGCAGCTCCAGCAACACTCAAGAAGCTCAACACCATCCAGGACAAAGCAGCCTGCTTGATTGGCCCCCCATCCACCACCCGAAACATTCACTCCCTTCACCACCAGTGCACTGTGGCTGCAGTGTGTACCATCCACAGGATGCACTGCAGCAACTCTCCAAGGCTTCTTCGACAGCACCTCCCAAACCCGCGACCTCTACCACCTCGAAGGACAAGGGCAGCAGGCGCATGGGAACAACACCACCTGCACGTTCCCCTCCAAGTCACACACCATCCCGACTTGGAAATATATCGCCGTTCCTTCATTGTCGCTGGGTCAAAATCCTGGAACTCCCTTCCTAACAGCACTGTGGGAGAACCGTCACCACACGGACTGCAGCGGTTCAAGAAGGCGGCTCACCACCACCTTCTCGAGGGCAATTAGGGATGGGCAATAAATGCCGGCCTTGCCAGCGACGCCCACATCCCGTGAACGAATAAAATAAAAAACAAGATGGTCATTGCCTGGCACTTGTCTGGCGTGAATGTTACTTGCCACTTATCAGCCCAAGCCTGGATGTTGTCCAGGTCTTGCTGTGTGCGGGCATGGACTGCTTCATTATTTGAGGGGTTGTGAATGGAACGGAACACTGTGCAATCATCAGTGATCATCCCCATTTCTGACCTTATGATTTAACTAACTTGATCGAGTTTTTTGATGAGGTAACAAACGGTTGATGAGGGCAATGCGGTAGATGTGTATATGGACATTCAAAAGGCGTTTGATAAAGTCCCACATAATAGGCTTGTCAGCAAAATTGAAGCCCATGAAATAAAAGGAGCAGTGACAGCATGGATATGAAATTGGCTCAGTGACAGGAAACAGAGGGTTGTGGTGAACGGTTGTTTTTCGGACTGGAGGACGGTATACAGTGGTGTTCCCCAGAGGTCGGTACTAGGACTGCTGCTTTTTTTGATATATATTAATGACTTGGACTTGGGTGCACAGGGCACAATTTCCAAATTTGAGAGTGCAGTAAACAGTGAGGAGGATTGTAATCTGAAGATATTGAAATCTGTGTTAAGTCCAGAAGGTTGTAAAGTACCTAAATGACAAATGAGATGCTGTTCCTCGAGCTTACCTTGAGTTTGATTGGAACAGTGTAAGAGGCAGAGGACAGAGAGGTCAGAGAAGGAGTGGGACGGGGAATTAAAAAGGCAAGCGACCGGCAGGTCAGGGTCACGCATGCAGACAGAGCGGAGGTGTTCAGCAAAGCAATCACCTGATCTGAATTTGGTCTCCCCAATGTAGAGGAGCGAATACATAAACTAAATTGGAAGAAGTACAAGTAAATCGCTGTTTCACCTGGAAGGAGTGTTTGGGTCCCTGGTTGGTGGGGAGGGAGGAGGTGAAGGGGCAGGTGTTGCATCTCCTGCGCTCACACGGGAAGGTGCCGTGGGGAGGAGAGTGGGTGTTCGGGGTAATGGGAGAGTGGACCAGGATGTCGTAGAGGGAGCGGTTCCTTCAGAATGCTGAAAGTGGATGGGAGGGGAAGATGTTTTTGGCGGTGGGATCGCGTTGGAGTTGATGAAAATGGAGGAGGATGATACTTTGAATGTTGACAACCTTCTGGACTCAACATTGATTTCAATAACTTCAAGAACCACTGCTCCCAAATTTTTTTTATTCGTTCATGGGATGTGGGCGTTGGTGGCGAGGCCTGCATTTATTGCCCATCCCGAATTGCTCTTGAGACGGTGGTGGTGAGCCGCCTTCTTGAACCGCTGCAGTCCGTGTGGTGAAGGTTCTCCCAACAGTGCTGTTAGGTCGGGAGTTCCAGGATTTTGACCCATCGACGATGAAGGAACGGCGATATATATCCAAGTCGGGATGGTGTGTGACTTGGAGGGGAACGTGCAGGTGGTGTTATTCCCATGTGCCTGCTGTCCTTGTCCTTCTAGGTGGTAGAGGTCGTGGGTTTGGGTGGTACAGTCGACGAAGCCTTGGCGAGTTGCTGCAGTGCATCCTGTAGATGGTACTCACTGCAGCCACTGTGCGTTGGTGGTGAAGGGGGTGAATGTTTAGGGTGGTGGATGGGGTGTCAATCAAGCGGGCTGCTTTGTCCTGGATGGTGTTGAGCTTCTTGAGTGTTGTTGGAGCTGCACTCATCCAGGCAAGTGGAGAGAATTCCATCACACTCCTGACTTGTGCCTTGTCGATGGTGGAAAGGATTTGGGGAGTCAGGAGGTGAGTCACTCGCCGCAGAATATCCAGCCTCTGACCTGCTCTCGTAGCCACATTATTTATGTGGCTGGTCCAGTTAAGTTTCTGGTCAATGGTGACCCCCAGGTTGTTAATGGTGGGGGATTCGGCGATGGTAATGCTGTTGAATGTTAAGGGGAGTTGTTTAGACTCTCTCTTGTTGGAGATGGTCATTGCCTGGCATTTGTCTGGCGCAAAAGTGACTTGCCACTTATCGGCCCAAGCCTGGATGTTGTCCAGGTCTTGCTGTATGCGGGCATGGACTGCTTCATTATCTGAGGGGTTGCGAATGGAACTGAACACTGTGCAATCATCAGCGAACATCCCCATTTCTGACCTTATGATTGAGGGAAGGTCATTGATGAAGCAGCTGAAGATGGTTGGGCCGAGGACACTGCCCTGAGGAACTCCTGCATCAATGTCCTGGGGCTGAGATGATTGGCCTCCAACAATCACTACCATCTTCCTTTGTGCTAGGTATGACTCCAGCCACTGGAGAGTTTTCCCCCTGATTCCCATTAACTTCAATTTTACTTGGGATCCTTGGTGCCACACTTGGTCAAAGGCTGCCTTGATGTCAAGGGCAGTCACTCTCACCTCACTTTCATACAGCCAGTGCTGGTAATGGTTCTGCTGTTGCCACTCACAGCGACTCAATCCAATCTTATCATAGAATCATAGAAGTTTACAACATGGAAACAGGCCCTTCGGCCCAACATGTCCATGTCGCCCAGTTCATACCACTAAGCTAGTCCCAATTTCCTGCACTTGGCCCATATCCCTCAATACCCATCTTACCCATGTAACTGTCCAAATGCTTTTTAAAAGACAAAATTGTACCTGCCTCTCCTACTGCCTCTGGCAGCTCGTTCCAGACACTCACCACCCTTTGAGTGAAAAAATTGCCCCTCTGGACCCTTTTGTATCTCTCCCCTCTCACCTTAAATCTATGCCCCCTCGTTATAGACTCCCCTACCTTTGGGAAAAGATTTTGACTATCGACCTTATCTATGCCCCTCATTATTTTATAGACTTCTATAAGATCACCCCTTAACCTCCTACTCTCCAGGGAAAAAAGTCCCAGTCTGTCTAACCTCTCCCTATAAGTCAAACCATCAAGTCCCGGTAGCATTCTCGTAAATCTTTTCTGCACTCTTTCTAGTTTAATAATATCCTTTCTATAATAGGGTGACCAGAACTGTACACAGTATTCCAAGTGTGGCCTCTCCAATGCCCTGTACAACTTCAACAAGACATCCCAACTCCTGCATTCAATGTTCTGACCAATGAAACCAAGCATGCCGAATGCCTTCTTCACCACCCTATCCACGTGTGACTCCACTTTCAAGGAGCTATGAACCTGTACTCCTTGATCTCTTTGTTCTATAACTCTCCCCAACACCCGACCATTAATGGAGTAGGTCCTGGCCCGATTCGATCTACCAAAATGCATCACCTCACATTTATCGAAATTAAACTCCATCTGCCATTCATCGGCCCACTGGCCCAATTTATCAAGATCCCGTTGCAATCCTAGATAACCTTCTTCACTGTCCACAATGCCACCAATCTTGGTATCATCTGCAAATTTACTAACCATGCCTCCTAATTTCTCATCCAAATCATTAATATAAATAACAAATAACAGCGGACCCAGCACCGATCCCTGAGGCACACCGCTGGACACAGGCATCCAGTTTGAAAAACAACCCTCTACAACCACCCTCTGTCTTCTGTCGTCAAGCCAATTTTGTATCCAATTGGCTACCTCACCTTGGATCCCATGAGATTTAACCTTATGGAACAACTTACCATGCGGTACCTTGTCAAAGGCTTTGCTGAAGTCCATGTAGACCACGTCTACTGCACAGCCCTCATCTATCTTCTTGGTTACCCCTTCAAAAAACTCAATCAAATTCGTGAGACATGATTTTCCTCTCACAAAACCATGCTGACTGTTCCTAATTAGTCCCTGCCTCTCCAAATGCCCGTAGCTCCTGTCTCTCAGAATACCCTCTAACAACTTACCCACTACAGATGTCAGGCTCACCGGTCTGTAGTTCCCAAGCTTTTCCCTGCGGCCCTTCTTAAACAAAGGCACAACATTTGCTACCCTCCAATCTTCAGGCACCTCACCTGTCGCGGTGGATGATTCAAATATCTCTGCTCGGGGACCCGCAATTTCCTCCCTAACCTCCCATAACGTCCTGGGATACATGACATCAGGTCCCGGAGATTTATCTACCTTGATGCGCGTTAAGACTTCCAGCACCTCCCTCTCTGTAATATGTACACTCCTCAAGACATCACTATTTATTTCCCCAAGTTCCCTAACATCCATGCCTTTCTCAACCGTAAATACCGATGTGAAATATTCATTCAGGATCTCACCCATCTCTTGTGGTTCTGCACATAGATGACCTTGTTGATCCTTAAGAGGCCCTACTCTCTCCCTAGTTACTCTTTTGCCCTTTATGTATTTGTAGAAGCTCTTTGGATTCTCCTTTGCCTTATCTGCCAAAGCAATCTCATGTCCCCTTTTTGCCCTCCTGATTTCTCTCTTAACTCTACTCCGGCAATCTCTATACTCTTCAAGGGATCCACTTGATCCCAGCTGCCCATGCATGTCATTTGCCTCCTTCTTCTTTTTGACTAGGGCCTCAATCTCCCGAGTCATCCAAGGTTCCCTACTTCTACCAGCCTTGCCCTTCACTTTATAAGGAATGTGCTTACCCTGAACCCTGGTTAACACACTTTTGAAAGCCTCCCACTTACCAGACGTCCCTTTGCCTGCCAACAGACTCTCCCAATCAACTTCTGAAAGTTCCTGTCTAATACCATCAAAATTGGCCTTTCCCCAATTTAGAATTTTAACTTTTGGGCCAGACCTATCATTCTCCATAGCTATCTTAAAACTAATGGAATTATAATCACTGGTCCCAAAGTGATCCCTCCCGAACACTTCTGTCACCTGCCCTTCCTTATTTCCCAAGAGGAGGTCAAGTTTTGCCCCCTCTCTGGTCGGGCCATCCACATACTGAATGAAAAATTCCTCCTGAATACACTCAACAAATTTCTCTCCTTCCAAGCCCCTAATGCGATCGCTGTCCCAGTCAATGTTGGGAAAGTTAAAGTCCCCTACTATTACCACCCTATTTTTCTTGCAGCTGTCTGTAATCTCCTTACATATTTGCTCCTCAATTTCCCGTTGACGATTTGGGGGTCTGTTGTACAATCCTATCAAAGTGATCTCTCCCTTCTTATTTTTCAGTTCTACCCATATAGACTCAGTGGGCGAACCCTCGGATATATCCCCTCTCACTACTGCTGTGATGTTCTCCCTAATCAAGAACGCAACTCCCCCTCCTCACTTACCTCCTGCTCTATCTTTCCAATAGCATCTGTACCCTGGAACATTGAGCTGCCAGTCCTGCCCCTCCCTTAGCCATGTTTCAGTGATAGCTATAACATCCCAGTCCCATGTACCCATCCATGCCCTGAGTTCATCTGCCTTGCCCATCAGACTTCTTGCATTGAAATAAATGCAGTTTAATCGAGACTTCCCTTGGTCTTTGCCCTGCTTTCTCAGACCATCTGTCCGGTCATGTTCTGTACACTCTCCCTTACTACCTTTTGTTTCTGTCACCACTTTATTTCCCACTGACTTCCTGCATCGGTCCCCATCCCCCTGCCATATTAGTTTAAAACCTCCCCAACAGCACTTGCAAATACTCCATTTTATTTGCTCCATTACTATCCTCCTTGCCTTTCACCATCATCCCTTTTGTCATTTAATCTCTCCTGTCCGCTACCCAATCACAGACCTTTCCTTTTATTCTTTACTCCCCTCCCCTTCCACCCACCTCTCACCCCCCTTTCCCTGGCTCTGGACTTGCTTAAAACTTTAACTCATAGAATCATAGAAGTTTACAACATGGAAACAGGCCCTTCGGCCCAACATGTCCATGTCGCCCAGTTTATACCACTAAGCTAGTCCCAATTGCCTGCACTTGGCCCATATCCTTCTCTACCCATCTTACCCATGTAACTGTCCAAATGCTTTTTAATAGAATCAACTCTTTAACTTCTTCCAGTTCTGACGAAAGTTCTTCGACCTGAAACATTAACTCTGTTTCTTTCTCCACAGATGCTGCCTCACTTGCTGAGCTTTTCTACCATTTAGTTTTTTTGCCTCTCCTCATCCTTCCTACCAAAAGGCATCATTTTTTGCATCTGCCATGTGTCTGCCCGTTTTGCCCGTCTATGTCCTCCTGAAGTCTATTACTATCCTCCTCAATGTTTACGACATTTCCAATTTTCATGTCATCTGCAAACTTTGAAATTATACCCTGTATACCCAAGTCCAAGTCATTAATATATATCATATAGAGCAGTGGTCCTAATACCGACCCCTGGGGAACACCAATGTATACTTCCCTCCAGTCAAAAAAACGACTGATCACCACGACTCTCGGCTTTCTGTCTCTTCACCAATATCAAATCCATGCTGCCACTGCCCCTTTAATCCCATGAGCTTCAAACTTGGTAACAAATTTATTGTGTGGTACTTTATCAAACTCCTTTTAAAAATCCATGTAAACAACGTCAACCGCACGACCGTCATTAACCCTTTCCGTTACTTCAAGAACCATAAAGTGCAACAAATCTCCTGATCCTACATTCCCTTCACTTTCTTCTGACCCCATCCCTCCTTCCAATCTCATGCCTTGTCCTGTTTTTACCATCCCCTCTGACCTTTCCCCCTGTGACCCTGATCGATCAGTCCTCAGCAACGACCTCAGCTTCATTTCCTTACGCCCCCACCTCAATGAATTTCGAGCTCGACGTGATGCTGGACCTGGACCCCTCCCACTGGCCTTTTACCCTCTCTTGATCTTTTCATTGGGTACTGCCGGAGTGACATCGGCCGTCTCAATTTCTCTACTCCCCTCACTCACTCGAATCTATCTGCCTCTGAACTTGCAGCACTCCGTTCTCTCAGGTCCAACCCTGTCATTGTCATTAAACCTGCTGACAAGGGGGGAGATGTTGTTCTCAAAACTGTGAAATCTCTAACTTCTTCCAGTTCTGATGAAAGGTCATTAACTCTGTTTCTCTCTCTCTACAGATGTTGCCTGACCTGCTGAGTGCTTTCAGCATTTTCTGGTTTTATTTCACTATTTCTTATTAACCTGCTACACCCCAGCCTGCTGCTGCAATCTTCAGCCAGCACTGACTGTTTAAACACTGCACTTTAATATCTATGCACCTCAGCAGCTTACTCCCATCAGGGCTTCTCATCAATATTTCAATGTTGGGGTCAGCTGCATTTCTGGGGGATTATTTTCCTCACTCCACAATGTCCCTTTCTTTGAACAAACCCACATAAGGGAAAAGGATTGAGCTCCGTGACTGAAGAGCACTTGAACAATTTACAAATATAAAAATCACCTCCACATATTGTTCTGAAATGGAGACCCTGTCAATGTCGGGATGGACATTTGGAATTTGGCTCCAGATCCTCCTTTGGAGGTCGGCTTCACTTCAGTGAACTTTTTAGGTGGTCCAGATCGCAACCACATTTACAATGACCCTGTTTTCGAGCGAGGTATCGAGCTGATTTTATTACTTTGCATTAAGAGTCACAAGTCATCCCTTGGCCCCTCTCCACAGTAACATTTACAAGGTGATTTACATCTTTTTATGTTGAGCTCATGAGAGATGAAGAAAAACATTGTCACAAGTCGGAAAGTGACCTCATCTGGAGCTGTTCCTTTGGACAAACCGAATACCTGAATTTTACTAATGGGAGATATTATAATTGAGGCACAAAATGTACCAGCAAATCTCTCTGACTCTTTAATCCCTGGAACATTTACAAGGTGCTTTACATCTTGTTTTCAGCTTGAAGCCAAACTGGTTGTCAGCAATGAAGAGCAGTGTGTGTCAGAGGTCAGAAAGTGACCTCAGTGGGCCAGTTCTTCTCAATTCACCAAATAGCTGGGAATTTACTGAAATCAGATCATTTATGGTCAGGTGCACACAAGTCTCTCTTTTTATTTATAAAATATAATATTGTCCATCATTATCTTATTTACTTTTGTCTTTTAGGCCTCAGGTCTCTTGGTGCCATTCACCAATTTCCATCTGATTGCTCAGACAGGCGATATAATCCCAGGCCTCTAACCAACTGATACGAAAGGTGTAAATGAAGTATCTTCAGCAAGAAGTGCCAAGTGGATGATCCATCTCGGCCTCCTGCCATGAACTCCACCATCACAGAAGCCAGCCTTCAGCCAATTCGATTCACTCCACGTGATATCAAGAAACGGCTGAGTGCACTGGATACAGCAAAGGCTATGGGCCCTTACAACATCCCGGCTGTAGTGCTGAAGACTTGTGCTCCAGAATTAGCCGCGCCTCTAGCCAAGCTGTTCCACTACTGCTACAACACTGGCATCTACCCGACAAAGTGGGAAATTGCACAAGGATGTCCTGTCCACAAAAAGCAGGATAAATCCAATCCGGCCAATTACCGCCCCATCAGTCTGCTCTCAATCATCAGCAAAGTGATGGAAGGTGTCGTCGACAGTGCTATCAAGCGGCACTTCCTCACCAATAACCTGCTCACCAATGCTCCGTTTGAATTACACCACGACCACACTTCATTTCAGCCTTGGTCCAAACATGGACAAAAGAGCTGAATTCCAGAGGTGAGGTGAGAGTGACTGCCCTTGACTTGAAGGTAGCATTTGACTGAGTGTGGCATCAAGGAGCCCAAGTAAAATTGAAATCAATGGGAATCCGAGTGAAAACTCTCCAGTGGCTGGAGTCATATCCAGCACAAAGGAAGATGATAGTGGTTGTTGGAGGCCAATCACCTCAGCCCCAGGACATTGCTGCAGGAGTTCCTCAGGGCAGTGTCCTAGGCCCAACCATCTCCAATCAATGACCTTCCCTCCATCATAAGGTCAGAAATGGGGATGTTCGCTGATGATTGCACAGTGTTCAGTTCCATTCGCAACCCCTCAGATAATGAAGCTGTCCGTGCCCGCATGCAGCAAGACCTGGACAACATCCAGGCTTGGGCTGATAAGTGGCAAGTAACATTCGTGCCAGACAAGTGCCAGGCAATGACCATTTGCAAAAAGAGAGAGTCTAAACGCCTCCCCTTGACATTCAACGTCATTACCATCGCCGAATCCCCCACCGTCAACATCCTGAGGGTCACCATTGAGCAGGCACAAGTCAGGAGTGTGATGGAATACTCTCCACTTGCCTGGATGAGTGCAGCTCCAACAACACTCAAGAAGCTTGACACCATCCAGGACAAAGCAGCCTGCTTGATTGACACCCCATCCACCACCCGAAACATTCACTCCCTTCACCACCTGCGCACTGTGGCTGCAGTGTGTACCATCTACAGGATGCACTGCAGCAACTCGCCAAGACTTCTTCGACAGCACCTCCCAAACCTGCGACCTCTACCACCGAGAAGGAAAAGGGCAGCAGGCACATGGGAGCAACACCACCTGCACGTTCCCCTCCAAGTCACACACCATCCCGACTTGGAAATATATCGTCGTTCCTTCATCGTCGCTGGGTCAAAATCCTGGAACTCCCTTCCTAACAGCACTATGGGAGAACCTTCACCACACGGACTGCAGCGGTTCAAGCAGGCAATTAGGGATGGGCGATAAATGCTGGCCTCGCCAGCGACGCCCACATCCCATGAACGAATAATAAAAAATAATTTTGGACTCTCCATCTGTTAAATGAGAGAAAGAAAAAGAAAATGGAAAAAGAAAGAAAAAAACTGCAGTTGATGAAAATCTCAATTAAAACAGAAAATGGTGGAAAAACAGAGCAGGTCAATCAGAATCTGCGAAGACAAAATACCGATTAATGATTCAGGTGTTGGACTGAAAGCTGAGAGGCTGGGATATCTTTCAGTTTTCAGTTCTGAGGAAGGTTTTACAGCTACTCTTACAGTAAAGAATTCCCTCCATCCCACAAACACAGTTCCATCTCCTTATTTAACTCCATGGCAACAAAGAAAGTTTAAAGTGGGACAGGGAACCAGACCTCGGCCACCAGACAATGGGGAGAGGTGTGGAGACAGATCACCACAAAGTCCACATTGGGCAGAATGGAAGAATCAATTTACAATCATTCCCCAACCATTGAAAACCAGAACCCCTCTCCCCCACACAACATAAAGATAAATGTAAGGGCATGAGGTGATTTAGGTTGGAGATGCCACTCCAGTTGCTCTGCCTGTTGCTGGCATTGAGCGCAATTTTACCTGAAGAAGATTGAGTAAATTAGGCGAAGACGGTGTGAGGACAACACAGTGTGCTGAGAGTTCGGTAAGTGTGGGAGTTTGGTGAAGTGGGGGAAGGAGGTGCTGCTTTGCCTTGCTTTTCCAAACTTTTCCTGCAGAGTAGTGGACCTGAGAGTAGAAGACTGAGATTGTGGAATAAAAGCAGCAGCAGACCTGCACCAAGAAACAACTACTGTGCGACATCACAGGGACTTAACTCCTGGACCTGAGATAAATAAGAAGCAAAAAGTAATCCAAGTGGGACGTCACCAAGGAAGAGGTAAGTGATTGGCTGGTGAGTATTTTCCTGCTGAATTTGTCTAAGGTTCGAGTTTGTGGATTCTCGGGTCTCTGTTGTGTCGTGGGGGACTGCTGTTCAGCAAGGGCCCTTGAGTATACCTTTTTAATTGAAGTGAAATTGGTGGGATTCATTTAATTTGAATTAATTAGTTAAAGGGTAAGTCATGTCAGGACAGCCCAGCCCCGTGTTATGCTCTTCCTGCTCTATGTGGGAAATCAGGGACCCTTCCGGTGTCCCTGACGACCATGTGTGCGGGAAATGCATCCAGCTGCAGCTACTGACAAACCGCATTGCGGCACTGGAGCTGCGGATGGATTCATTAAGGAGCATTCGCGATGCTGAGAATGTTGTGGATAGCACGTTTAGTGAGGTGGTCACACTGCAGGTAAAGGTTGTACAGGCAGGAAGTAATTGGGTGACCACCAGGCAGAGTAAGAAGAGCAGGCAGGCAGTGCAGGGGTCCCCTGTGGCCGTCCCCCTCTCAAACAAATATGCCGCTTTGGATATTGTTGAGGGGGATGACTTATCAGGGGAAGGCAGCAGCAGCCAACTTCCTGGCACCAGGGGTAGCTCTGCTGCACAGGCTGGGAGGAAAAAGAGTGGAAGAGCTATAGTGGTAGGGGATTCTATCGTAAGGGGAACAGACAGGCGTTTCTGTGGCCGTAAACGTGACTCCAGGATGGTTTGTTGCCTCCCTGGTGCCAGGGTCATGGATGTCACTGAGCGGCTTCAGGGCATTCTCAAGGGGGAGGGTGAGCAGGCAGAGGTCGTGGTCCACATTGGGACCAACGACATAGGTAGGAAGGGAGATGAGGTCCTGCATCAAGAATTTAGGGAGCTAGGTAGCAGATTAAAGAGCAGGACCTCAAAGGTTGTAATCTCTGGATTACTCCCAGTGCCACGGGCTAGTGAGTATAGAAATAGGAGGATAGAACAGATGAATGCGTGGCTAAAGAGTTGGTGCAGGAGGGAGGGTTTCAGTTTCCTGGATCACTGGGCCTGCTTCTGGGGAAGGTGGGACTTGTACAAGTCGGACGGGTTGCATCTGAACCAGAGCGGGACAAATATCCTTGCGGGGAGGTTTGCTAGCACTGTTGGGGGGGGTTTAAACTAACTTGGCAGGGGGATGGGATACAGAGTGGAGCTACAATAGGGGGTGATGTGCAGCCAAATATAGAGAAAAAAACAAGTCAGCTTGGAAGACAGGGCAAATATGTGAGGGCAAGGCTGGATGGCATCTATTTTAATGCAAGGAGTCTTGCGAATAAGGTGGATGAACTGAAGGTGTTGATAAACACATGGGAGTATGATATTGTTGCTGTCACAGAGACATGGTTGAGGGAGGGGCAAGACTGGCAGCTCAATATTCCGGGGTACAGAATCTTCAGGCGAGACAGAGGGGGAGGTATAAGAGAAGGGGGGGTCGCAATATTAATTAAAGAATCAATTACTGCCATAAGGAGGGATGATATATTAGCAGGTTCCTCTAATGAGGCCATATGGGTGGAGCTTAAAAACAAAAAGGGGGCAAGCACTTTGATGGGAGTGTACTATAGGCCCCCAAACAGTCAGGGGGAGATAGAGGAACAGATATGTAGGCAAATCTCAGAAAATTGTGCAAATAATAGGGTAATAATAGTGGGGGATTTCAACTTCCCCAATATTAACTGGGATACTCAGAGTGTAAAAGGCTTAGAGGGTACAAAATTCTTAACGTGCATCCAGGAGAGCTTTTTGAGCCAGCATGTAGAAAGTCCTACAAGAGAGGGGGCGGTACTGGACCTAATTCTAGGGAATGTGGCCGGCCAAGTGGAAGAAGTGCTAGTAGGTGAGCACTTTGGTGACAGTGACCATAATTCGGTGAGATTTAAGGTGGTCATGGAAAAGGACAGGGAGGGGCCGGAAATAAAGGTTCTAAATTGGGGGAAGGCCGATTTTAATAGGATAAGGCAGGATCTGGCCAAAATGGACTGGGATCAGCTGCTTGTAGGAAAATCCGCATCGGAGCAATGGGAGTCTTTCAGAAGGGAGATTCAGACCATACAATGGCAACATGTTCCCGTAAAGGTCAAGGGTGGTTCCAAGAACTCCAGGGAACCTTGGATGTCAGGGGATATACGAGAATGGATTAGGAAAAAAAGGAGGGCTTTTGGCAGATACAAAAGGCTAAAGACGGAGGAAGCCCTAGAGGAGTACAAAAAGTGCAGGGGGATACTTAAAAAATAAATTAGGAGATCAAGGAGGGGCCATGAAATAACACTGGCGAGCAAAATAAAGGAAAATCCTAAGATGTTTTATAAGTATATTAAGGGTAAGAGGATGACTAGGGAAAAAATAGGGCCCCTTTGGGACAAAAATGGCAATCTGTGTGTGGAGCCGGAAGATGTAGGAGGGGTTCTAAATGAATTTTTTGCATCTGTTTTCACTATGGAGAAGGACGATGTAGACATAGAAATACGGCAGGGGGACTGTGATATATTTGAACATATTAACATCGAGCGGGAGGAGGTATTGGCGGTTTTAGCAGGCCTAAAAATGGATAAATCGCCAGGCCCGGACGAAATATATCCCAGACTACTGTGTGAGGCAAAGGAGGAGATTGCGGGGGCTCTGACACATATATTCAGAACCTCTCTGGCCACAGGGGATGTGCCAGAGGACTGGAGAACCGCTAATGTAATACCATTATTCAAGAAGGGGAGTAGGGAAAAACCGGGGAACTACAGGCCAGTGAGCCTAACATCAGTGGTAGGAAAATTATTGGAAAAAATTCTGAAGGACAAAATTAGTCTCCACTTGGAGAAGCAAGGATTAATCAGGGATAGTCAACATGGCTTTGTCAAGGGAAGATCATGTCTGACTAATTTGATTGAATTTTTTGAGGGGGTGACTAGGCGTGTGGATGAGGGTAACGCAGTGGATGTGGTATACATGGATTTCAGTAAGGCCTTCGATAAAGTCCCCCACAGGAGACTGGTCAAGAAGGTACGAGCCCATGGAATCCAGGGTGCCTTGGCACTTTGGATACAAAACTGGCTTAGTGGCAGAAGGCAGAGGGTGATGGTCGAAGGTTGTTTTTGTGACTGGAAGCCTGTGGCCAGTGGGGTACCACAGGGATCGGTGCTGGGTCCCTTGCTGTTTGTGGTCTACATTAATGACTTGGATATGAATGTAAAAGGTATGATCAGTAAGTTCACTGATGATACAAAAATTGGTAGGGTGGTAAATAGCGAGGAGGATAGCCTCAGTCTGCAGGACGATATAGATGGGTTGGTCAGATGGGCGGAACAGTGGCAAATGGAATTTAACCCGGAAAAGTGCGAGGTGATGCACTTTGGAGGGACTAACAAGGCAAGGGAATACAATACACAATGAATGGGAGGACCCTAGGCAAGACAGAGGGTCAGAGGGATCTTGGTGTGCAAGTTCACAGATCCCTGAAGGCGGCGGAACAGGTAGATAAGGTGGTAAAGAAGGCATATGGGATACTTGCCTTTATTAGCCGAGGCATAGAATATAAGAGCAAGGAGGTTATGATGGAGCTGTATAAAACACTGGTTAGGCCACAGCTGGAGTACTGTGTGCAGTTCTGGTCGCCACACTACAGGAAGGATGTGATCGCTTTGGAGAGGGTGCAGAGGAGATTCACCAGGATGTTACCAGGGCTGGAGCGCTTCAGCTATGAAGAGAGACTGGGAAGATTGGGTTTGTTTTCCTTGGAGCAGAGGAGGCTGAGGGGGAACATGATTGAGGTGTACAAAATTATGAGGGGCACAGATAGGATGGATACTGAGGAGCTTTTTCCCTTCGTTGAGGGTACTATAACAAGGGGACATAGATTCAAGGTAAAAGGCGGGAGGTTTAGAGGGGATTTGAGAAAGAACTTTTTCACCCAGAGGGTGGTTGGAGTCTGGAACTCACTGCCTGAAAGGGTTGTGGAGGCAGGAACCCTCACAACATTCAAGAAGCATTTGGATGAGCACTTGAAATGCCATAGCATACAAGGCTACGGACCAAATGCTGGAATATGGGATTAGAGTAGACAGGACTGATGGCCGGCGCGGACACGATGGGCCGAAGGGCCTCTATCCGTGCTGTATGACTCTATGACTCTATGACTATGACCCTTTCCTCTGAGTCCTCTGGTTCCCGACACTTCTACCACTGGAAACAGTTTCTCCTTATTTACTCTTTCAAAACCCGTCATGATTTTGAACACCTCTATCAAATCTCCCCTTAACCTTCTCTGCTCTAAGGAGAACAACCCCAGCCTCTCCAGCCTCTCCACAGAACTGAAGTCACTCGTCACAGGTACCAATCTCGTAAATCTCCTCAGCATCCTCTCCAAGACCTTGACATCCTTCCTAAAGTGTGGTGCCCAGAATCACACAGAAAACTCCAGCTGGGGCCGAACCAGTGAATTATAAAGGTTGAGCATAACTTCCTTGCTTTTGTAATCTATGGGGGTAATTTTAACCCCAGCGACGGGTGGGTTGGGGGCGGATGAGAAGGTAAAAATTGTAAAAATGTAAACCCCGACCCCAACTCGTTCCAACCCGCCCACTTCCGGTTTTAACAGAGGCCGGTCAGGGGGGTGGGCGACTAACTCACTCTCAGGAGGCAGGCCGGTCAGTAAAATCTTTTAAGGAGGGTGTGGGCCTCCATTTTAATAGGTTTTTTATTTTTAACTCCTGGAGGCTGGGATTCCCGGGCCTTCTGATTCACGGCACATGAGAGGAGGCGAGAAGGCCCTCACTTACCTGCCGTGATCTCACACACCCGATCGGCCGAACCCCCACTCCATGTCCAACCCACCACCCGACGATCTCTGACCCCCACCACGGTCTCCAGACCTCCCCCCACCCCCAATGTCCAAATCCCACCCGACGATCTCTGACCCCCACCACGGTCTCCAAACCTCATCCTACAACTGGCCGGCCCCCACCCCCACCGCCCCCTGTGTCCAAAACCCCCCGATGATATCCAAACCCCCATGATCTCTGAACCTACCAGCCCACAATCGCCCGACCCTACCCCCTCCACTGTGTCCGAACACCCACCCGATGATATCCAACCACCCCCATGATCTCTTAACCAGCCCCCCCCCCCGGGATCGGTCGAACCCCCCACAATCTGCGACAATCCACACGATCTACTTCAACCGCCCACGATTGATCCCATCCGTAATCTCAGACCCCCTCCCTACGATCTCTGACCCCCCCCCTCCTGTGATGACCGAACCCCGACGATCTCCGACAACCCCCACGATCTCCGATACCCTCCACCGATCTCCGACCCCCCCATCACCGATGACCGACCACCCTCCGTTGACCGACCCCCATTCTGATACCCCACTTATCTGGTATCTGCTCCCCAACTGCCTTCCCGTCCCAATAAGCAGCCAGCCTATCAATCTGGCGACCTGTTTAGCAGGAAATGTGCTGAGAAAATTTAAAAGATGTCCTGAGGTCAAAATCGTCTGGGCGTCCGGGAAACTCGAACTTCCAGGTTTCCCGTCCGGAAATCTTCCTTCCCCCCCTCCCGCTCTCTTCATAGCCCCTATGCTGCTGTTTATAAAGCCAAGGATCCCATATGCTTTTTTAACGGGATTCTCAACATGTCCTGCCACCTTCATAGATTTGTGTAGGGACAGCCCCAGGTCTGTCTGTTCCTGCACACCCTTTAAAATTATACCATTTAGATTACATTGCCTCTCCTCATTCATCCTTCCAAAACGCATCACTTCACACATCTCTGAGTTAAATTGCATCTGCCATGTGTCTGCCCATTTCACCAGACTGCCTATGTCCTCCTGAAGTCTATTACTATCCTCTTCACTGTTCACTACATTTCCGAGTGTTGTGTCATCTGCAAATTTTGAAATTATGCCCTGTATACCGAAGTCGAGATCATTAATATATATCAAAAAGAGCAGTGATCCTAATATCGACCCCTGGGGGACACCTCTGTATACTTCCCTCCAGTCAAAAAAAGACCCATCACGACTATTCTCAGCTTTCTGTCTCTCAGTCAATTTCGAATCCATGCTGTCACTGCCCCTTTAATTCCCATGGCCTTCAATTTTGCAAACAAATCTATTATGTGGTACCTTATCAAATGCCTTTTGAAAGTCCATGCACATAAAATCAACCGCACTACCGTCATCAACTCTCTCCATTACTTCAAGGACCACAATCTTCAACAACTCTTAGATGCCAACACCCCTCCTGATCCTACTTTCTTGTCACTTTCTTCCGACCCCATCCCTCCTTCCAATCTCATGCCTTGTCCTGTTTTTACCATCCCCTCTGACCTTTCCCCCTGTGACCCCGACCGATCATTCCTCAGCAACGGCCTCAATTTCATTTCCTTACGCCCCCACCTCAATGAATTTCGAGCTCGACGTGATGCTGGACCTGGACCCCTCCCTCTGGCCTTTTACCCTCTCTTGATCTTTTCATTGGGTACTGCTGGCGTGACATCGGCCGTCTCAATTTCTCTACTCCCCTCACTCACTCGAATCTATCTGCCTCTGAACTTGCAGCACTCCGTTCTCTCAGGTCCAACCCTGTCATAGAGTCATAGAGTCATAGAGTCATACAGCACGGATAGAGGCCCTTCGGCCCATCGTGTCCGCGCCGGCCATCAGCCCTGTCTACTCTAATCCCATATTCCAGCATTTGGTCCGTAGCCTTGTATGCTATGGCATTTCAAGTGCTCATCCAAATGCTTCTTGAATGTTGTGAGGGTTCCTGCCTCCACAACCCTTTCAGGCAGTGAGTTCCAGACTCCAACCACCCTCTGGGTGAAAAAGTTCTTTCTCAAATCCCCTCTAAACCTCCCGCCTTTTACCTTGAATCTATGTCCCCTTGTTATAGAACCCTCAACGAAGGGAAAAAGCTCCTTAGTATCCATCCTATCTGTGCCCCTCATAATTTTGTACACCTCAATCATGTCCCCCCTCAGCCTCCTCTGCTCCAAGGAAAACAAACCCAATCTTCCCAGTCTCTCTTCATAGCTGAAGCGCTCCAGCCCTGGTAACATCCTGGTGAATCTCCTCTGCACCCTCTCCAAAGCGATCACATCCTTCCTGTAGTGTGGCGACCAGAACTGCACACAGTACTCCAGCTGTGGCCTAACCAGTGTTTTATACAGCTCCATCATAACCTCCTTGCTCTTGTATTCTATGCCTCGACTAATAAAGGCAAGTATCCCATATGCCTTCTTTACCACCTTATCTACCTGTTCCGCCGCCTTCAGGGATCTGTGAACTTGCACACCAAGATCCCTCTGACCCTCTGTCTTGCCTAGGGTCCTCCCATTCATTGTGTATTCCATTGCCTTGTTAGTCCCTCCAAAGTGCATCACCTCGCACTTTTCCGGGTTAAATTCCATTTGCCACTGTTCCGCCCATCTGACCAACCCATCTATATCGTCCTGCAGACTGAGGCTATCCTCGCTATTTACCACCCTACCAATTTTTGTATCATCAGCGAACTTACTGATCATACCTTTTACATTCATATCCAAGTCATTAATGTAGACCACAAACAGCAAGGGACCCAGCACCGATCCCTGTGGTACCCCACTGGCCACAGGCTGCCAGTCACAAAAACAACCTTCGACCATCACCCTCTGCCTTCTGCCACTAAGCCAGTTTTGTATCCAAAGTGCCAAGGCACCCTGGATTCCATGGGCTCGTACCTTCTTGACCAGTCTCCTGTGGGGGACTTTATCGAAAGCCTTACTGAAATCCATGTATACCACATCCACTGCGTTACCCTCATCCACACGCCTAGTCACCCCCATCAAAAAATTCAATCAAATTAGTCAGACATGATCTTCCCTTGACAAAGCCATGTTGACTATCCCTGATTAATCCTTGCTTCTCCAAGTGGAGACTAATTTTGTCCTTCAGAATTTTTTCCAATAATTTTCCTACCACTGATGTTAGGCTCACTGGCCTGTAGTTCCCCGGTTTTTCCCTACTCCCCTTCTTGAATAATGGTATTACATTAGCGGTTCTCCAGTCCTCTGGCACATCCCCTGTGGCCAGAGAGGTTCTGAATATATGTGTCACAGCCCCCGGAATCTCCTCCTTTGCCTCACACAGTAGCCTGGGATACATTTCGTCCGGGCCTGGGGATTTATTCATTTTTAGGCCTGCTAAAAACCGCCAATACCTGCTCCCGCTCGTCATTGTCATTAAACCTGCTGACAAGGGAGGAGATGTTGTTCCCAAAACTGTTAAATCTCTAACTTCTTCCAGTTCTGATGAAAGGTCATTAACTCTGTTTCTCTCTCTCTACAGATGCTGCCTGACCTGCTGAGTGCTTTCAGCATTTTCTGGTTTTATTTCACTATTTCTTACTAACCTGCTACACCCCAGCCTGCTGCTGCAATCTTCAGCCAGCACTGACTGTTTAAACACTGCACTTTAATATCTATGCACCTCAGCAGCTTACTCCCATCAGGGCTTCTCATCAATATTTCAATGTTGGAGTCAGCTGCATTTTTGGCGGATTATTTTCCTCACTCCACAATGTCCTTTTCTTTGAACAAACCCACATAAGGGAAAAGGATTGAGCTCCGTGACTGAAGAGCACTTGAACAATTTACAAATATAAAAATCACCTCCACATATTGCTCTGAAATGGAGATCCTGTAAATGTCGGGATGGACATTTGGAATTTAGCTCCAGATCCTCCTTTGGAGGTCGGCTTCACTTCAGTGAACTTTGGGTGGTCCAGATCGCAACCACAGTTACAATGACCCTGTTTTCGAGCGAGGTATCGAGCTGATTTTATTACTTTGCATTAAGAGTCACAAGTCATCCCTTGGCCCCTCTCCACAGTAACATTTACAAGGTGATTTACATCTTTTTATGTTGAGCTCATGAGAGATGAAGAAAAACATTGTCACAAGTCGGAAAGTGACCTCATCTGGAGCTGTTCCTTTGGACAAACCGAATACCTGAATTTTACTAATGGGAGATATTATAATTGAGGCACAAAATGTACCAGCAAATCTCTCTGACTCTTTAATCCCTGGAACATTTACAAGGTGCTTTACATCTTGTTTTCAGCTTGAAGCCAAACTGGTTGTCAGCAATGAAGAGCAGTGTGTGTCAGAGGTCAGAAAGTGACCTCAGTGGGCCAGTTCGTCTCAATTTACCAAATAGCTGGGAATTTACTGAAATCAGATCATTTATGGTCAGGTGCATGCAAGTCTCTCTTTTTATTTATAAAATATAATATTGTCCATCATTATCTTATTTACTTTGTCTTTTAGTCCTCAGGTCTCTCTGTGCCATTCACCAATTTCCATCTGATTGCTCAGACAGGCGATATAATCCCAGGCCTCTAACCAACTGATACTAAAGGTGTAACTGAAGTATCTTCAGCCAGAAGTGCCAAGTGGATGATCCATCTCGGCCTCCTCCCATGATCTCCACCATCACAGAAGCCAGTCTTCAGCCAATTCGATTCACTCCACATGATATCAAGAAACGGCTGAGTGCACTGGATACAGCAAAGGCTATGGGCCCCTACAGCATCCTGGCTGTAGTGCTGAAGCCTTGTGCTCCAGAACTAGCTGCGCCTCTAGCCAAGCTGTTCCAGTACTGCTACAACACTGGCATCTACCTGACAAAGTGGAAAATTGCACAAGGATGTCCTGTCCACAAAAAGCAGGACAAATCCAATCCGGCCAATTACCGCCCCATCAGTCTGCTCTCAATCATCAGCAAAGTGATGGAAGATGTCGTCGACAGTGCTATCATGCGGCCCTTACTCACTAATAACCTGCTCACCGATGCTCCGTTTGGATTACACCAGGACCACACCTCATTACAGCCTTGGTCCAAACATGGACAAAAGAGCTGAATTCCAGAGGTGAGGTGAGAGTGACTGCTCTTGACATGAAGGCAGCATTTGACCCAGGGTGGCATCAAGGAACCCCAGTAAAATTGAAATCAATGGGAATCAGAGTGAAAACTCTCCAGTGGCTGGAGTCATATCCAGCACAAGGGAAGATGATAGTGGCTGTTGGAGGACAATCATCTCAGCCCCAGGACAGTGCTGCAGGAGTTCCTCAGGGCTGTGTCCTTGGCTCAACCATCTCCAATCAATGACCTTCCCTCCATCATAAGGTCAGAAATGGGGATGTTCGCTGATGATTGCACAGTGTTCAGTTCCATTCGCAAACCCTCAGATAATGAATCTGTCCATGCCCGCGTGCAGCAAGACATGGATAACATCCAGGCTTGGGATGAGAAGTGGCAAGTAACATTCACGCCGGACAAATGCCAGGCAATGACCATTTCCAAAAAGAGAGAGTCTAAATGCCTCCGCTTGACATTCAACGGCATTACCATCACCGAATCCCCCACCATCAACATCCTGGGTATTAACATTGAGCAGGCACAAGTCAGGAGTGTGATGGAATACTCTCCACTTGCCTTGATGAGTGCAGCTCCAACAACACTCAAGAAGCTTGACACCATCCAGGACAAAGCAGCCCGCTTGATTGGCACCCCAACCACCACCCTAATCATTTACTCCCTTCACCGCACAGTGGCTGCAGTGTGTTCCATCCACAGGACGCACTGTAGCAACTCGCCAAGGCTTCTTCGACAGCACCTCCCAAACCTGTGACCTCTACCACCTAGAAGGACAAGGGCAGCAGGCACATTGGAGCAACACCACCTGCACGTTCCCCTCCAAGTCACACACTATCCCGACTTGGAAATATAGCGCTGTTCCTTCATTGTCACTGGGTCAAAATCCTGGAACTCCCTTCCTAACAGCACTGTGGGAGAACTTTCACCACACGGACTGCAGCGGTTCAAGAAGGCGGCTCACCACCACCTTCTCAAGGGCAATTAGGGATGGGCAATAAATGCCGGCCTCTCCAGCAACGCCCGCATCCCATGAACGAATAATAAAAAATAATTTCGGGCTCTCCATCTGTTCAATGAGAGAAAGAAAAAGGAAAAGGAAAAGGGAAAGAAAAAAATTGCACTTGATGAAAATCTCAATTAAAACATAAAATGCTGGACAAAATGCCGATTAATGATTCAGGTGTAAGACTGAAAGCTGAGAGGCTGGGATATCTTTCAGTTTTCAGTTCTGAGGAAGGTTTTACAGCTACTGTTACAGTAAAGAATTCCCTCCATCCCACAAACACAGTTCCATCTCCTTATTTAACTCCATGGCAAAAAGAAAGTTTAAAGCGGGACAGGGAACCAGACCTAGGCCACCAGACAATGGGGAGAGGTGTGGAGACAGATCACCACAAAGTCCATATTGGGCAGAATGGAAGAATCAATTTACAATCATTCCCCAACCATTGAAAACCAGAACCCCTCTCCCCCCACACAACATAAAGATAAATGTAAGGGCATGAAGGGATTCGCAAAATTTCACATGTTCCCCCCACCCCGAAGATTTATTGGAGTTATTAAAGAAACCCTGGTGTGACTGTTTAAAAAAATCCAAGGTCTCTCGAAATGGCTGCAGTCAGACACATGGCCGAGGACCGGCAGATTTGAAATTGCATTCTCAACAACTCGGCAGGCTTCGTGTCTCAGACAGGTTTCTTTAAACAATGCAGCTGCATTCTAGCCCTGAGGCAAGCTATCAACATGGCCGGCCAACACATCAAAATTCGAGCAGGAAGTGATCGCAGGACAAAAGGTGAACCATCAAGGTACATTCGGAACAATGGTAAAGCAGTTAGCGAACAGATCGATACAGGAACCGGCTATTAATGTAAATGGGACAGAAATTAGGTCCTTTTTCTTACGTTTCGTGCTTAAATCAAACAATGAAGCAAGCTGAGGAGGTATGAAAAAAACCTGTTACCAAGAGGGTATAACTGGGGCTGCCCAGTATCTCTCTCTAGCTGTTCTCTTCGCCTCTTGGCCCTGTCCTGTCTGTCTGCTAGCACCTAAGAAGGAAGGCCATTCAGTAAACCTCGCAACCACATGTCGACGGCAGCAGCAGGCACAGGGGCCAGGCCTTTTCATCTGTTTTCACCGGTGAGCATTAATTTTCTGGCTGCCACAAGACAGCTTAGCATAAGTGTAAGGTTGGGGGTTAAAGGGGATATTGCTAAACTTGTGATTTTAGAATTTTCCCTCGATGTGTCCGTTTCTTTCAACCCGATAAGTGTAAGACTGTATTGCATCTATAGCGATTTCTTTTTATCTTCTGTATTATACTGTTTACCTTGTAGTTTTAGTTTTCTTATTTATAAACATTGGTTTTCCTTGTACCAATCCACTGGTCTGTTAGTCTGTCTTTGTTACCACTCGATAAGTCCTCAGCTCAGAATCAGGAAGGGGTAAGCGATTCGCAACTGCACTGCGGGCAGGGCAGCTCAGGAAAACATAACTGGCTGACCTATTATAAGCCCGAGAAACAGTAAAAAAGAAACCCCTTACGGAAATGGCGAGTCAGGCAGGAGCTGAGGCGAAAGTGTGTAACAAGGCAGACAGTGGTGCGGAGGAGGAATCCGCAATGGAGATAAGGTTGTCTGCCTATGTGTGCGGCAAGGTAAATATCGCGAAAAAGTGGGTGGGCGATATGTTAAAGGCCGAGCGTCCCATAGATGCAGCCATCCAGTGGACAGCAAGTAAACAGTATAAGAAAAGTATTGAGAAGGCGGTCTGGCTGTTGTGTTTTAAAAAGCAGGTCTTAGTTCTAGACCGTGCTGTAGCAGCGCGAGCAGCCAAGATTAAACAGTTGACCCTAGAGCTGCAGGAAAAGACAGCAGCCGAAGAGCAAGGGTTAGCAGCGCTCCAGGCAATTAGCCAAGAAAGGGCGCAGATGGCAAGGGACCACCAGGCAAAGGTAGAGCGCCTGGAATACCAGATCGCTGAGCTCAAAAGTAGCACTAGGGGTAGAATGGAACACCTGGAATACCAGGTCAGAGAGGCGAGAGGCAGTGAGGTTTGGTTAATGGATAAGATCCACAGCCTCACACAAGAATTAAAAGAGCAGGAGGAGAAAGTAGGCGAGGTAAAGGCAGCATATAAGCTGGCCTGCGCCCAGGGGTTTGAGGACGCAGATCATCGCCCCTGCAGGCAAGAAATAGAACATTTGGGCATGGCCTTAGCTAGGGCGAAGGGCATGGTATGCCTCCTTAGCCCGAAGGCGGGCCAGTCGGATTTTACCGGCAACCCAAACAGGGAAGTCCCACAGGCAGCTCCCAGAACGACACTGGTTAGGGAACCAGAGGCTTCACGGCCACCACCCATAGCCCCGAGTTTTCAGGAGGTCTGGCAGCAAGGGGGGGTGGAGGATGAAGCATTAGGGGAGACCCAGCAATTCCTGGTAGATAGACCAGGACCGGGACCAGTGTACCCCCTCCGACAACGGAGGTACGGCCCGCCCGCCGATGGCGAGGACCTAGGGGCCATCCAGAACCAGTTTGTAGTGCCGCATGGCACCCCACAGCTCAGGGCCATGGTTAGCCATATCCCTAAGCTTACAGTGAGGGGAGACCCCTCTCTACACTTCCGTGAGATAGAGCAGGCAGCGTGCGTTAATGACTGCGATGAAGCAGAACAAGCAAAAATGCTGCTGTTTTCTCTGGGGGGTGACCTCCTCCAAACCTTATCAGATGAGTGCAAAAGGGGGCAGAAAGATTACGAGGAGTTAAGGGATGAGATATTGGAGGCCATGGGACTAAATGATGGCAGTCCGTTCGCCCGGGTGGGAAAAACGGTACAGCTCCCCGGGGAGTCCCCACAGGCGTTCGCAGACAGGCTGTGGCCAGTCTACCGGAGCGCATGCCCGGGAATGCCAGGGCGGACACTCCTGAACAGAGATCAGTTAGCCCACTGGCTCCGCTGTCTCATGACAAACTGCCTGCCCCAAATTCGAACACGAGCTGCGGCCTGGTTTGACCCCCGTAGCCCCCAGACCACCGAGGAAACGGTGATCTGCCAGCTCACGATCGCATTAAAAAATATCAGGGGTATCGAGACGCCCCAACCCAAGGGGAAAGTCCACGAGGTTAAATCAGGGGCCCAGCATAAAAGGGAATGGCACCAGGAAGGGAATCGTCCCGCCCAGGCTAAGTTAAACTGCTATGGGTGCGGGAAGAACGGCCACTGGCGGAAAGATTGTAAAAACCCCTGGAAGGATACTAAGGGAAAGAATCCCACCGCCCTAGCCCAAAAGGCAGCGATGGGGGAGGCAGAGACAGGAATTGCCCCCGCTGCCATGGAGTCATTTTTTGAGGCCATGCGATCTTTTATGGCTAGCCAGGGAAGAATAGCAGCCACTACCGGTGTGGTAGCTCCCTCAGCTCCCCCTGACGATGCCCCGCTATGACTAGAGAAGAAAGCGCAGATCGGTCAGCAGGAGGTGAAATTCCTGGGCCTGACCGTCCGCGCAGGGGAAAGAGCCATAGACAAGGCTAGGAGGGAAGCGGTCCAAGAGCTACCGGTTCCCAGTACTGTGGAGGCGAAAAAGCAGGCAGCTGGGATCCAACCTGAGGTTAGAAATCCCCAGCTCCCAGCAGCTCCCGGCTCACAGGCAGCACATGCAGGCGCAGTCGCATGTGTCAGGGGAGGAGTCACCCAGACCCCTGTCCAAACCATTCCCCCTCTCTTCTGGGACTCAGGTGGGGAGGAGGAGGAGCCCGAGGCAGGTAGCCCCGCCCCCGACCTAGGTTTTGAACCTGGAGAGGAAGACTCTCAGCCTCCGGCAGCAGGCAGCGAGGGGTTGCCTGTCCCCAGCTCAGACTTGGGAAGGGAGGAGCCACAGGGGAAAAGACCCCAGCCAGCGAGGGCTGCGACCCACAGCAAGGGTCCGCTCTCCAGGGTAGCCCCACCAACAGCACTTCCTAGGAGGTCCCCTCGGACACCCCAGCCTAGGAAGGCATGGTCGCCGGCTCCCCAGTTTAAAAGGGCTACCTCCCGTGCTAAAGTTAAGTCGAAAGACAAAGGTCCTCAGCCAGCAGTCGCGGGCTGTGGGGGACCGGAAGTAAAGCTCAGTACAGCCACGCCGCAGGGAGCAGCCTGCAGCAGTCCTGACAGAATTTGAGCTGGCCGCTCGGAGACGGGCGGCGGATGTATATAACTTTAGCAGTTAAGTTTGTAGTTTTAAGTTAAGATGTCTCGGTTTATTATAAGGTGTGGAACCGTAGTGTAATTTTAAGATGGAACCGTTCCAGTGTTGTCTACGTGAGCCGAGGTCGAGGGACCCGCTCACACTTCACCCGAGCCAGGCAGCCTATATGGGGCCCGGCCAGATGTTAAATTTTATCAGTTTGATTTTTCAGATGGTGACAGAACCAGACTAAACACCCACGAGCTTTTGGACAGGATTGGGAGACAAAGAAGGGGTGTTTTTAACGATGCCTTAACTGGTTTTAACACGGGGTCTCCTGTCATCAACAGCTGAGATGGCATCGAGCTGCGGACCCAGATTAATGGTTTAAAAACACAATTTAAGCCGGTGTACAGGGTGGAGAACATTGGTGTCATTCAGGGGGGTGCACACGTTCGTTTCACAGCGGTCCCGCCCTACGTCATAAAGTGGGAGCACGCTATGACGGGTACTGACCTCTCGGGGTGCCAGAGCCGGGGATCACACATAATCCTGTGTCCCCAGCACTTGAACGCCTATTCAAAACCGCAGTGCGGGTTCAGAGCTGCTGACGCAAAGCCTATAAACTGCACCATGGAAGCCATGGCACAAGGCCATGTTCCCCCACAGGTGGCGTATATAGGAGGTGGGACATATTGCATCACCACAGCAGCGTCTCACTACCAGCACGGTCAGCACAGCTGGTGCGCGGTGAGTGACAGCAGTTTCTGCTTTAAACCCGAGGCAGAAGTTCAAGTGGCACAGATACGAATTGTCCCCATCCCTGAACCATCCACTGTTCACCTCACTGTGAAAGAGAATTTCACCAACCTCCAAAAGTATGTAGCCCACTTTGGCTACCAGATCCCCCCTCTCCCAGAACACCTCGATAAATTATTAAAAGCAGTAGGGGTGTCCCAAAAACACTTTTACACGCTGGAACAGAAGACTGTCCAGATAGGGGCCGATATTCTGAGTATTACGACCCCACCCTGGTGGGACATCTTTGAGAATATAGAGGTCCCCTCCTGGATTCGTCTGGCATCACACGTGCTAGTAATCTGTCAGCTCGGGATCGTCCTCTCCCTGGTTTGCGTCCAGTGCCGGAATAGGGGTCTCGAGGTAGTAGTTAGAACACAAAGGGTATGGAAGGACCAGTATGCTCGGGTAGACGAAACACCGGTGTGAGTTCGGGGACGCATCTCTTGCGAGTGATGGCAGCCTGTTTCATTATTTTAATAAAGATGGTCCCTTCCGTTTGTTGTTTTCAATAAAGTAATGTTTACGTTTTGATGTTATTTTGAATAAAGATTGTTCATTGTTGTGTTGTATAGTATGCGAAATACTGTTTCATCCCAAGTGGTGCAGGGGTATTTGGACCCCCCGTGCTGGGATTGTTGTAATTCAACCTTGTTTTCTATCCGAATGCCTGCCATACACTGGGGTTCTCTCCAAGTAAGGGAATGTATGTGTCGAGGGATTAGGGATAGGTAAATAAAGGGGAAGGTTGTTTGCGACGGTCAGAAATCTTTGCTCACCTTGCATGGACACTTCAAGCAAGTTTAAGTATCCACAGGGGGGAGTGAAGGGATTCGCAAAATTTCACTTGTTCCCCCCACCCCGAAGATTTATTGGAGTTATTAAAGAAACCCTGGTGTTACTGTTTTAAAAAATCCAAGGTCTCTCAAAATGGCTGCAGTCAGACACATGGCCGAGGACCGGCAGATTTGAAATTGCATTCTCAACAACTCGGCAGGCTTCGTGTCTCAGACAGGTTTCTTTAAACAATGCAGCTGCATTCTAGCCCTGAGGCAAGCTATCAACATGGCCGGCCAACACATCAAAATTCGAGCAGGAAGTGATCGCAGGACAAAAGGTGAACCATCAAGGTACATTCGGAACAATGGTAAAGCAGTTAGCAAACAGATCGATACAGGAAAATGCCATAATGTAAATGGGCCAGAGATGGGGTCCTTTGTCTTACGTTTCGTGCTTAAATCAAACAATGAAGCAAGCTGAGGAGGTATGAAAAAAACCTGTTACCAAGAGGGTATAACTGGGGCTGCCCAGTATCTCTCTCTAGCTGTTCTCTTCGCCTCTTGGCCCTGTCCTGTCTGTCTGCTAGCAACTAAGAAGGAAGGCCATTCAGTAAACCTCGCAACCACATGTCGACGGCAACAGCAGGCACAGGGGCCAGGCCTTTTCATCTGTTTTCACCAGTGAGCATTAATTTTCTGGCTGCCACAAGACAGCTTAGCATAGGTGTAAGGGTGGGGGTTAAAGGGGATATTGCTAAACTTGTGATTTTAGAATTTTCCCTCGATGTGTCCGTTTCTTTCAACCCGATAAGTGTAAGACTGTATTACATCCATAGCGATTTCTTTATCTTCTGTATTATACTGTTTACCTTGTAGTTTTAGTTTTCTTATTAATAAACATTGCTTTTCCTTGTACCAATCCACTGGTCTGTTTGTCTGTCTTTGTTACCACTCGATAAGTCCTCAGCTCAGAATCAGGAAGGGGTAAGCGATTCGCAACCGCACTGCGGGCAGGGCAGCTCAGGAAAACATAACTGGCTGACCTATAATAAGCCCAAGAAACAGTAAAAAAGAAACCCCTTACAGGGCATGAGGTGATTTAGGTTGGAGATGCCCCTCCAGTTGCTCTGCCTGTTGCCGGCATTGAGCACAATTTTACGTGAAGAAGATTGAGTAAATTAGGTGAAGGCTTGCAGTTGAAGATTGTGTGAACCATCATGAGGTGATAGGTAGCCATATGGGGAAATCCCGAGTTTGTACTCCCCCTAACCAGAGTGTATTGTGGAGGGTTAGATGTTAGATGAAGGAATAGAGACTCACTCTATTTCAGAGCTGTCCTGGACCACAGTTCCATTTCATCCTTCGCCTCATCCGGCACTTTAACAAAACACTTTTTCATTTCCTTTCAGGTGTCAATCATAGAATCATAGAATGCTACAGCACAGAAGGAGGCCATTTGGCCCATCGTACCTCTGCCAGCTCTTTGAATGAGCTATCCAATTAGTTCCCTTCCCTACCCTTTCCTCTGAGTCCTCTGGTTACCGATACTTCTACCACTGGAAACAGTTTCTCCTCATTTACTCTTTCAAAACCCGTCATGATTTTGAACACCTCTATCAAATCTCCCCTTAACCTTCTCTGCTCTAAGGAGAACAACCCCAGCCTCTCCAGCCTCTCCACATAACTGAAGTCACTCGTCACAGGTACCATTCTAGTAAATCTCCTCAGCATCCTCTCTAAGACCTTGACATCCTTCCTAAAGTGTGGTGCCCAGAATCAGACAGGATATTCCAGCCGGGGCCTAACCAGTGAATTATAAAGGTTGAGCATAACTTCCTTGCTTTTGTAATCTATGGGGGTAATTTTAACCCCAGTGACGGGTGGGTTGGGGGCGGGTGGGAAGGTAAAAATTGTAAAAATGTAAACCCCGACCCCAACTCGTTCCAACCCGCCCACTTCCGGTGTAACTGAAGTATCTTCAGCCAGAAGTGCCAAGTGGATGATCCATCTCGTCCTCCTCCCATGATCTCCACCATCACAGAAGCCAGTCTTCAGCACTGGATACAGCAATGGCTAGGGGCCCCTACAACATCACGGCTGTAGTGCTGAAGCCTTGTGCTCCAGAACTAGCCGTGCCTCTAGCCAAGCTGTTCCAGTATTGCTACAACACTGGCATCTACCCGACCACGTCGGAAATTGCACATGAATGTCCTGTCCACAAAAAGCAGGATAAATCCAATCCGGCAAATTACCGTCACATCAGTCTACTCTCTATCATCAGCAAAGTGATGGAAGGTGTCATCGACAGTGCTATCAAGCGGCACTTACTCACCAATAACCTGCTCACCGATGCTCAGTTTGGGTTCTGCAGGATCACAGGGCTCCAGACCTCATTATAGCCTCGGTCCAAAAATGGAGAAAAGAGCTGAATTCCAGAGGTGAGGTGAGAGTGACTGCCCTTGACATGAAGGCAGCATTTGACCGAGTGTGGCATCAAGGAGCCCTAGTTAAATTGAAATCAATGGGAATCACAGGGAAAATTCTCCAGTCGCTGGAGTTGTGTCCAGCACAAAGGAAGATGGTAGTGGTTGTTGCAGGCCAATCATCTCAGCCCTTGAGAAGATGGTGGTGAGCTGCCTTCTTGAACTGCTGCAGTCCATGTGGTGAAGGTTCTCCCACAGTGCTGTTAAGTAGGGAGTTCCAGGATTTTGACCCAGCGATGATGAAGGAACGGCGATACATTTCCAAGTCGGGATGGTGTGTGAATTTGAGGAGAACGTGCAGGTGGTGGTGTTCCCAAGCGCCTGCTGCCCTTGTCCTTCTAGGTGGGAGAGGTTGTGGGTTTTGGAGGTGTTGTCGAAGAAGCCTTGATGAGTTGCTGCAGTTCATCCTGTATATGGTACATACTGCAGCCACGGTGCGCCGGTGGGCACTGTCCTTGGCCCAACCATCTTCAGCTGCTTCATCAATGACCTTCCCTCCATCATAAGGTCAGAAGTGGGAATGTTCGCTGATGATTGCGCAGTAGTCAGATCCATTGGCAACTCCTCAGATAATGAAGCAGTCTGTGCCCGCATGCTTCAAGACCTGGACAACATTCGGGCTTGGGCTGATAAGTGGCAAGTAACATTCACGCCAGACAAGGGCCAGGCAATGACCATCTCCAACAAGAGAGTCTAATCACCTACCTTGACATTCAATGGCTTAACCATTGACAAATCCCCCACCATCAACCTGCTGGGAGTTACCATTGACCAGAAACTTAACTGTACCAACCGCATAAATAATGTGGCCAGAAGAGCAGGTTAGAGGCTGGGTATTCTGTGGCGAGTGACTCACCTTCTGATTCCCCAAAGCTTTCCCACCATCGACAAGGCACAAGTGTGAGGGAATACTCTCCACTTGCC
The DNA here is from genome assembly GCF_035084215.1 of Heptranchias perlo. Taxonomy (NCBI): domain Eukaryota; kingdom Metazoa; phylum Chordata; class Chondrichthyes; order Hexanchiformes; family Hexanchidae; genus Heptranchias; species Heptranchias perlo. The sequence continues at coordinate 124,836,237 of NC_090329.1, forward strand.
TGGATGTGTGCAGCTCCAGCAACACTCAAGAAGCTCGACATCCAGAACAAAGCAGCCCGCTTGATTGGCACCCCATCCACCAAATTATACATTCACTCCCTCCACCACCGGTGCACTGTGGCTGCAGTATGTACCATATACAAGATGAACTGCAGCAACTCATCAAGGCTTCTTCGACAATACCTCCAAAACCCACAACCTCTACCACCTGGAAGGACAAGAGCAGCAGGCGCATGTGAACACCACCACCTGCACGTTCCCCTCCAAGTCACACACCATCCTGGCTTGGAAATACATCGCTGTTCATTCATCATCGCTGGGTCAAAATCCTGGAACTCCCTACTGGACAGCACTGTGGGAGAACCTTCACCACACGGACTGCAGCGGTTCGTGAAGGTGGCTCACCATCACCTTCTCAGGGGCAATTTGGGATGGGCAATAAATGCCGGCCTTGCCAGCGACGCCCACATCCCATGAATGAATAAAAAAAATCCACCTTCTGCTTTCACTAATATCTTTGCTCCTCCTTTCGACCCACTGGTGGAATGTGGAAACCTATTACACTGAGATCGGTTTGGATGAGCTTGTTATATTCTGTGGTTGAATGTGCTGGGACATTAATAGCACCTCATCACACGCAAGTACAACTGAATGAAGGGGCTTGCTGGGCCATGTCAGAGCATATTAAAGAGTGAGCCATGTTGTTTGAACTACAGTCTCATGTAGGACTGACCAGGTTGGGATGACTTGCACTCTGGACATGAACTTTTGACGAGGAAGTGCAGTTGGAAGAAGTTGAGTTGGAGGCTCCTGGAGTGAGGTATCACAGAAGGCGTAAGCTCACTATGTGCAGATGTGCACTCACCAGGGTTCACAGGTAAGATAGGCTTATATTTCTCTGCAGTTCACTGCCTCAGAAAGCCTCACTTCTCCCTGGAGGCTACTGTGGAGATATGTCAACTAATGGTTGAAGACCTGCAGCCCACTTCCACCAGGAGAACAGCACCGTCTATTCCACTCAAAGCAACTGTCTTGAATTTCCTTGTAACTGGACTGTCCAGACACCATTATTCAAAGTAAAACGAACAGAGTGTAAAACGGGCGACGATTCACTATCGTCCAACACGGATATCTCCCCCGAGGAATGGGCCTGATAATGGAATCTGCCTTTTACAGAGAACAAGGAGAGAGTTTTGGGAGAGGCTGAATTGTAACACACAGAACAAGCCACTCCTGACACTTCACCGATGTTATTACTGTATTACTGGGGAGTTTTTCAGCCTTACAGTGTGTGAGCTGGAAACATTTTAAAAAATGGGAGCTGCCCCGGGTGTTCAGACTTCCCTGGATCCGGCACTCAGAGAGTTAATGATTTCTAAATCCATCACAAGGTTGGAACAAAGCAACATTTCCATAATATATCACCTGCTTTTCTCTCCAGCATCTAATGTTCCTGCCTGCAGATAGTTGTATTCAAAATCATCTTTATAAAACAGTATAAAAAGATCTGAACTCGCTGCTCAAACACCAGATCCACCTGAAGGGCCTGAGAGTCAATCAGTGCGTTCAACAGTGATCAGAATGGACACCAAGATGCTGAGACTCTGCTTAACTCTGTCTGTCCTACTTGGGCTTCAAATTACAGCAACAGGAGCAGATCAAGAGGTGGCTGATTTCTGCCAGCAGGTTATCTGTCACCATCCCACACAAATAATTCAACGCAATGTAAGTAAAGTTTAACATCTACCGTTTGCTGGCACATTTCTACCAGTTCATTTTTCTCTCTTCAGTAAGAAACAATAAGACATCAGACAGAATGAAGGATAGATAGTTTTATATCGGGAGAAACAGTAAGTTGCATAAATAGGAGAAGGAAATTGTAAAGGAATAGACAGAAAAAGTTAAAGGGCAAAACTATCGTAGATGGAGTTCAATGTGGGGAAATGTGAGGTTATTCACTTTGGATCTGAGAAAGACAAATGGGAATATTTTCTTCATGGTGAGAGTCCAGGAGCTGTGGAGGAGCAAAGAAATTTAAAAGTTCCTGTCCAGGTAAAAAATAAATCAAAAGGGCAAAAGGAATGTTGGTCTTTATCTCAGGGGGGTTTGAATTCAAAAGTGAGGATGATGCTTCAGCTGTCCAGAGTCTTGGTCAGACCCCATCTGGAATATTGTGTTCAGTTTTGGGCACCGAACCTCAGGAAGGATCTATTGGCCCTGAAGGGTTGAATTATGAGGACAGGTTTTATAAACGTGCCTTATATTCCCTTGAGTTTCGAATGTTGAATGGTGATCTATTCGAGGATTTTCAATTGATAAAGTGCTGCGATAGGGTAGATACAGAGAAACTATTTCCTCTGATTGGGGAATCCTGAACAAGGGGGAATAATCTTAAAATTAGATCCAGGCCATTTTGCTGTGAAATCAGGAAGGATTTTTTCACACAAAGTGCAGTGGAAATCTGGCACTCTCTCCCGCAAAGTGCTGTCGATGCTGGGACAATTTAAATTGACTGAGACTTATCGATTTTTGTTCGGTGAGGGTATCAAGGGATATGGAGCAAAGGTGGGTAAATGGAGTTGAGGTACAGATCAGCCAAGATCAAATTGAATGGCAGGACAGGCTTGAGGAGCTGAATGGCCCACTCCTGTTCCTATATTCCTGCTCTCATTGTATACTTATAGAATCATAGAATCATAGAAGTTTACAACATGGAAACAGGCCCTTTGGCCCAACATGTCCATGTCGCCCAGTTTATACCACTAAGCTAGTCCCAAATGCCTGCACTTGGCCCATATCCCTCTATACCCATCTTACCCATGTAACTGTCCAAATGCTTTTTAAAAGACAAAATTGTACCTGCCTCTACTACTAATTCTGGCAGCTCGTTCCAGACACTCACCACCCTTTGAGTGAAAAAATTGCCCCTCTGGACCCTTTTGTATCTCTCCCCTCTCACCTTAAATCTATGTCTCCTCGTTATAGACTCCCCAACCTTTGGGAAAAGATTTTGACTATCTACCTTATCTATGCCCCTCATTATTTTATAGACTTCTATAAGATCACCCCTAAACCTCCTACTGTCCAGGGAAAAAAGTCTCAGTCTATCCAACCTCTCCCTATAAGTCAAACCATCAAGTCCCAGTAGCATCCTAGTAAATCTTTTCTGCACTCTTTCTAGTTTAATAATATCCTTTCTATAATAGGGTGACCAGAACTGTACACATTATTCCAAATGTGGCCTTACTAATGTCTTGTACAACTTCAACAAGACATCCCAACTCCTGTATTCAATGTTCTGACCAATGAAACCAAGCATGCTGAATGCCTTCTTCACCACCCTATCCACCTGTGACTCCACTTTCAAGGAGCTATGAACCTGTACTCCTAGATCTCTTTGTTCTATAACTCTCCCCAACGCCCTACCATTAACGGAGCAGGTCCTGGCCCGATTCGATCTCCCAAAATACATCACCTCACATTTATCTAAATTAAACTCCATCTGCCATTCATCAGCCCACTGCCCCAATTTATCAAGATCCCGTTGCAATCCTCGATAACCTTCTTCACTGTCCACAATGCCACCAATCTTGGTGTCATCTGCAAACTAACTAACCATGCCTCCTAAATTCTCATCCAAATCATTAATATAAATAACAAATAACAGCGGACCCAGCACCGATCCCTGAGGCACACCGCTGGTCACAGGCCTCCAGTTTGAAAAACAACCCTCTACAACCACCCTCTGTCTTCTGTCGTCAAGCCAATTTTGTATCCAATTGGCGACCTCACCTTGGATCCCGTGAGATTTAACCTTATGTAACAACCTACCATGCAGTACCTTGTCAAAGGCTTTGCTAAAGTCCATGTAGACCACGCCTACTGCACAGCCCTCATCTATCTTCTTGGTTACCCCTGCAAAAAACTCAATCAAATTCGTGAGACATGATTTTCCTCTCACAAAACCATGCTGACTGTTCCTAATCAGTCCCTGCCTCTCCAAATGCCTGCAGATCCTGTCTCTCAGAATACCCTCTAACAACTTACCTACTACAGATGTCAGGCTCACCGGTAGTACCCAGGCTTTTCACTGACGCCCTTCTTCAACAAAGGCACAACATTTGCTACCCTCCAGTCTTCAGGCACCTCACCTGTAGCTGTCGATGATTCAAATATCTCTGCTAGGGGACCCGCAATTTCCTCCCGAACCTCCCATAACGTCCTGGGATACATTTCATCAGGTCCCGGAGATTTATCTACCTTGATGCGCGTTAAGACTTCCAGCACCTCCCTCTCTGTAATATGTACACTTCTCAAGACATCACTATTTATTTCCCCAAGTTCCCTAACATCCAGGGATGGGCAATAAATGCTGGCCTCGTCAGCGACGCCCACATCCCATGAACGAATAAAAAAAAAATTGAAAAAAATGCCTTTCTCAACCGTAAATACCGATGCGATATATTCATTTAGGATCTCACCCATCTCTTGTGGTTCCGCACATAGATGACCTTGTTAATCCTTAAGAGGCCCTACTCTCTCCCTAGTTACTCTTTTGCCCTTTGTGTATTTGTAGAAGCTCTTTGGATTCTGCTTTGCCTTATCTGCCAAAGCAATCTCATGTCCCCTTTTTGCCCTCCTGATTTCTCTCTTAACTCTACTCCGGCAATCTCTATACTCTTCAAGGGATCCACTTGATCCCAGCTGTCTATGCATGTCATATGCCTCCTTCTTCTTTCTGACTAGGGCCTCAATCTCCCGAGTCATCCAAGGTTCCCTACTTCTACCAGCCTTGCCCTTCACTTTATAAGGAATGTGCTTACCCTGAACCCTGGTTAACACACTTTTGAAAGCCTCCCACTTACCAGACTTCCCTTTGCCTGCCAACAGACTCTCCCAATCAACTTCTGAAAGTTCCTGTCTAATACCATCAAAATTGGCCTTTCCCCAATTTAGAATTTTAACTTTTGGGCCAGACCTATCATTCTCCATAGCTATCTTAAAACTAATGGAATTATGATCACTGGTCCCAAAGTGATCCCTTATTATCACTTCTGTCACCTGCCCTTCCTTATTTCCCAAGAGGAGGTCAAGTTTTGCCCCCTCTCCAGTCGGGCCATCCACATACTGAATGAGAAATTCCTCCTGAATACACTCAACAAATTTCTCTCCATCCAAGCCCCTAATGCTATGGCTGTCCCAGTCAATGTTGGGAAAGTTAAAGTCCCCTACTATCTGGGTGGAGGATTGGTTATCAAACAGGAAGCAGAGAGTTGGGATAAATGGTTCATTTTCGGACTGGCAACCAGTAACCAGTGGTGTTCCACAGGGGTCGGTGCTGGGTCCCCAACTCTTTACAATCTATATTAACGATTTGGAGGAGGGGACCGAGTGCAACATATCAAAATTTGCAGATGATACAAAGATGGGAGGGAAAGTAGAGAGTGAGGAGGACATAAAAAACCTGCAAGGGGATATAGACAGGCTGGGTGAGTGGGCGGAGATTTGGCAGATGCAATATAATATTGGAAAATGTGAGGTTATGCACTTTGGCAGGAAAAATCAGAGAGCAAGTTATTTTCTTAATGGCGAGAGACTGGAAAGTACTGCAGTACAAAGGGATCTGGGGGTCCTAGTGCAAGAAAATCAAAAAGTTGGTATGCAGGTGCAGCAGGTGATCAAGAAAGCCAACGGAATGTTGGCTTTTATTGCTAGGGGGATAGAATATAAAAACAAGGAGGTATTGCTGCAGTTATATAAGGTATTGGTGAGACCGCACCTGGAATACTGCATACAGTTTTGGTCTCCATACTTAAGAAAAGACATACTTGCTCTCGAGGCAGTACAAAGAAGGTTCACGCGGTTAATCCCGGGGATGAGGGGGCGGACATATGAGGAGAGGTTGAGTAGATTGGGACTCTACTCATTGGAGTTCAGAAGAATGAGAGGCGATCTTATTGAAACATATAAGATTGTGAAGGGTCTTGATCGGGTGGATGCAGTAAGGATGTTCCCAAAGATGGGTGAAACTAGAACTAGGGGGCATAATCTTAGAATAAGGGGCTGCTCTTTCAAAACTGAGATGAGGAGAAACTTCTTCACTCAGAGGGTGGTAGGTCTGTGGAATTTGCTGCCCCAGGAAGCTGTGGAAGCTACATCATTAGATAAATTTAAAACAGAAATAGACAGTTTCCTAGAAGTAAAGGGAATTAGGGGTTATGGGGAGCGGGCAGGAAATTGGACATGAAGCTGAGTTCGGATCGGTCAATGCCCTGTGGGTGGCGGAGAGGGCCCAGGGGCTATGTGGCCGGGTCCTGCTCCGACTTCTTGTGTTCTTTAGATTTGTGGTTGGGATCAGATCAGCCATGATCTTATTGAATGGCGGAGCAGGCTCAAGGGGCCGATTGGCCTACTCCTGCTCCAATTTCTTATGTTCTTATGTTCTTATTCCCACCCTGTTTTTCTTGCAGCTGTCTGCAATCTCCTTACATATTTGCCCCTCAATTTCCCATTGACAACTTGACAGAAACCCCAGAGAAACAGCATAAATAGCAGTTTACACAATTTCTCCAGATAGACACTGATCACCAAATTTACAGAGGTGGAAGTGTCAGGGGAAGAGATGTCAGTGTGGGGACTGGAATGTTCTCCACAATTCAGATGGTCCCAGTCAGCATCAAGTACTCCTGGACCGGCTGTAACACAGACAGCTGCAGAGTAAAGTCCCAACTGGAACCTCAGGCCAAAGTTCACAAGAGCAACCACTCCTCCACCAGTTGGACACTTCCATTTCCCACAACACTTGATCCTTTCCCCACTCTGAGTCAGATTATCAATGAGTGGACAGTTCGAGCCATTCTATCTTCTGGATCCACCCCCTCTAGGAACTGGGTCTAAACTCCACAAACTCCTTTCACATTGGATCCTTACAGCTGACAGAGAGAGGAGACCTTCATCCTGTCAGCCTGAGCTGGGTTCAAACCCATTCCCTTGAGATGAAAGGATCGTTTGCTGTCCACTTTACAACTGAGCTCACTCGTCTCAGGCAAGTCAAAGTTTCAACACTGTTAAGGTAGATAAATCTCCGGGACCTGATGAAATGTATCCCAGGACGTTATGGGAGGTTAGGGAGGAAATTGCGGGTCCCCTAGCAGAGATATTTGAATCATCGACAGCTACAGGTGAGGTGCGTGTAGATTGGAGGGTAGCAAAAGTTGTGCCTTTGTTGAAGAAGGGCGGCAGGGAAAAGCCTGGGAACTACAGACCGGTGAGCCTGACATCTGTAGTGGGTAAGTTGTTAGAGGGTATTCTGAGGGACAGGATCTACAGGCATTTGGAGAGGCAGGGACTGATTAGGAACAGTCAGCATGGTTTTGTGAGAGGAAAATCATGTCTCACGAATTTGATTGAGTTTTTTGAAGGGTTAACCAAGAAGATAGATGAGGGCTGTGCAGTAGACGTGGTCTACATGGACTTCAGCAAAGCCTTTGACAAGGTACCACATGGTAGGTTGTTACATAAGGTTAAATCTCACGGGATCCAAGGTGAGGTAGCCAATTGGATGCAACATTGGCTTGACGACAGAAGACAGAGGGTGGGTGTAGGGGGTTGTTTTTCAAATTGGAGGCCTGTGACCAGCGGTGTGCCTCAGGGATCGGTGCTGGGTCCGCTGTTATTTGTTATTTATATTAATGATTTGGATGAGAATTTAGGAGGCATGGTTAGTAAGTTTGCAGATGACACCAAGATTGGTGGCATTGTGGACAGTGAAGAAGGTTATCTAGGATTGCAACGGGATCTTGATAAATTGGGCCAGTGGGCCGATGAATGGCAGATGGAGTTTAATTTAGATAAATGAGAGGTGATGCATTTTGGGAGATCGAATCGGGCCAGGACCTACTCCGTTAATGGTTGGGCGTTGGGGAGAGTTATAGAACACACAGATCAAGAAGTACAGGTTCATAGCTCCTTGAAAGTGGAGTCACAGGTGGATAGGGTGGTGAAGAAGGCATTCAGCATGCTTGGTTTCATTGGTCAGAACATTGAATACAGGAGTTGGGATGTCTTGTTGAAGTTGTACCAGACATTACTAAGGCCACACTTGGAATACTGTGTACAGTTCTGGTCACCCTATTATAGAAAGGATATTATTAAACTAGAAAGAGTGCAGAAAAGATTTACTAGGATGCTACCGGGACTTGATGGTTTGACTTATAGGGAGAGGTTAGATAGACTGGGACATTTTTCCCTGGAGAGTAGGAGGTTTAGGGGTGATCTTATAGAAGTCTATAAAATAATGAGGGGCATAGATAAGGTAGATAGTCAAAATCTTTTCCCAAAGTTAGGAGAGTCTATAACGAGGGGACACAGATTTAAGGTGAGAGGGGAGAGATACAAAAGGGTCCAGAGGGGCAATTTTTTCACTCAAAGGGTGGTGAGTGTCTGGAACGAGCTGCCAGAGTTAGTAGTAGAGGCGGGTACAATTTTGTCTTTTAAAAAGCATTTGGACAGTTACATGGGTAAGATGGGTATGGAGGGATATGGGCCAAGTGCAGGCAATTGGGACTAGCTTAGTGGTATAAACTGGGCGACATGGACATGTTGGGCCGAAGGGCCTGTTTCCATGTTGTAACTTCTATGATTCTATGATTCTACTGTTCCCCAGTGGTTGATGCTCAGATATTGAAATATGTCTGATAAAAGATAATGTGGTAAAAGACTCAGGGGGAAACTCTGCACCTGGAGACATGGGGCAGGATTTTAAATGGGAAAAACTGTTTCCAGGAGGCTGTGGGCCTCCACTTTGAAAAGTTTTCAACCTCTGGATGCCGGGATTCCTGGACCTTCTCCTTCACGCCGCATGAGAGGAGGCGAGAAGGCCTGAAACTGCAGGTAAGCACTGCTTGTGGGCCCAGAGGAGCAGGAGTGCTTCCCCGAGGACCAACAAGCCCACCCGCAGCGACCCCCAGCTACGATTGTCGATGCCCCCCCAACGATCACGATCCCCCCCAACGATTGGGACCCCCGCGATGATCCCCAATCCCGACACCCCCCCCCCCCCCAGTGACTGACTCCCAGGTGACTCATACCCAATCACTCCCCCCCTCCCTGGTGACGCCCATGCTCCCTGATGCCCCTTGCTACCAATGCCCCCTTGCCAACCGATGCCCCCATACCCTCATGCCCACCCATGCCCCCCATTCCCCCTACCCTCACCACCAATACAATCTAAGACTTAGCTGAAGACTTACCTGGAAACATCCTCTTCATTGCTCTGCACCTGTCCGACTGAGACCAGCCTGTCAATCAGTCCGGCCTGGCAGAAGGCAAACTGACTAAAAGCAATAAAAATCTTCCGTCCTTATGTCAAAATCGTAAGGACGTCCGAGAAACCCATCCTTCCGGATTTCCCCTCCGCGATTTGATCCCCCCGCCCCTTTCCCGGCTCCAGGCTAAAATCCCGGCCATGGGGCAGGATTTTAAATGGGAAAAACAGGTAGATTGTGGGCATTGAAAATTGGAACAATTTCACACCTGCCGCCAACCCGCCCCAAACCCACCTCCCACCTGCCTATTTACAGTTTTCACCGGGGTGGGACGAGGGCCAGGCAACCAACCCATTCTCAGGAGGCGGGTAGGTCACGAAAATCTTTCAAGGAGGCTGCGGGCCTCCATTTTAAAATGTTTCGCGATTTCAGCCCCTGTGGGCTGGGAATCCCAGGCCTTCTCCTTCACGCCGCACGAGAGGAGGCAAGAAGGCCCGAAACTGCAGGTAAGTGCCTTTACAGCACAGCTTGTGGGCCCAGAGGAGCAGGATTGCTTCCCCCAGGCACAACAAAACTAGTTGCAGTGACCCATCCAAAAATTGCGACCTCCCCCAATAATCTCGAGCACCCCCCACAACGATCGTGACCCCCGTAATTACCCCTGATCCTGACCCCCGCCCTCGGTGACTGACCCCCTCAGTGACTGACACCCAATCGACCCCCAATGACCCCAAATGACTGACCTCCCATGACCCTTTGTTCCGCCCCCCCGATGACTGACTCCTCGTGAATGAACCCCTCGGATGACTGATCCCTCCCCGATGACTGACCCCCCCACCTGATGACTGATCTCCCCACCAATGACTGAACGCCCCTCTGATGACTGACCTCTGATGACTGACGCCCCCCTGCTGACTGACTCCAGCCTCGGCTGACCCTAATGCCTGCCAATACCCCCATGCTCCGGATGCCCCCACACCCTCTTATGCCCCATGCCCACCGATGCCCCAATGCGTGCCCATTCCACCATGCCCACCATTCCTCCATGCCCACCCATACCCCCATGCCCACCTATGCACCCACATCCCTGATGTCCCCCGGCCCCTGATGCCCCAGGCCTACCGATGCCCCTATGTCTACTGATACGCCCGTGCCCACCCATTCCCCCGTGCCCACCCATGCCTCCATGCCTACCCATGCTCCCATGGCCCCACATGCCCCCCATAAACCCCCACCCCGCATCCATACAATCTATCACTTACCCGAACAATTACCTGACGTGGTCCTCTTCTTTGCTCTGCTCCTGTCCGACTGAGACTGGCCTGTCAATCAGTCCGGCCTGTCAGACGGCAAACCGACAAAAAAAAAATTAAAGGCGAACGTCCTTGTGTCAAAATCGTATGGACCCCCGGGAAAACCTGTCCTTCCGGATTTCCTGTCGGCAATTTGACCCCCCCGCCCCCTTCCCGGCTCCGGGCTAAAATCCTGGCTGTGGTCATGAGCACCCATTCAGTGTGGAAAGCTTTTAATAATGTTCTCGATGTTTATTGAAAACCCAAAGTGAAGGACCAAGGTCCATAGTGCAGGACAGCACCAGGGGTGAAAGAGTGAGAGAGAAAGGAAAGTGAATCAGGAAGTGTTGATGCCAGGAGTCCCATCAAAAGCTCTTAACTCTCCTTAAAGCCCAGTACATCCAGAACATGAATACTGCTGCCACACCTGGGCCCCTGGGATAGTCCTCTCAACATAGATGTGTTTCAGTAACTGTACAGTTGTGCCATGTGGTGATATCTTTCCTCTTGTTACCTTAGAATTATGAAGAGATGGAATTTCCAACCCTCCAATGGGTTGAAACAGATGTTAGTGGGACGGATATGAAGACTGCATTAAATACAGGCCTGGAAAAACTTTTGAAATATTCAAATTTATCGAATGCTGCAGGTACTTACGATGTTCCTTCAATGTAACAGCACAGAATATAAAGCAAGGCTTCGTTGTTTGACCTGTTTATTTGAAACTCCTGTATAGAGAGATGCATTGGCCCCAGAATTCCATGTTTGGCATTCCAGGTGGTTGAGCTGGGATTCTGCACCCTGGAGCCCTCCAACTCTCACCCCTGCTAGAGCTTGGAGGGGTCAATGGGAGGGTTCCTCATTTGTGTGGGACCATTGGGCGGATGTACCAATTGAGGTGCTTCATTGGTGCCCATCTAGCCCTGTGTGACCAGAATCTGGGCAGCCGCCCCACATGGAGGGGTGAGATGCCAAGCCCTTGTGCTCAACCCCAGTCATGGCTTCAATCAGGCCCCAATTGTGGGGGGCCACCCACGGTATAATTCTTTTCAAAAGGTGGGAAGTGGTGTTCCACAAGGATCGGTGCTGGGACCACTGTTGTTCACCATTTTCATAAATGATTTGGATTGGAGAAGTGGATGTACAATTTCAAAATTTGGGGACGACATCAAATTGGGGGGCATGGTTAATATCAAAGAGGAGTGCGAAAAAATACAGGAAGACATTAATAAACTTGCAGAATGGGCATGTAATTAGCAAATGAATTTCAATATAGGCAAGTGTGAAGTATTACATTTTGGTGGGAAGAAAAAGGGGGCCACATACTGCTTGGAGAATAAGATTGTAAATGGGGTAGAGGAGCAGAGGAATCTGGGGGTACAGATACGCAAGTCACTAAAATTGTCGACGCAGCTGAATACGGTTACAAAAAATGCAAACCAAACACTGGGGTTCATTTCCAGAGTGATAGAACTGAAAAGCAGAGAAGTTATATTAAACTTGTGAAGAACCGTGGTTTGCCCACACTTGAAGAAGTGGGAACAGTTCCGGTCTCCATATTATAAAAGGGCGAGAAACGCACTGGAGAAGGTGCAGAAAAGATTTACTCGGATGATACCAGAACTGAGAGGTTATATGTATCCTGAATAATTGAGCAGGCTGGGGCTCTTTTCTCCAGAAAAGAGAAGACTGAGGAGTGGCCTGATAGAGGTCTTTGTGATGATGAAAGGGTTTGATGGGGTGGATGTAGAGAAGATGTTTCCTCTTGCGGGGGAGACCAGAACTAGGGGTCATTAATATAAGATGGTCACTAATAAATCCAATAGGGAATTCAGGAGAAACCTCTTTACTCAGAGAGTGGTTAGAATGTGGAACTCGCTACCACAAGGAGTAGTTGAGGTGACGAGCATAGATGCATTTAAGGGGAAGCTAGATAAACACATGAGGGAGGAGGAAATAGAAGGATTTGCTGATAGGATTAGATGAAGTGGGGAGGGAGGAGTCTCGTGTGGATCATAAACACCTGCATGGACCTGTTGGGCCGACGAGCCTGTCCTTGTGCTGTACATTCTATGTATTTCTATGTATAAAAGAAATTGTTGTGTTTGGGAGTGCTGGCCCCTTTTTTATTATTAGTTCTTGGGCATCATTTGATGGGTAGGTCGCATAGTGGTTATGTTACTGGACCAGTAATTCAGAGGCCTGGACTAATTATCCGGAGTCATGAATTCGAATCCTGCCACGGCAACTGGGGAATTTAAATTCAATTAATTAAATAAAATCTGGAATTAAAATACAAGTATCAGTAATGGTGGCCATAAAACTACCGGATTGTCGTAAAAACCCATCTGGTTCACTAATGTCCTTTAGGGAAGGAAACCTGCCGTCCTTACCCAGTCTGGATTATATGTGACTCCAGACCCACAGCAATGTGGTTGATTCTTAATTGCCCTCTGAAATGGCCGAGCAAGCCACTCAGTTGTAAAATCTCGCTTAAAAAAAAGTCATAATAAGAATATAGGCGGACAGACCACCCGGCATCGGACCACTAGGCACCGACACGACAAAGGCAAACCAAGCCCAGTCGTCCCTGCAAAGTGCTCCTCACTAACATCTGGGGACTTGTGCCAAAATTGGAAGAGCAGTCCCACAGACGAGTCAAGCAACAGCCTGACAGAGCCATACTCACAGAATTATACCTTTCAGCCAATGTTCCAGATTCTTCCATCACCATCCCTGGGTATGTCATGTCCCACCGGCAGGACAGACCCACCAGAGGTGGCGGTACAGTGATATACAGTCAGGAGGGAGTGGCCCTGGGTGTCCTCAACATTGACTCTGGACCCCATGAAATCTCATGGCATCAGGTCAAACATGGGCAAGGAAACCTCCTGCATGATTACCACCATACCGCCCTCCCTCAGCTGATGAATCAGTCCTCCTCCATGTTGAACACCACTTGGAAGAAGCACTGAGGGTAGCAAGGGCACAGAATCTACTCTGGGTGGAGGACTTCAATGTCCATCACAAAGAGTGGCTCGGTAGCATCACTACTGACCGAGTCCTGAAGGACACAGCTGCCAGATTGGGCCTGAGGCAGGTGGTGAGGGAAAAACTTACATGACCTCGTCCTCGCCAACCTACCTATCGCAAAGGCATCTGTCCATGACAGTATTGGTAGGAGTGACCACCTCACAGTCCTCGTGGAGACGAAGTCCCGTCTTCGCACTGAGGACACCATCCAACGTGTTGTGTGACACTACCATGTGCTAAATGGGATAGATTCAGAACAGAACTAGCAGCTCAAAACTGGGCATCCATGAGGCACTGTGGGCCATCAGCAGCAGCAGAATTGTATTCCAGCACAATCTGTAACCTCATGGCCCGGCATATTCCTCACTCTACCATTACCAACAAGCCAGGGGATCAACCCTGGTTCAATGAGGAGTGTAGAAGAGCATGCCAGGAGTGTCGGGGGTGGTGGTGTGTGTCAGCTTCACCTCTGACTTCTGAGCGGTCCGAATCGCTCCCACTCCCTGGGTTCTAGACCTTGGACTTATTTGGGGGTTGTGACAAAGTGCAGCAGACGACCGGTTTTGGTGCAAGAAAAAAAAAACTGGGTTTATTGAAGTCACAAATGAACTTATAACATTAGGAAAACACTAAGATTATACAGACATACAAAGTACACTTAGTTAAGATTGGGGAACACACGGCATAACGAGGGAAAATCACCCTGCTAATCCCCTTACCCTTGTCCCACCCCCAAAACCTAACTAAATTGAACTAGGAGAGGTCAGGGATCATGCTCACCAACCACGGTTCCTTGACAGTTCGTAATCCAGCCAGGTAAGCCGGTTGCAGTTTTTGGGGTATGCTGTTTGTGTCCTCTGGGCCCTGCCGTCCCCACGTGGTCCTGGTCTGTGGAATCTGCGAAGGTTCTTCAGTTGGATAGGGTCTGTTGGTGCGGTAAGGCGCAGTTGTGGGTGGGCGATCTTCGTGGAGGGCTGCGATTGCGCCTTGTTGCTGCTCCAAAACTACTGTTTAAAACCTGTTCCAAAACCAACTTAAAACCTGCTCCAAAACTGCTGCTCCAAAACTGAACTGCTTAGAACCTGGTCCAAAACAAAAAACCCCCTGTGCTTCGTAACTGGTGGCCCAGTTATACTGTTTTTCAAATTTCTTATCTGAATCCAAAACAATGTTAGTTCTTTGTCTGATTATGGTGGGCTTCTTCAGGTGATTGTTGGCTTCCTGTCCCCGTAACTAGTCTTGAACTGAAAGCCATTGTATGTGAAGTATTGATGGGTTTGCATAATTGCATTGATTGCTACCTTCCTGCTTTAGTAGTTAGTAGCGATAATTTATGCAAGGTTTTGATGGGCTTTAGTTTCGTGTAAGCTGAAGTCTTTCTCTGGGTTGATTGTTTTAAAGGGAAGAATGCGTAGTCTGTCTCCTCTCGTTGTCTGGTTTCAGGCAACAATCCACACTGCACCCAACAAGCCCGGGCATGTCCAGTCCCAGGCCCTCATGGGCCTAACCTCCTGTCTGCAGGGATCCACATTTAACCCAGCAGTTGGGTCCTCTGCCATGAAAGTCCAAAAGACATATCCTCGTTGATGATATGATAAATGTGGGAATTTTGAGAACCCTTCAGGAGCAGCACCAGGCATACCTAAAAATGAGGTGCCAACCTGGTGAAGCTACAACTCAGGATTACATGCATGCTAAACAGTGGAAGCAACATGCTATAGACAGAGCTAAGCGATTCCACAACCAACGGATCAGATCAAAGCTCTGCAGTCCTGCCACATCCAGTCGTGAATGGTGGTGGACAATTAAACAGCTAATGGGAGGAGGTGACTCTGCAAACATCCCCATCCGCAATAATGGCGGAGTCCAGCACGTTAGTGCAAAAGACAAGGCTGAAGCGTTTGCAACCATCTTCAGACAGAAGTACCGAGTGGATGATCCATCTCGGCCTCCTCCCGATATCCCCACCATCACAGAAGCCAGTCTTCAGCCAAATCGATTCACTCCACGTGATATCAAGAAACGGCTGAGTGCACTGGATACAGCAAAGGCTATGGGTCCCGACAACATCCCAGCTGTAGTGCTGAAGACTTGTGCTCCAGAACTAGCTGCGTCTCTAGCCAAGCTTTTCCAGTACAGCTACAACACTGGCATCTACCCGACAATGTGGAAAATTGCCCAGGTATGTCCCGTCCACAAAAAGCAGGACAAATCCAATCCGGCCAATTACCGCCCCATCAGTCTACTCTCAATCATCAGCAAAGTGATGGAAGGTGTCGTCGACAGTGCTATCAAGTGGCCCTTACTCACCAATAACCTGCTCACCGATGCTCAGTTTGGGTTCCGCCAGGACCACTCAGCAGCAGACCTCATTACAGCCTTGGTCCAAACATGGACAAAAGAGCTGAATTCCAGAGGTGAGGTGAGAGTGACTGCATTTGACATCAAGGCAGCATTTGATTGAGTGCGCCACCAAGGAGCCCGAGTAAAATTTAAGTCAAAAGGAATCAGGGGGAAAACTCTCCAGTGGCTGGAGTCATACTTCGGACAAAGGAAGATGGTAGTGGTTGTTGGAGGCCAATCATCTCAGCCCCAGGACATTGATGCAGGAGTTCCTCAGGGCAGTGTCCTAGGCCCAACCATCTTCAGCTGCTTCATCAATGACCTTCCCTCCATCATAAGGTCAGAAATGGGGATGTTCGCTGATGATTGCACAGTGTTCAGTTCCATTCGAAATGCCTCAAGTAATGAAGCAGTCTGAGCCCGCATGCAGCAAGATCTGGACAACATCCAGGCTTGTGCTGACAAATGGCAAGTAACATTCGCGCCAGACAAGTGCCAGGCAACGTCCATCTCCATCAAGAGAGAGTCCAACCACCTCCCCTTGACATTCAACGGCATTACCATCGCCGAATCCCCCACTATGAACATCCTGGGGGTCACCATTGACCAGAAACTGAACCACACCAGCCATATAAATACAGTGGCTACAAGAGCAGATCAGAGGCTGGGTATTCTGTGGCGAGTGACTCACCTCCTGACTCCCCAAAGCCTTTCCACCATCTACAAGGCACAAGTCAGGAGTGTGATGGAATACTCTCCACTTGCCTGGATGAGTGCAGCTCCAACAACATTCAAGAAGCTCGACACCATCCAGGATAAAGCAGCCCGCTTGATTGGCACCCCATCCACCACTCTAAACATTCACTCCCTTCACCACCGACACACAGTGGCTGCAGTGTGTACCATCCACAGGATGCACTGCAGCAACTCGCCAAGGTTTCTTCGACAGCACCTCCCAAATCCGCGACCTCTACCACCTAGGACAAGAGCAGCAGGTGCATGGGAACAACACCATCTGCACGTTCCCCTCCAAGTCACACACCAGCCCGACTTGGAAATATATTGCCGTTCCTTCATTGTCGCTGGGTCAAAATCCTGGAACTCCCTTCCTAATAGCACTGTGGGAGAACCGTCACCACACGGACTGCAGCGGTTCAAGAACACGGTTAACCTCCACCTTCTCAAGGCAATTAGGGATGGGCAATAAATGGTGGCCTCGCCAGCGTCGCCCACATCCCATGAATGAATTTTAAAATAAATCATGGGTAAGGCTGGTATTTCTTGCCCATCCCCAGATTCCTTAAACTGGGTGGCTTTCTACGCAAATTCAAAGGGCAGTTAAGAGTCAATCACATTGGTGTGGGACTGGAGTCACATATATCTGAGACAGGGTAAGGACAGCAGATTTCTTTCCCGAAAGGACATTTGCGAACCAGTTGGATTTTTACGACAATCCAATAACTTCATGGTCACTTCTTCTGATACCAGTTTTTTTGATTTTCCAAATTTAAACAATGAATTCAAATTCTCAAACTTCAGGGGCCCGAATTTAGCAGGCCTGCGGGTTCCCAGCGGGTGGTCCTCCGGGAGCGTGGTCAACACGCTCGGCGAAATTAGTGGGTTGCCCACGCGATCGTAGCAGGCAACCCACTAATAGGAATCAATTACCTGCTCCTCCGGGGTCCACGGCGCTGGCCTGCGCCTCGGTCGGGCTGCGCATGCGCAGTACGATCTGTCAGCTGGAGGCTCTCTAGTTAAAGGGGCAGTCCTCCACTGACAGATGCTGCAACCAATGGGACAAATTGCAGCATGGAGCAGCCCAGGGGGAAGGCTGCTCCCAGTTTAATGATGCCTCACCCCAGGTATCATCAGATGGGGTGAGGAGGAGGGGGATGACACAGATCTTCCCCCCGGCGGGCGGGAGGAAGCGGCCTGCCTCTGCCACCAAGAAGGCCTGGCTCGAGGTGGCAGAGGGGGTCACCTGCGCCACCAACATATCGCCCACCTGCATACAGTGCAGGAGGCGCTGCAATGACCGCAGTAGGTCAGCCGCGGTGAGAACACGAAGTCTTTCCCCTACACTCCGTCTGCCACAACACTGCCCCCACCCCACATCTCCTTCGGCACCGCCAACACTATTCTGTCACATCACCCTTCATACCCACTCACACCCCATCCTCATCTTACCTCCACCTACTCACCTCGCCAGTGCTCATCCTGCCACTAACACGCAACCCACTCCTCATACAATCTCATTGCTCCATCCCATACTCACCCTCTCGTGCATCTCCCTCACGGCCAGCCTCACTCAACCTGCCACCACCTGTGCTGCAGCCACAGGGCATGCATCACATATGTGCAGTAGGCAGCGTAAGGCAAACGTCTCGTCAGCATGAAGGGGGTGCACAAGGGTGTCTGAGGGTTTGTCATGTGTGTTACCCATATTGAATTTCAGAGCAACAAACAGCACACATTATATTGACACCACCACTGCCATGTCTCCGCGAATCCTGTCCGTTGTGTCCAATAATGCCCGCTCCTGGGTATCACTATGAGGACCCACCACTGATGCCACCCATCGTGTTGCTGCAGAGTAGGTGCAGGTGTATTTGCAGGGCTCGTCCGCGCAGACGACTGAGAGACATCGGCGGTGTAGCCGGCTGCACCCTGGAAGGATGCGGAGGAGAAGGTGTGGAGGGCAGTGGTGACTTTGCCAGCGATAGGTAAGCAGTTGGTGCTGGGGCCAGCCAGGAGCAGCTCGGCATGAAAGAGGCTGCAGATCTCCACGACTACATGTCGAGCGAATCTGCGCCTCCCTGTGCACTGCTGCTCGGAGAGGTCCGGGGAGCTGCGCCTCGGTCTGTGGACCCTGTGGCGAGGGTAGTGCCCTCTGCGACGCGTCTCTCTCTGCGGTAGCCCTCCCTCCTGCTGTGCAGGTGGGCGTGCAACAACACCGTGTTGGGGGGATCCACGTCCCTGCGGCGGACGGCGTGGACTGCGAGGCTGCTGGTGCTGGTCATGCTCTTCGTCCTCCGAGGGTCTCCACACACCACCCAACTGGCAGGTGTTGGTCTGAGGGGTTGTGCAGGGTAGGTGTGTGGTTCCTCGGACTGGGGCTGCGGTTTCGTGTCGGTCTGTCCTCTGGCTTGGCGGGGGGTGGTGGAGGGCAGGGGTTGCCCTATGTGACGGGGTGGCCTCCTGCGTGGGTGAGGGCTCTCCCCCGTGGAGCGCACCTTGGCACCTGCCACAGGCTGCTGGCTGCAACACGCCTGGTTGGAGGGAGACTTTTTCCCCCGTGTGGGAAACTCACTGCCTTGAACCTAAAATCCCACACTTCCTCTTTTGACAGCTGCTTCAGCTCATTAACTGACCACAACGAGCAAGGTAAGTACTCTCAAGTGGAACCCCGCTGGCTTTAATTGCCTGCGGGATTCCCACCAGCGGGGCTTGCGTGCGCAGCCCCGCACGTCAGCGCGGTACCCGGAAGTGGCCGGGATTTCGTCGCGATCCGGTCACGTGACCGGAGATCGGGATTTTCGGGGCCACCCCGCTGGGAACCCGCCGGAAACACGCTCCTAAAATCGAGCCCCAGTAGTGGGATATGAGGTCACGTCCTCCCGATTATTAGCCCAAGGCTCTGGATCACTAGTCTACTAACAGCCCCACTACACCACCGTATCCTTCCCAGGAATGGACTCCTCTGGTGGAGCCCACAACATGGACCTTGTGGAGGCCGATACATCTCATCTCTCTCAATGTACAGGATACCACTGAACCACCATGTCCTGTTTGAGACTCGGTGGGAATTCTTGGCTCAGGGAGTCCACAGCAACTTTCCACCTGCCATGTTGAAGCCACTGGAAGCACATCTCATAGGAGTAGTAGAATAGGTCAGGTGACACTTAAGAAAGGCAGTATAGGCTCACACCTGGGTGATAATTAGTTTGTAGACATTTGTCTCAGACAGTCAAATGCTAAACCTTTTTGAAATCTTTGTGTGCAGTTTGTTCCTGTAGTAGCTGGTGACCCTGCAATGTCAGGTGACATGAAGATCAATGTTGGTGTTTGGGCAGATGTAGTTTATTGGAGGGTGGAAGGACTGGGATTGTTGGTCATGACTGTTAATGCAGGATTTGTTCAGCTGAAACACACTTCAATGAGCTGCTGCTCAATGACTCTGGCTATGAGCTGGTTTTGGAGCCCTCCCTCTTCCTCACTATCCTCAATGTCAACAGTATCGTCTCACTCATCTCACTCAATGTCCTCGTTCAATGCTGGCTCTGGGACCTGGAGTCTATAATACAGGAAGAAATGACTCCATATTTGGAGATTCCTAATTTAATCAGGGCCAGTCAGCACAGGTTTCTAAATGGCAGGTCAAACCTGACCGACCGTCTTTGAAATAATAACAGAGAAGACGGATGAAGGAAATGCAGTGAATGTGGTTGATATGGATTTTAAAATGCATTTGATAAGGTACCATGTGAGTGTCTTCACCCTGCCCCGTCCTGTAACTCCTGACTCACCATCAGCAATGCCACAGGTGATCTGCTAGTAGAATGCTATAACAGTGTTTTTCTTTGTCTGCAGAAACAATTGTTCCTGTCTCTGCTCCTTGGGGGATAAAAGGATCATTGCTGAACGGCAAAATACAACGGGAATTCCAGGTCTATCTTTATTTATCACCTTTGGTCCGTAGTCCACCTGAACCAAAAGATCCAACAGTTCTCATATCGACTTTTCCTCCTTCTAATCTTTACATCAGGTCAGTCGAGTTGATGGTTTGTTGTGACTGATATTTATTTAAATTTCCTGTCTTGCCAACATCACTCAGCCTGTGGTAAGACTGTGATTAACGGGCTGGTCCAGTCAGGTGGGGACGTTGGCCAACATTGATCATGTAATGAGGTTGTTATGTCTCACATCCTTCAGTTCCTTCTTCTGAGGACACGGCTGGACCTCCACACTCACATTACTCAGGTTCATCTGGAGCACTGGACATGGCGGACCCACAATTCCTCGGGACACGATCCCAGGATGTGAAATCTATACCTTGTAACTAAAGTAGTTGGGCTTTTCTCTGCTGGATTGTCCCATTAGTATTAGACTCCTCTATTGTAACAATAATGGGGCCGGCTCCTGTATTTCAGATATTCTCACACGCACCACATTCTGTATTTTTTGGAAACACTTTCACTTTCTTTGATCAGTTCCCAAAATCTAACATCATTTCATTGAGATGTTAGATGTTCTATTTTACTGTAATTATTTTAAATATCCCTTTATCTGCTCTCTTCTGATCAGAGTCATGAATTACACGGTTCCAGTGTTACCGCCCACTCTCCAGTGCCCTGTGAAGGGGATATTTTCCATCTATGTGTCTGGACGATAAACATCAGTGTGATTTACTGTTCAGAGAGAGCATCAGAGCTGGGCCTAGTCATTTCCTTACTCAACATTCATCAACTCACACTGTCAATGAGGGTCACTGCACAATATGATCCCCAAAATGTGAACAGGTTCTTGCTCTCTCTCAGTGCACCTTTTGTTCGGAGCTGTGGTGTTATTTTAATGTCAGTGGAGTTTGCACAATGGATTTTTTTTCATTCGTTCATGGGATGTGGGCGTCGCTGGTGAGGCCAGCATTTATTGCCCATCCCTAATTGCCCTTGAGAAGGTGGTGGTGAGCTGCCTTCTTTAGCCGCTGCAGTCCGTGTGGTGAAGGTTCTCCCACAGTGCTGTTAGGAAGGGAGTTCCAGGATTTTGACCCAGCGACGATGAAGGAACGGCGATGTATTTCCAAGTCGGGATGGTGTGTGACTTGGAGGGGAACGTGCAGGTGGTGTTGTTCCCATGCGCCTGCTGCCCTTGTCCTTCTAGGTGGTAGAGTTTGCGGGTTTGGGAGGTGCTGTCGAAGAAGCCTTGGCGAGTTGCTGCAGTGCATCCTGTGGATGGTACACACTGCAGCCACAGTGCGCCGGTGGTGAAGGGAGTGAATGTTTAGGGTGGTGGATGGGGTTCCAATCTGCTTTGTCCTGGATGGTGTTGAGCTTCTTGAGTGTTGTTGGAGCTGCACTCATCCAGGCAAGTGGAGAGTATTCCATCACACTCCTGACTTGTGCCTTGTCGATGTTGGAAAGGCTTTGGGGAGTCAGGAGGTGAGTCACTCGCTGCAGAATACCCAGCCTCAGACCTGGTCTTGCAGCCTTAGTATTTATATGGCTGGTCCAGTTCAGTTTCTGGTCAATGGTGACCCCCAGGATGTTGATGGTGGGGGATTCGGCGATGGTAATGCCATTGAATGTCAAGGGGAGGTGGTTAGACACTCTTTTGTTTGAGATAGTCATTGCCTGGCACTTGTCTGGCGCGAAAGTTACTTGCCACTTATCAGCCCAAGCCTGGATGTTGTCCAGATCTTGCTGCATGCGGGCCTGGACTGCTTCATTATCTGAGGGGTTGCGAATGGAACTGAACACTGTGTGAACATTAGCGAACATCCCCATTTCTGACCTTATGATGGAGGGAAGGTCATTGATGAAGCAGCTGAAGATGGTTGGGCCTAGGACACTGCCCTGAGGAACACCTGCATCAGTGTCCTGGGGCTGAGATGATTGGTCTCCAACAACCACTACCATCTTTCTTTGTGCTAGGTATGACTCCAGCCACTGGAGAGTTTTCCCCCTGATTCCCATTGACTTCAATTTTACTAGGGCTCCTTGGTGCCACACTCGGTCAAATGCTGCCTTGATGTCAAGGGCATTCACTTTCAGCTCAAATCTGGTATTCAGCTCTTTTGTCCATGTTTGGATCAAAGCTGTAATGAAGTCTGGAGCCGAGTGGTCCTGGCGGAACCCAAACTGAGCATCGGTGAGCAGGTTATTGGTGAGTAAGTGCCACTTGATAGCACTGTCGACGACACCTTCCATCACTTTGCTGATGATTGAGAGTAGACTGATGGGGCGGTAATTGGCCGGATTGGATTTGTTCTGCTTTTTGTGGACAGGACATACCTGGGCAATTTTCCACATTGTCGGGTAGATGCCAGTGTTGTAGCTGTAATGGAACAGCTTGGTTAGAGGTGCAGCTAGTTCTGAAGCACAAGTCTTCAGCACTACAGCTGGGATGTTGTCGGGGCCCATAGCCTTTGCTGTATCCAGTGCACTCAGCCGTTTCTTGATATCACGTGGAATGAATCAAATTGGCTGAAGACTGGCTTCTGTGATGGTGGGGATATCATGAGGAGGCCGAGATGGATCATCCACTCGGTACTTCTGTCTGAAGATGGTTGCAAACGCTTCAGCCTTGTCTTTTGCACTCACGTACGTGCTGGACTCTGCCATCATTGAGGATGGGGATGTTTACAGATCCTCCTCCTCCCGTTAGTTATTTAATTGTCCACCACCATTCACGACTGGATGTGGCAGGACTGCACAGCTTTGATCTGATCCGTTGGTTGTGGAATCGCTTAGCTCTGTCTATAGCATGTTGCTTCCGCTGTTTAGCATGCATGTCACCCTGAGTTGTAGCTTCACCAGGTTGGCACCTCATTTTTAGGTACGCCTGGTGCTGCTCCTGGCACGCTCTTCTACATTCCTCATTGAACCTTGGTTGATCACCTGGCTTGTTGGTAATGGTAGAGTGAGGAATATGCCGGGCCATGAGGTTCCAGATTGTGCTGGAATACAATTCTGCTGCTGCTGATGGCCCACAGCGCCTCATGGATGCCCAGTTTTGAGCTGCTAGATCTGTTCTGAATCTATCCCATTTAGCACGGTGATAGGGCCACACAACACGTTGGATGGTATCCTCTGTGCGAAGACGGGACTTCATCTCCACGAGGACTGTGCGGTGGTCACTCCCACCAATACTGTCATTTGCAGATGCATTTGCGACAGGTCGATTGGTGAGGACGAGGTCAAGTAAGTTTTTCCCTCGTGTTGTTTCGCTCACCACCTGACGCAGGCCCATTCTGGCAGCTATGTCCTTCAGGACTCGGCCAGCTCGGTCAGTAGTGATTATAACAGGGTTATTCCCTGTGAGGAGTGGAGATCGGAGGGAGTGTGTTTGGGAGATAAAGGGCCATCAGGGCCTGATTTACTGTTCATATAAAATGTCAGAAAATCCGATGCTTCAGGCCTGTGATTTCCCAACCTGTGCTCCTCGTCACTCGTCATTCACTCCAGGAGCTGCCGATCAGGGAATCAGCCCTCTTATATAAATAGATCAGAGAGAGTGGAAGTGTTTCCTCTAAAGTACAGAATGTGGTGTATGAGTTGTTTCGGAGATAGAAATGAAGGCTGGGTACGGATCATTCTTTCTTTAGGTTGGCAGTATGTGGTCGAGTTGTTGTGTGAGATTTACCTACTCCAGATTATAATTAATACAATAATTACAACAGCTCTTAAAGGGCTGCTAGCGGCCATTGAAGTTGCATCTTAGGTGGGTGCAGAATGATCCCATTCAACGATCAGGTGCTGGTGGGCCTGGTTCAGGAGGTCCTCCAGCAAAGGGAGACCTTATTTGGAGGAGAGACCTCCCAGCAATAAAGAGAACTGCAGAGCACCACGGTTGGAGATGACACAGTGCATCAGTGCAGTCTCACTTGTGGCCCCAACCTGGCAGCAGGTGAGAAAGGAGATCTTGGTTTCTGTGAACGTAAGTGTGTAAACTCGTGACATCACTTCCAGAGATTGACTTTCCAAGTTTCTTTATTGCTCCTCAATTGCTGCAGCATCACAGAGGGGGAACGCAGGACACTTTAAGAACTGCCGATCCCTGTAAATGCCCAGAAATGCTCATTCTCTTCTGTTTCTCTTGGCCATTTTGCCATATCACAGTGCTGCCCATGTCAGCAATTAATGGATTAAGTATAAAGCACCAGAGATATGACACCAGCACAAGGGTCTCTTAGCTCCATGTTCACACACTCACATCAGATGGCTGTTGTCATGGTAACTTTACTAGAATTCATCATCTAAGAACAGGAGCAGGCCATTCAGCCCCTCAAGCCTGTTCTGCCATTCAATTGGATCATGGCTGATCTGTACCTCAACTCCATTGACCTGCCCTTCTTCAATATCCCTTGTTATCCTTACCAACAAAATCCATCAATCTCAGTCTTAAAAGTTTCAATTGACTCCAAGCATCCACAGTCTTTTGGGGGAGAGAGAGTTTCAGATCTCCACTCCTCTTTGTGTGAAAAAGTGCTTCCTGATTTCACTTTGAATGATCCAGCTCTTATTTTAATATTAAGCCTTCCAGTTCCACATTCCTCCACCAGAGGTCATAGTTACCCTGTATCCATCTTAGTGAATCTGTTGACTATTTTGAGCACTGCACAGAGGTGACAGGTTCCCTTCCCTGAAGGACATCAGTGAACTTGTTGGGGTAAATCTAGACTTTGTGTGATAATGTAAAATGGGTGATAACGAGTCAGCAGCCCGTTTTACATCTCTCCCGATTGACGTCAATGGAAATACAAATCGGGAGGCATGTAAAAGGGGCTGTCGACTCGCTATCACCCGTTTTACACGATTGCACAAAGTCAAGATCTACCCCGTTTGTCCTTACAAAAATCTGGAAACTTTCACTGACATTTTCTCCCCTGTCTTGTACCAGATTTACTACATTCAGTTCCACAACTCGCCAAACTGGGATTTGAACTCATTATAGCTCAGACTACGAGTCTAGTACTATAACCAATCATCACACCCTCTTCAGCATCTATTTGTTGTTTACATGGGTCATTTTCATTTCGGCTTGGAGGAGAAGGCTGCAAATAACAGAGGGCAGAAGTTGCATACAGGAGGGAGGTCACCAAAGCTGTGACCTTTGAGTCCTTCTGAGGGGAGGGTCATCAGGTTTATGAGGGTGGGGGAATAAAGGGACTGAGGGAGGGGGAATTCAGAGGCCTCCCAATGGTGAGCATCCTTTGATTTTCATTACTTGGGGGTATTTCTGTGTCCCTGTGTACCAAGTCGAGAGGGAGTGATGAGACCATCTCCCTTTCAATATATTTTGATAGGTTTTGACAGGAGAAATAAAAATATAAAGTATCTTTATTCTTGTTTGTTTTGCAGGACTTTCCGGCATCACGACCAAGATCTTGGCAGCCGCATCAAGGAATTCATAAAGGACTTGGACCAAGACAATCGTTTCTTTTACAGGAGTTTCGTTTTGATCGGATGGTATAACACACGTGGGTTAAAGCAAATTGCTTTTGTGAAGAAATGAAACAGAGCTCATTTCTGAAAGGTTCTGTTACCTTTACAGACATCAAACAGTGAGATGTGCTTAACTCTATTTTTAACTTTAATTTGAGCGTTCCATGAAGTATACACTGGATTTAACCATGTGCGTGTGTCAGTGTTGGGATTTTGATAGATTCCCCCCAATGCCCCGCACGAGTTCTCCCACCCACACTGCTACATTGTGAGGTGGAGCTTCTTTATTCAGAATTATTCAGCTACGTTAATTCCAACAGTGAGGTTTGCTTTGGCATTTTCTGTTTTGTATTTTACATTCACTGTTCACATTATTTGGTTTTGTCCGATGAGTCTAACCAATGGCTCTTTCCAGGTGCCCAGTTCAATGTATCACCACTTGTCATCCTGTGACAGATAGTCCCTGGTTTTCACCGGGGGATGGACCTCCTTGACATTCCCCAAATATGTTGGGAAGCCACCTGATCGTCCACCCACACGTTAACCAGACATTTAGCTCCGACCCTGGCAGATCTGACTGCCCCCGGGAGAGGAATCCTGGCTGCTGTTGTTCCTTTTATTCATAGAATCATAGAGTAATAGAAAGCTTACAGCACAGAAGGAGGCCATTTGGCCCCTCGAGTCCATGCCGGCTCGATGCTTTTTCAACCACTTTCTCAACCTGTCCTGCCACCTTCAATGATTTGTGCACATATGCCCCCAGATTTCTCTGTTCCTGTACCCCTTTTAGAGCTGTGCCTTCTAATTTATATTACCTCTCCTCGTTCTTCCTACCGAAATGTATCACTTCGCTTTTTTCTACATTAAATTTCATCTGCCACGTATCCATGTTGCTACTGCCCCCTTTATTCCACGGGCCGCAATCTTGATGATAAGCCTACAATGCGGCACTTTATCAAATGCATTTTGAAAGTCTACATACACCGCGTCAACCGCATTGCCCTCATCGACCCTCTCTGTTACCTCATCAAAAAATTCTATCAGGTTAGTTAAACACGAGTTGCTTTTAATAAATCCGTGCTGGCTTTCCCTAAACATTGCACACTCATCCAAGTGACTGGTAATTCTGTCCCAGATTATCGTTTCTAAAAGTTTCCCCACCACTGAGGTTAAACTGACTGGCCTATAGTTGCTGGGTTTACCCTTACACACTTTTTTATACAAGGGTGTAACATTTGCAATTCCGCAGTCCTCTGGCACCACCCCCCGTATCTACGGATGTTTGGAAGATTATGGCCAGTACCTCTGCAATTTCCACCTTTAATTTCCTCAGCAACCTAGGATGCATCCCATCCGGGCCGGGTGACTTATCTACTTGAAGTACAGCTAGCCTTTCTAAACCTCCTCTTGATCAATTTTTAGCCCATCCATTATATCAGCTCCATCTTCCTTTACTGAGATTCTGGCAGGATCTTCTTCCTTGGTAAAGACAGATGCAAAGTACTCATTTAGTACCTCGGCCTCCCCTCTGCCTCCATGAGTGATCTCTCTTATGGTCCCTAATCGGTTTATAATTAGGTGCACTCTTCAATTCCAAGTTATTTGCCAAACTCCCAAATTCATTGCTGACCAACCACTCTGAGGGGCAATTTTGGTGATCTACCAGCTGTGTAAGTGCGGAGAAACCACACTGAAGGAAAAAGGAGAATTACTCAGCCATTAATAGGAACCCCCTCCCTGCCACATTGAATCATTTCCCATTAGAGAAAGCAGGACAATAGCAATCTGGCCAATTATTGCCCCATCAACCTATTCCCAATCATCAGGAAAGTGATGGAAGGAGTCGTCACCGGTACCATCAGGTGCCACTGACTCACCAATAACCTGCTCAGTTTGGGTGCTGCCAGGACCACTCAGCTCCAGACCTTACTGCACCCATGGTCCAAGCATGGACACAAGCTGAATTTGCGAAATGATTTGTGAGTAACTGCCATTAACTTCAAGGCAGCATTTGATGAGTGTGGCACCAAGGAGCCCTAGTAAACCTGAGGACAGTCGACATTAGGGGAAAACTCTCCAGTGGCTGGAGTCATACCTGGCACAAAGGAAAATAGTTGTGGTTGTTGGAGGCAAATCATCTCAGTCTCAGGAAAACGCTGCAGGAGTTCTTCAGGGCAGCATCCTAGGTCCAACTATCTTCAGGTGCTTCATCGATGACCTTCCCTCCATCATAAGGTCAGAAGTGAGGCTGTTCACTGATGATTGCACAATGTCCAGTTCCATTCACAATTCCTCAGATAATGAAGCAGTCCATGTCCTCATGCAACAAGACATGGACAACGTCCAGGCTTGGGCTGATAAGTGGCAAGTAACATTCGGGCCACACCAGTACTGGGCAATAGTCATCTCTAGCAAGGGAGAGACTAACCATCTACCCTTGAGATTCAATAGGATTACCATCACTCAGTCCCCCACCATCCACATCCTGGGGGGTCACAATGGCCAGAAACTCAGGTGAACCAGTCACGTCAATGCTGTGGCTACTAGGGCAAGTCAGAGGCTGGGTGTTTTGCGGCGTGTAGCTCATCTCTTGACTCCCATAGCTTTTCCTTCATCGTTGCAGGGTCAATATCCTAGAACCTCCCACATAACAGTGTTGTGGGAGCACCTTCACCACACAGATCACAGTGGTTCAATAAGCAGGCCCACGACCACCTTCTCATGGCAAGTAAGGATGGGTAATAAATGCCGGGATTGCCAGTGGTGCTCACATCCCGAGAATGAAAAATTAAAAAAAAAAAACAAGGAATTTTGAAGAATCATTAAGCCAAATATGTATTTGTTTGACGTCTCCACACTGCACATACACAGGGCTAAATCCAGTTGTAAATGGGTGGTGGGCCCTGCTTTGGTCAACAGGGATTAATCACTACAGTAATTTCTCTGTTCTATAATCTTGCTTTAAATGAATCGTGCACAGACTGAGATTGAGATGGATCTGGTGGCAGATATAGTTCCAGGATGTTCTATCTTCACACAGCAATGGATTAAGTTTCTGTTTATCCCAGTCATGCTGATCAGAACATTTAAAGGTGATGTGAAAAGAGCCAATAGAAAATGGAAAGTGTTTCAGAGCACAGAGTATTGAAGTTGTTCCATGTGGAATCATGGAGTGGTCAGATGTGGGATCGTACCTGGGGTCTCTCACTCTGTGAGTTGCTGACCACAGGCAGAGACCAGGTGCTTCCACAGAGCAAGCTGTCACCAGGCCCCTCTCACACTCCTTTTGCTGTCCAGCACAAGTATGTCTTTCCTGGGGCAGATTGTCCACTCAGCCTCAAATCTTCAACAAGTAAACAACATAATTCATTCAGTTAAAGGGTTTAGACAGCATGATGTGCATTATACTGCAAGAGTTAGTTCAACACTGAATCATTTAATTACAAGTATGTTTAAACTGTAAAGACGCAGTGTGTTTAACATTTGTAAAATGTTGAGGCTTTGATCGTGGAATATTGAAGAATTTCCTCCTGTGTTTAAATTGTTCTGTCTCCTGTACTCTGAGATATTAATGGGAATAGACTGTATAACAGACAGTGTCGACTGGACGCTGTGAACTGTAGGAAGAGCAATACATTCACTGGAGAAACCTGCTAATGGGGACCCCCTGTGTGAGGAGTAAAATATTCCCATTTCCGACCATTCCTAATGTGCAAACACTGGACATTGTGTTAATGATGAGAAGAAAGGGAGTTTCTGAATCCAGTTTGGCCGTACTCAGATCAGCACAAATCCAGAGACTGAAGATGGTATAAATTTCAGATTCAGATCTCCTCACACCAATACTGGGTGCTCACACTTGGAATATACATGGACTGAATCTGTGATTGAGAAAATGATCTATTCAGATACAGATATTGCTCCTGTTAACAGGCGGCCCATTCACAGGCTTCTCTTGTGGTGTAAATAATCCATTGTCTTCCAGCCTTTGTTTGTCTTTTGTTTTTTAAACTGCCGGGAATGTATTCTCACTGTGAAATAAAGAGGGTGATGCATCACAACACTTGGTCTCATGGTCTCTTACTCAGAAATTAAACTGAGGTTTTCGAGGTTTTCATTTTCACATCGTTCACCTGACGAAGGAGGAAGCCTCCGAAAGCTTGTGAATTTAAAATAAAATTGCTGGACTATAACTTGGTGTTGTAAAATTGTTTACAGAAATTAAACTGGTCACTGTTATATAGGAAGTAACATAATAGGCAGGAGAAGACCTTTGGTCCATCAAACCCTCCAATCCACACTATTCCCCTGGTGCATTTCTATAAGAGTTAAACCATTCAGATCTGAGGTTTATAACCCTTTTTAAAATTTAGTCCATAATTTAGGCTTGAGGCTCTACAATGAGACACTCCACCCCCAAAAGCCTCTTTGCAAAGGTTTACTCGATAGACATGAACAGATGATCGATTGCCAATCTGGGAGACACCAGTAATTTCACCAGCCTGGGCTAATTCTAGTTTGTGTGCTCCCGGGGGTGAACTCACAGAGCTGCTCAAAGTATCCCATTTTCAACCCTCAATGTCTCAGGTATACGTGCCCACTGACACATCTACCCATTACATGATTGGGCCAAAAGAGTTAAACACAATTCCACACAAGGAGAAACTAATAAGTGAGTATATACCTTATCTATAACTCAGTTAACAGGCTGAATTCCTAGTAAACGTATAATTATCTACAGTTCAGGTAACGAGATCAGTACAATTCCTTATTCCTGTTATTTTATCACACACTGCAATTTCTTCCTGGAGTTAATTGTTGTTCAACCATTTGAATCTGAGAAGTACAGGTCTGCTTTTAATCCAGTATCTCCTCAATATATTGGGGGACATTTTAAGACCTTCTGCCTTGTGGAAACGGGGTAGTATTGCCCTGAAAATGGAGGGGAATGACTTTTCGCCCAATTCCCACAGTCATTGTGGGCACTGCGAACTTCTCCCACCCTAACGCTGGGTGCCCAGAGAGCCCACCTCATTCACACAGTCACACCATTGAAAATGCCAATCAGGATCCTATAAGGTACACAGGACCCCGATTGCCATTTTCGGACAGTCCTGGGTATAGAGTGCACCTCGTACGCTCCACTCAGTGTCAGCTGGAGTTACAGCCGAAGAGGAGCCCGCAGTTAAGTTTTACTCTATTTTTTGTCGGACTGGGAGGAGCAGGAGTTCCTCACGGCTCCTCAAAACCTGCCTGGGAAACTGTCACTCCAGGTGCGGCCCCTCTGAGTTTGGAACCTCTCCCACAACCCCCCACCCCCGACATGGACCAACCACAAGCACAACATCATTAAAGTGAGCAGTGGTATCAGGGTCAGTTTCAGTTCAAAAAGGGTGAGTTACTTCCAGTCGTGTCCTCACAGTGATGGCTTGCTTGATTTTAAAAATTCTGAAATAAGTTAAGATTAAGAGAGAATACGATGGAAATATTCTCTCTGACCGTAAAATAATTTTGCGATGCCACAAAAAGGAGGTGGGGAATGTAAGAATAGAGACATGTTTTTACATGATTCTAACACAGAACAATGGCAGAACAGGTTAGTAGACAGATTTGCTTTAAACTGTCTGCTCGCAAATTCTATCTTTCGATCACAATGACGCTGCTAACATTGGAGAGGATGAATTACAGGGCCGTAGACATTGTACTGTAAGGGTAGGCACAAATAGATTATTAAATAAATCAGCTCGTTGGCAGTAATTCTATAATATGGAGCTCAAAGGGTTGTTGGGCTGAACACAGGCTTTTGAAAAACAGGTTTTTCATCACAGCGGGGGGAGTTTAAAAGAAGTAAATTCTTCTTCACAGGAAGCAGTATAAATAAGGCAATGGGTTCATTTTACAGTGGAGATTGAAAGGGATAAGAGATCAAAGGCTTGTATAAGAAAGCTATGGTTCGGGAAGTGTGAAGATAGGAAGTGACCGTATGGTGTGACAGGACATGAGACCCCCCCATAACTGTCCAGCAATATGTTCAATGATCTAAGGGTCATAAAACACCCAATAGGGTTTGAATCCAGCAGGAAGTCAGACAATGAAAGAAAATGGTATCAACAGAGATACAATGTTTCACTCAATAGGACCTTTTAGACTCCATTCAAGGCCATGTCGTGTGAACAGGCTTGGAAAAGACACACTCGCAATTTCCCGCTAGGAGTTCCTTACACAAAGGTTTTCGAAGGCTAAATGTGTACTATTCTGTATGAAGTTTTAAGATGAATATTTTGAAACAATAATAAATGAAGTTAATTGTCAGACATATTACTGCCTCCAGCTTTACAAATCTTTTTAAAGGATAAGGAAGGAATTATCTGAACAGGTTGGAGCAGCAACACGGGGGGAGTATTAGAATAGCGATGGAAAAGGACTCTGAACATTCTAAAGTAAAAATACTCAATTGGAGGAGGGCCAATTTCAATAGGATGAGAACTGATCTGGCCCGGGTAAATTGGAATCAAAGATTGGCAGGCAAAACTCGAATTGAACAGTGGGCTGCCTTTAAAGAGGAGATGGTTCGGGTACAGTCTAGGCACATTTTCACAAGGCAGAAAGGGAGGGCAACTAAAGCCAGAGTTCCCTGGATGACAAACGAGATAGGGAGTAAGATGAAACAAAAAAAAAGGGGCATATGACAGATTGATAACAAGTGAGAACGAGGCAGAATATGGAAAGTTCAGAGGAGAATTGAAAAAGGAAATAAGAGGGGCAAAGAGAGATTATGAGAATAGACTGGCGGCCAACATAAAAGGGAATTCAAAGTCTTCTACAGGCATGTAAACAGTAAACGGGTAGTAAGGGGAGGGGTGGGGCCAATTAGGGACCTGAAGAGAGATCGACTCATTGAGACAGAGGTGATGGCTGAGGTACTAAAGGAGTCCTTCCATCTGTCTTTACCAAGGAAGAAGATGCTGCCAAAATCTCAGTAAAGGAAGATATATTTGAGATACTGGATGGGCTAAAATTGAGAAAGAAAAGGTACTAGAAAGGATAGCTGTACTTAAAGTAGATAAGTCACTCGGTCCGGATGGGATTTTAAAAAAATTCATTCATGGGATGTGGGCGTCGCTGGCGAGGCCAGCATTTACTGCCCATCCCTAATTGCCCTTGAGAAGGTGGTGGTGAGCTGCCTTCTTGAGCTGCTGTAGTCCATTTGGTGAAGGTTCTGTTAGGTAGGGAGTTCCAGGATTTTGACCCAGCGACGATGAAGGAACGGCAATATATTTCTAAGTTGGGATGGTGTGTGACTTGGAGGGAAATGTGCAGGTGGTGTTGTTCCCATGTGCCTGCTGCCCTTGTCCCTCTAGGTGGTAGAGGTCCTGGGTTTTGTGGACTTGATTGTGGGGGGCTTGATCAAGAAGTTTGCAGATGATACAAAAATTGACCGTGTGGTTGATGGTGAGGAGGAAAGCTGTAGACTGCGGGAAGATATCAGTGGACTGGTCAGGTGGGCAGAGAAGTGGCAAATGGAATTCAATCCAGAGAAGTTTGAGATAATTCATTTAGGGTGGGCAAACAAGACATGGGAGTACACAATAAATGGGAGGATACTGAGAGGTGTGGAGGAACAAAAGGATCTTGGAGTGCATGTCCACAGATCCCTGAATGTAGCAGGACAGGTAGATAAGGTGGTTAAAAAGGCATGCAGGATACTTTCCTTTATTAGCCGAGGCATAGAATATAAAAGCAGGGAGGTTATGCTCGAACTGTATAAAACATTGGTTAGACCACAGCTTGAGTACTGCGTACAGTTCTGGTCACCACATTATAGGAAAGATGTGATTGCACTCGAGAGCGTACAGAGGAGATTTATGAGGACGTTGCCAGGGCTGGAGAATTTTAGCTATGAGAAAAAATTGGACAGGCTGGGTTGTTTTCTTTGGAACAAAGGAGGCTGAGGGGAGATTTAATTGAGGTATATAAAATTATGGCGGGACTAGATAGAGTGGATAGAGAGGACCTATTTCCCTTAGCAGAGCGACCAGCGACCAGGGGGCATAGGTTAAAAGAAATTGGTAGAAGGATTAGAGGGGAGAGGAGGAGAAATTTGGTGGGGGTCTGGAACTCACTGCCTGAAAGGGGAACATTGGAACATAGGAACAGGAGTAGGCCATTCAGCCCCTCGTGCCTGCTCTGCCATTTGATAAGATCATGGCTGATCTGTGATCTAACTCCATATACCTGCCTTTTGCCCATATCCCTTAATGCCTTTGGTTGCCAAAAAGCTATCTATCTCACATTTAAATTTAGCAATTGAGCTAGTATCAATTGCCGTTTGCGGAAGAGAGTTCCAAACTTCTACAACCCTTTGTGTGTAGCAATGTTTTCTAATCTCGCTCCTGAAAGGTCTGGCTCTAATTTTTAGACTGTGCCCCCTACTCCTAAAATCCCCAACCAGTGGAAATAGTTTCTCT
The DNA here is from genome assembly GCF_035084215.1 of Heptranchias perlo. Lineage (NCBI taxonomy): Eukaryota > Metazoa > Chordata > Chondrichthyes > Hexanchiformes > Hexanchidae > Heptranchias > Heptranchias perlo. Next base: position 124,870,802 of record NC_090329.1, read on the forward strand.
CTATCCACCCTATCTGTTCCCCTTAATATCTTATAAACATCGATCAGATCACCCCTTAACTTTCTAAACTCGAGAGAATAAAACCCCAATGTGTGTAATCTCTCCTCGTAGCTCAACTCTTGAAGTCCGGGTACCATTCTCGTAAACCTACGCTGCACTCCCTCCAAGGCCAATATATCCTTCTGAAGGTGCAGTGCCCAGAACTGCTCACAGTACTCCAGGTGCGGTTTAACCAGGGTTTTGTATAGCTGCAGCATAACTTCTGCCCCCTTGTACTCCAGTCCTCTCGATATAAAGGCCAAAATTCCATTTACCTTCTTGATTATTTTCTGCACCTGTTCATGACACTTCAATGATCTATGTACCTGAACCCCTAAGTCCCTTTGGACATCCACTGTTTTTAACTTTTTACCATTTAGAAAGTACCCTGTTCTATCCTTTTTTGATCCAAAGTGGATGTCGTCACATTTGTCTACATTGAATTCCATTTGCCACAGTTTTGCCCATTCAACTAATCTATCAATATCGCTTTGTAATGTTATGTTTTCATCTACACTGCTTACAATGCCACCAATCTTTGTGTCATCGGCAAACTTAGATATGAGACTTTCTATGCCTTCATCTAAGTCGTCAATAAATATTGTGAATATTGAGGCCCCAAGACAGATCCCTGCGGGACTCCACTCGTCACATCCTGCCAATGTGAGTACCTACCCATTATCCCTACTCTCTGTCGCCGTTCGCTCAGCCAACTTCCTAACCAAGTCCGTACTTTTCCCTCGATTCCATGGGCTTCTATCTTAGCTGACAGTCTCTTTTGTGGGACCTCATCAAATGCCTTCTGGAAATCCATATAAATAACATCCATTGACGTTCCCCTGACCAGTACTTTAGTCACCTCTTCAAAAAATTCAATCAGGTTTGTCAGGCACGACCTACCTTTCACAAATCCATGCTGGCTCTCTCTGATGAACTGAAAATTCTCGAGGTGTTCAGTCACCCTATCCTTAATTATAGACTCCAGCATTTTCCCCACAACAGATGTTTGGCCAACTGGTCCATAATTCCCCGGTTTCCCTCTCTCTCCTTTCTTAAAAAGCGGAGTGACATGTGCAATTTTCCAATCTAGAGGGACAGTTCCTGAATCTAGAGAACTTTGAAAGATTATAGTTAGGGCATCTGCAATCTGCTCACCTACTTCCTTTAAAATCCTGGGATGGAAACCATCTGGTCCTGGGGATTTGTCACTCTTTAGTGCTATTATTTTCTTCATTGCTGTTGCTTTACTTATATTAATTTTATCGAGTCCCTGTCCCCGATTCAATATAAGTTTTCTTGGGATTTCCGGACGCAAAGTAATTACTTTGCGTCAGTAAATTGGGATTTACTGACGCAAAGTAATTATTCAACATGTCCGCCATTTCCTCATTGTCAATGACAATATCCCCACTTTCAGTTTTTAAGGGGCCAACACTGCTCCTGACCACCCTCTTTTTCCTAATATAACTATAAATGTTCTTCGCATTGGTTTTGATATCCCTTGCGAGTTTCTTTTCATACTCTCTTTTTGTAGCTCTTACTATCTGTTTTGTGACCCTTTGTTGATCTTTGTATCTTTCCCATTCACCAGGATCTGTGCCATTTTTTGCCTTTTTGTATGCCCTTTCCTTGTGTCTTATACTGTCCCTTACCTCTTTAGTTGTCCATGGCTGTTTTTTTTGGCAAGTGGAGTTCTTGCCCCTCAGGGGTATAAACCGATTCTCTATCACATTAAATGTTTCTTTAAACATTTCCCACTGATCATCAGTCGTTTTACTCATTAACAGATTTGCCCAGTTTACCGTGGACAGTCTCTGTCTCATCCCATTGAAGTCGGCCTTACCCAAGTCTAGAATCTTAGCAGCTGATTCACTTTTTTCCCTTTCAAACACGACATTGAACTCGATCTTGTTATGATCACTATTGGATAGATGTTCACGCACAGTTAAGCCGTTAACTAAATCTCGTTCATTACTCATTACTAGGCTTGCCCCCTTGTTGCCTCTAGGATATACTGCTGTAGAAAACTATCCCAAACACACTCAAGAAATTCGCTACCTTTCTGACAGTTACTTGTCTGCTTTTCCCAATCTATGTGAAGATTAAAGTCCCCCATTAAGACCACTATGCCTCTCTTACACGCTTGTCTAATCTCTGCATTTATAAAATCTTGCACTTCAGAGCTGCTGCCAGGGCTCCTATATACAACTCCCACTATAGTCTTAGATCCTTTCCTATTTCTCAATTCAACCCATAAGGTCTCTGTTGGCTGCTTACCTCTCATTAAGTCCCCCTTTATCATTGAAGTGATTTCATCTCTAATCATTAAGGCTACTCCTCCCCCTCTTCCATTTTCTCTATCTCTCGTGTAGACCTTATAAGCCGGTATATTTAGTTCCCAATCCTGACCATCCTGCAGCCATGTTTCAGTAATAGCTATCATGTCATACCCTCCAATTTGAATTTGAACCTGTAGTTCATTTAATTTATTCCTTATACTCCGTGCATTTAGTATTCACAAAACAGAGAGAGAGAGGGAGAAACATCCGAAAGGAAGAGAAAGACAGAAAATGACCCGTTGTATTAAAAACAGATAACTTTTATTCGCTGGTGGGGCTACGTGTCGCGTGACATGAACCCAAGATCCCGGTTGAGGTCGTCCTCATGGGTGCGGAACTTGGCTGTCAATTTCTGCTAGTTTCTCCCTCTCTCTCTCTGTTTTGTGTTCTGGCCGTTTGTATATTCGGTGGTCCTGTAGGTAACACCTCTCTGTCTGAACACTTTGATTGCCTTGACAACGGGCAGTTGGAAAGATTATCTGTAATCACCAGGTGTTGTTCTCTGAATATAAATGCGAAACGTTCAAGGATTTCCACATTCACCTGACGAAGGAGAAAGCCTCCGAAAGCTTGTGATTTTCAAATAAAATTGTTGGACTATAACCTGGTGTTGTAAGATTCTTTACATTTGCCAACCCCAGTCCATCACCGGCATCTCCACATCATGTCTATCCATGCCAGTATATTACCCCCAACACCATGAGCTCTTATCTTGTGCAGTAATCTTTTATGTGGCACCTTATCGAATGCCTATTGGAAATCCAAATATACTGCATCCATTGGTTTCCCTTTATCCACCCTGCCTGTTACTTCCTCATAGAACTCTAATAAATTTGTCAGACACGATTTCCCCTTCATAAAACCATGTTGACTCTCCTTGATTGTATTATGAGTCTCCAAATGTCCTGCTACTACTTCCTTAATAATGGATTCTAGCATTTTCCCAATGACAGATGTTAGGCTGACTGGTCTATAGTTACCTGCTTTCTGTCTCACTCCCTTCTTGAATAGGGGTGTTACGTTTGCGGTTTTCCAATCCGTTGGGACCTTTCCAGAATCTAGTGAATTCTGGAAGATTACAACCAATGCATCCACTATCTCTGTAGCCACTTCCTTTAAGACCCTCGGATGCAAGCCATCAGGTCCAGGGGACTTGTCAGCCTTTAGACCCATTAGTTTACCTAGTACTTTATCTCTAGTGATAGTGATTGTTTTTAGTTCCTCCCTCCCATTTGCCCCTTGATTTTCTACTATTATTGGTACATTATTAGTGTCTTCTACTGTGAAGACAGATACAAAATATCTGTTCAATTCCTCTGCCATTTCCTTGTTTTCCATTATTATTTCCCCAGTCTCATCCTCTAAGGGACCAATGTTTACTTTAACTACCCTCTTCCATTTTATATACTTGTAGAAGCTTTTACTGTCAGTTTTTATATTTCTTGCTAGTTTACTCTCATAATTTATTTTCTCCCTCTTTATTATTTTTTTAGTCATCCTTTGCTGGTTTTTAAAGTTTTTCCAATCTTCGGGCTTACCAGTAATCTTTGCCATGTTGTAAGCTTTTTCTTTTAACCTGATACCATCCTTTACTTCCTTAGTTCGCCATGGTTGCTTCACCCTTTTTGTGGAGCTTTTCCTCCTCACAGGGATATATTTTTGTTGCGAGTCATAAAATATCTTTTTAAATCTTTGCACTGCTTATCCACCATCATTCCGTCTAATCTGTTTACCCCGTCCACTTTAGCCAATTCCGTCCACATTCCTTTATAATTGCCCTCATTTAAGTTTAATACAGTAGTTTCAGACCCAAGATTCTCGCTCTCAAACTGGATGTGAAATTCTATCATGTTATGATCACTGCTTCCCAAGGGATCTTTGACTTTGAGATCATCAATTAATCGTGTTTCGTTACCCATTACCAGATCCAAAATGGCCTGTTCCCTGGTTGGTTTCCCAACGTATTGGTCTAAGAAACAGTCCCTAATACACTCTATGAACTCCTCCTCAGGGCTATTCTTGCCAATTTGATTTGTCCAGTCCATGTGAAATTTAAAATCGCCCATGATTATTGCATTACCTTTTTTACAAGCCCCTCTTATTTCCTGATTAATATTTTGCCCTACAGTGCCCTACAGGGGTCGGTGCTGGGTCCCCAACTCTTTACAATCTATATTAACGATTTGGAGGAGGGGACCGAGTGCAACATATCAAAATTTGCAGATGATACAAAGATGGGAGGGAAAGTAGAGAGTGAGGAGGACATAAAAAACCTGCAAGGGGATATAGACAGGCTGGGTGAGTGGGCGGAGATTTGGCAGATGCAATATAATATTGGAAAATGTGAGGTTATGCACTTTGGCAGGAAAAATCAGAGAGCAAGTTATTTTCTTAATGGCGAGAGACTGGAAAGTACTGCAGTACAAAGGGATCTGGGGGTCCTAGTGCAAGAAAATCAAAAAGTTGGTATGTAGGTGCAGCAGGTGATCAAGAAAGCCAACGGAATGTTGGCTTTTATTGCTATTGGGATAGAATATAAAAACAAGGAGGTATTGCTGCAGTTATATAAGGTATTGGTGAGACCGCACCTGGAATACTGCATACAGTTTTGGTCTCCATACTTAAGAAAAGACATACTTGCTCTCGAGGCAGTACAAAGAAGGTTCACTCGGTTAATCCCGGGGATGAGGGGGCGGACATATGAGGAGAGGTTGAGTAGATTGGGACTCTACTCATTGGAGTTCAGAAGAATGAGAGGCGATCTTATTGAAACATATAAGATTGTGAAGGGTCTTGATCGGGTGGATGCAGTAAGGATGTTCCCAAAGATGGGTGAAACTAGAACTAGGGGGCATAATCTTAGAATAAGGGGCTGCTCTTTCAAAACTGAGATGAGGAGAAACTTCTTCACTCAGAGGGTGGTAGGTCTGTGGAATTTGCTGCCCCAGGAAGCTGTGGAAGCTACATCATTAGATAAATTTAAAACAGAAATAGACAGTTTCCTAGAAGTAAAGGGAATTAGGGGTTATGGGGAGCGGGCAGGAAATTGGACATGAAGCTGAGTTCGGATCGGTCAATGCCCTGTGGGTGGCGGAGAGGGCCCAGGGGCTATGTGGCCGGGTCCTGCTCCGACTTCTTGTGTTCTTTAGATTTGTGGTTGGGATCAGATCAGCCATGATCTTATTGAATGGCGGAGCAGGCTCGAGGGGCCGATTGGCCTACTCCTGCTCCAATTTCTTATGTTCTTATGTTCTTATGTAGCTGCTGTTAGGGGGCCTATATACTACTCCCACCAGTGATTTCTTTCCCTTGCTATTTCTTGCTCCACCCAAATTGATTCGACATCTTGATCTTCTGAGCCAAAATCATTTCTCACTATTATACCAATTTCATCCTTTATTAACAGAGCTACCCCACCACCTTTACCTTTTTTCCTATCCATCCGAAATGTTAAATAATACTGAATATTTAGCTCCCAACCTTGGTCACCTTGCAACCACGTCTCTGTAATGGCCACGAGATCATACCCATTTGTTTCTATTTGTGCCGTCAATTCATCTATCTTATTGCGAATACTGCGTGCATTCAGATGAAGAACCTTTCATTTTGCCTTTTTGCCATTCTTTCTTTCCCCGGCCCCATTTGCTACTGCACTCTTATGTTTGTACACTCTGTCCCTTCCTGACACACTCTGTTTATCATTACCCCCATCACTTTCCTGTACTACTTCCTTGTCTTTTCTCTTTATCAATCTAAATTTTGCCCCACCTGAGCCCTCCCCCCCCCTCTATTTAGTTTAAAGCCTTCTCTACCGCCCTAGTTATTCGGTTTGCCAGAACACTGGTCTCAATATGGTTCAGGTGAAGCCCGTCCCAACAGAACAGCTCCCTCTTTCCCCAATACTGGTTCCAGTGCCCCATGAGTCAAAACCCACTTCTCCTACACCAATCTTTGAGCCACACATTCATCTCTCTGATCTGATTTACACTGTGCCAATTTGCTCGTGGCTCAGGTAATAATCTGAGATTATCACCTTTGTGGATCTGCATTTTAATTTAGTCCCGAGCTGCTCAAAATTCCTCAGCAGAACCTCTTTCTTAGTCCTACCTATGTTGTTGGTACCGAGGTGGACCACGACAACTGAATCCTCCCCCTCCCACTCCAAGTTTCTCTCCAGCCCTGAGGAGATGTCCTTAACCCTGGCACCGGGTAGGCAACACAGCCTTCGGGACTCTCGCTCTTGGCTGCAGAGAAGTAATGGAGGCCTTATTCACAAGAGCAAACACTTCGATCAAGTTTATTCTCCAGCAGGTTCTGCTGTTAATGAGGAGACCTTGAGCTGATTAATACACTCAGACAGCACCTCATGATCTATTGTTTGGCCAATTGTGACCCAAACCTGACTTCAGTATTTCTCCAGTTCATTAATTTTAAAGTGGTTTGAAAGTGTCCAGAAACTCAAATATCAGAGTGTTGGAATCACCCTGGAGATCCAAATATCTCATTAATCTGTGACTGACATTTGCTTCCCAGTCGTGAGATTCAGAACTTTTCTCCAATCCCCAACATAATGTGGATAGCAGGGCTAGATGGACCAAAGGTCTTCTCCTGCCTATTATGTTACTTACTATGTAACAGTGACCAGTTTTATTTCTGAGTAAGAATCTAACATGAGACCAAGTGTTGTGATGCATCACCCTCTTTATTTCACAGTGAGAATACATTCCCAGCAGTTTGAAAAACAAAAGACAAACAAAGGCTGGAAGACAATGGATTATTTACACCACAAGAGAAGCCTGTGAATGGGCCGCCTGTTAACAGGAGCAATATCTGAATAGATCATTTTCTCAATCACAGATTCAGTCCGTGTATATTCCAAGTGTGAGCACCCAGTATAGGTGTGAGGAGATCTGAATCTGAAATTTATACCATCTTCAGTCTCTGGATTTGTGCTGATCTGAGTACGGTCAAACTGGATTCAGAAACTCCCTTTCTTCTCATCATTAACACAATGTCCAGTGTTTGCACATTAGGAATGGTCGGAAAAGGGAATATTTTACTCCTCACACAGGGGGTCCCCATTAGCAGGTTTCTCCAGTGAATGTATTGCTCTTCCTACAATTCACAGCATGAGGTCGACATTGTCTATTATACAGTCTATTCCCATTAGTGTGGAGATGCCGGTGATGGACTGGGGTTGACAATTGTAAACAATTTTACAACACCAAGTTATAGTCCAACATTAAAAATAAAATTGTTGGACTATAACTTGGTGTTGTAAAATTGTTTACTATTCCCATTAGAGTACAGGAGACAGAACAATTTAAACAAAGAAGGAAATTCTTCAAAATTTCGCGTTCAAAGCCTCAACAATTTACAAATATTAAACACACTGCATTTTTACAGTTCAAATATTCTTTCGTAAGTAATTCATTATTTTCAGTGTTGAACTAACTCTTGCAGATAAAATGCACATCATTTTGTCTAAACCATTTAACTGAATGAATTATGTTGTTTACTTGCTGAATATTTGAGGCTGAGTGGACAATCTACCCCAGGAAAGACAGACTTTTGCTGGGCAGCAAAAGGAGTGTGAGAGGGGCCTGGTGACAGCTTGCTCTGTGGGAGCACCTGGTCTCTGCCTGTGGTCAGCAACTCACAGAGTGAGAGACCCCAGGTACGATCCCACATCTGACCACTCCATGATTCCACATGGAACAACTTCAATACTCTGTGCTCTGAAATACTTTCCATTTTCTATTGGCTCTTTTCACATCACCTTTAAATGTTCTGATCAGCATGACTGGGATAAACAGAAACATAATCCATCGCTGTGTGAAGATAGAACATCCTCGAACGAGATCTGTCACCAGATCCATCTCAATCTCAGTCTGTGCACGATTCATTTAAAGCAAGATTATAGAAAAGAGAAATTACTGTCGTGAATAATACCTGTTGACCAAAGGAGGGCCCACCACCCATGTACAACTGGATTTAGCCCTGTGTATGTGCAGTGTGGAGACGTCAAACAAATATCTTGTTGTCTTAATGGTTCCTTTTTAAAATTCCTAGATTTCTATTTTTTTTATCATTCATTCTCAGGATGTGAACACCACTGGCAATCCCGGCATTTATTACCCATCCCTAGTTGCCATGAGAAGGTGGTCGTGAGTCTGCTTATTGAACCACTGTGATCTGTGTGGTGAAGGTGCTCCCACAACACTGTTATGTAGGGGGTTCAAAGGTTTTGACCCAGCAACGATGAAGGAAAAGCTATGGGAGTCAAGAGATGAGGTAGTCGCTGCAGAACACCCAGCCTCTGACCTGCTCTAGGAGCCACAGCATTGATGGGACTGATTCACTTGAGTTTCTGATCATGGTGACCCCCCAGGATGTGGATCGTGGGGGACTGAGTGATGGTAATCCTATTGAATCTCAAGGGGTGGTGGTTAGTCTCTCCCTTGCTAGAGATGGCCATTGCCCAGTACTGGTGTGGCCCGAATGTTACTTGCCACTTATCAGCCCAAGCCTGGACGTTGTCCATGACTTGCTGCATGAGGACATGGACTGCTTCATTATCTGAGGAATTGTGAATGGAACTGAACACTGTGCAATCATCAGTGAACAGCCTCACTTCTGACCTTATGATGGAGGGAAGGTCATAGATGAAGCACCTGAAGATAGTTGGACCGAGGATGCTGCCCAGAAGAAATCCTGCAGCGTTTTCCTGAGACTGAGATGATTTGCCTCCAACAACCACAACTATTTTCCTTTGTGCCAGGTATGACTCCAGCCACTGGAGAGTTTTCCCCTGATGTCGACTGTCCTCAGGTTTACTAGAGCTCCTTGGTGCCACACTCATCAAATGCTGCCTTGAAGTTAATGGCAGTTACTCACACCTCACCTCGCAAATTCAGCTTGTGCCCATGTTTGGACCATGGGTGCAGTAAGGTCTGGAGCTGAATGGTCCTGGCAGCACCCAAACTGAGCAGGTTATTGATGAATCAGTGGCACCTGATGGTACCATTGACGACTCCTTCCATCACTTTCCTGATGATTTGGAGTGGACTGATGGGGCGATAATTGGCCAGATTGCTATTGTACTGCTTTTTCTAATGGGAAATGGTTCAATGTTATGAGGAGGGGGTTCCTATTACTGGCTGATTAATTCTCCTTTGTCCTTCAGAGTGGTTTCTCCACACTTACACAGCTGGTTGATCACCATAGTTGCCCCTCAGATGTGGTCGGTCAGCAATGAATCTGGGAGTTTGGCAAATAACTTGGAATTGAAGGGGGCATCAAATTATAAACAATATTAAAAGGAACAACAGCAGCCAGGACTCCTCTGTCGGGGCATGGGGGGAATCTATCAAAATCCCAATACTGACACGCACATGGTTAAATCCAGTGTGTACATCATGGGACGCTCAAATTAAAGTTAAAAATAGAGTTAAGCACATCTCACTGTTTGATGTCTGTAAAGGTAACAGAACCTTTCAGAAATGAGCTCTGTTTCATTTCTTCAAAGTAGCAATTCGCATTAACCCACGTGTGTTATACCAATCAATGTAAAAGAAATCCCTGTAAAAGGGACGATTGTCTTGGTCCAAGTCCTTTATGAATTCCTTGACGCGGCTGCCAAGATCTTGGTTGTGATGCCGGAAAGTCCTGCAAAACAAATAAGAATAAAGATACTTTATATTTTTATTTCTCCTGTCAAAACCTATCAAAAGATATTGAAAGGGAGATGGTCTCATCACTCCCTCTGGACACAGGGTCACAGAATTAGCCCCAAGTAATGAAAATCAAAGGATGCTCACCATTTGGAGGCCTCTGAATTCCCCCTCCCTCAGTCCCTTTATTCCCCCACCCTCATAAACCTGATGACCCTCCCCTCAGAAGGACTCAAAGGTCACATCTTTGGTGACCTCCCTCCTGCCTGCAACTTCTGCCCTCTGTTATTTGCAGCCTTCTCCTCCAAGTCGACATGAAAATGACTCATGTGAACAACAAATAGATGCTGAAGAGGGTGTGATGGTGTGGTTATAGCACTAGACTAGTAGTCTTAGCTATAATGAATTCAAATCCCAGCTTGGCAAGTTGTGGAACTGAATGTAGTAAATCTGGTACAAGGCAGGGGAGAAAATGACAGTGAAAGTTTCCAGATTTTTGTAAGGACAAACGGGGTAGATCTTGACTTTGTGCAATAGTGTAAAACGGGTGATAGCGAGTCGACAGCCCCTTTTACATGCCTGCCGATTTGTATTTCCATTGACGTCAATCGGGAGAGATGTAAAACGGGCTGCTGACTCGTTATCACCCATTTTACATTATCACACAAAGTCTAGATTTACCCCAACAAGTTCACTGATGTCCTTCAGGGAAGGGAACCTGTCACCTCTGTGCAGTGCTCAAAATAGTCAACAGATTCACTAAGATGGATACAGGGTAACTATGACCTCTGGTGGAGGAATGTGGAACTGGAAGGCTTAATATTAAAATAAGAGCTGGATCATTCAAAGTGAAATCAGGAAGCACTTTTTCACACAGAGGAGTGGAGATCTGAAACTCTCTCTCCCCCAAAAGGCTTGGGGTCAATTGAAACTTTCAAGACTGAGATTGATGGATTTTGTTGGTAAGGATAACAAGGGATATTGAAGAGGATAGGTCAATGGAGTTGAGGTACAGATCAGCCATGATCTAATTGAATGGCAGAACAGGCTTGAGGGGCTGAATGGCCTACTCCTGCTTTGATGTCCTAGAAGATGAGTTCCACTAAAGTTACCAGGACAAGAGCCACCTGATGTGAGTGTGTGAACATGGAGCTATGAGACCCTTGTGCTGGTGTCATATCTCTGGTGCTTTATACTTAATCCATTAATTGCTGACATAGGCAGCACTGTGATATGGCAAAATGGCCAAGAGAAACAGAAGAGAATGAGCATTTCTGGGCATTTACAGGGATCGGCAGTTCTTAAAGTGTCCTGCGTTCCCCCTCTGTGATGCTGCAGCAATTGAGGAGCAATAAAGAAACTTGGAAAGTCAATCTCTGGAAGTGATGTCACGAGTTTACACACTTACGTTCACAGAAACCAAGATCTCCTTTCTCACCTGCTGCCAGGTTGGGGCCACAAGTGAGACTGCACTGATGCACTGTGTCATCTCCAACCGTGGTGCTCTGCAGTTCTCTTTATTGCTGGGAGGTCTCTCCTCCAAATAAGGTCTCCCTTTGCTGGAGGACCTCCTGAACCAGGCCCACCAGCACCTGATCGTTGAATGGGATCATTCTGCACCCACCTAAGATGCAACTTCAATGGCCACTAGCAGCCCTTTAAGAGCTGTTGTAATTATTGTATTAATTATAATCTGGAGTAGGTAAATCTCACACAACAACTCGACCACATACTGCCAACCTAAAGAAAGAATGATCCGTACCCAGCCTTCATTTCTATCTCCGAAACAACTCATACACCACATTCTGTACTTTAGAGGAAACACTTCCACTCTCTCTGATCTATTTATATAAGAGGGCTGATTCCCTGATCGGCAGCTCCTGGAGTGAATGACGAGTGACGAGGAGCACAGGTTGGGAAATCACAGGCCTGAAGCCTCGGATTTGCTGACATTTTTTCTGAACAGTAAATCAGGCCCTGAGGGCCCTTTATCTCCCAAACACACTCCCTCTGATCTCCACTGCTCACAGGGAATAACCCATCGTGGAAACTCCACTGACGATAAAATAACACCACAGCTCCTAACGAAAGGTGCACTGTCAGAGAGGAGGACACTGTCCACATCGGGGTTCATGCTGTGTCGTGACCCTCATTGACAGTGTGAGTTGGTGAATGTGGAGTGAGGAAATGACTGGGCCCAGCTCTGATGCTCTCTCTGATCAGTAAATCACACTGACGTTCATCGTCCAGACACATATGTGGAAAATATCCCCTCCACAGGGCACTGGAGGGTGGGCGGTAACACTGGAACCGTGTAATTCATGACTGTGACCAGAAGAGAGCAGATCATAGAATCATAAAATCATAGAAAGTTATGGCACAGAAGGAGGCCATTCGGCCCATTGCGTCCGTGCCGGCCGAGGAAGAGCTATCCAGTTGAATCCCACTTTCCAGCACTTGGCCCATAGCCCTGTAGGTTACAGCATTTCAAGTGCACATCCAAATACTTTTTAAACGAGTTGAGGTTTCTGCCTCTACCACCCTTTGCCTTGCTTTTCCTAACTTTTTCCCCAGAGCGGCAGTGGACCTGAGCAGTAGAAGACTGAGATTGGGGAATAAAAGCAGCAGCAGACCTGCAACAAGAGAAAACTACTGTGCGACGTCACAGGTGAGGCAGAGGTGAGCACAGTATAAAAGGAGAGACCGAGAGCGGGAGGAGAGTCTGATAGTCTAAGGCAAGTCATGGCAGCAGAGCTCGCACCCGTGATATGCTCCTCCTGCACTATGTGGGAAGTCATGGACAATACCAGTGTCCCTGGTGGCCATGTGTGCAGGAAGTGTGTCCAGCTGCTGCGACTGGCTAACCGTATTTCGGAGCTGGAGCTGTGGGTGGATTCACTGTGGAGCATCCGCCATGCTGAGACTATCGTGGATAGCACGTTCAGTGAGGTGGTCACACCGCAGGTAAAGATTATGCAGGCAGAAAGGAAATTGGTGACCGCCAGGCAGAGTAAAAGGTAGAGCAGGAGTCCCCTGGGGCCATCTCCCTCTCAAACAGATATTCTGCTTTGGATACTGTTGGGGGAGATGGCTTATCAGGGGAAAGCAGCAAGAGCCAAGTTCGGGGCACCACGGGTGGCTCTGCTTCACAGGAGGGGAGGAAGAAGAGTGGCAGGGCTATAGTGATAGGGGATTCAATTGTAAGGGGAACAGATAGCCGTTTCTGTGGCCGCAAACGTGACTCCGGGATGGCATGTTGCCTCCCTGGTGCTACGGTCAAGGATGTCACGGAGCGGCTGCAGGGAATTCTGGAGGGGGAGGGTGAACAGCCAGTAGTCATGGTCCATATTGGTACCAACGACATAGGTAAAAAAAGGGATGAGGTTCTGCAAGATGAATTTAAGGAGTTAGGAGATAAATTAAAAAGCAGGACTTCAAAGGTAGTGATCTCAGGATTACTACCAGTGCCACGTGCTAGTGAGTATAGGAACAGGAGAATAGACCGGATGAATGCGTGGCTGCAGGGATGGTGTAGGAGGGAGGGATTTAGATTCCTGGGACATTGGGACCAGTTCTGGGGAAGGTGGGACCTGTACAAGTGGGACGGGTTACACCCGAGCAGGACCGGGACCAATGTCCTCACGGGGGTGTTTGCTAGTGCTGTTGGGGAAGGTTTAAACTAGAGTGGCAGGGGGATGGGAACCTGAGCGGGGAGTCAGAAGGGAGTAAAGTTGAGAGCAGCAAGAGAGGGGAAGACCCAGGGGAAATTTACAATACAAATAGTACAAACAGTTGTTCAAGAACAAGTGAAAGGGAAAAGCTTAGAGCAGCGGAAAGAAAGTGTACTTCAGGCACTACAGATAAAGTGAAAACTAGAAGGTGTAAGGCGATTAACTCAGCATCAAAGCTGAAGGTCAGGCTAGGGTGTGTGGCCCAACTAAGAGTTCTATATACAAATGCACGGAGTATAAGGAATAAATTAAATGAACTACAGGTTCAAATTCAAATTGGAGGGTATGACATGATAGCTATTACTGAGACATGGCTGCAGGATGGTCAGGATTGGGAACTAAATATACCGGGTTATAAGGTCTACAGGAGAGACAGGGAAAATGGAAGAGGGGGAGGAGTAGCCTTAATGATTAGAGATGAAATCACTTCAATGATAAAGGGGGATTTAATGAGAGGTAAGCAGCCAACAGAGACCTTATGGGTTAAATTGAGAAATAGGGAAGGATCTGAGACTATAGTGGGAGTTGTATATAGGAGCCCTGGCAGCAGCTCTGAAGTGCTAGATTGTATAAATGCAGAGATTAGACAAGCGTGTAAGAGGGGCATAGTGGTCTTAATGGGGGACTTTAACCTTCATATAGATTGGGAAAAGCAGACTAGCAACTGTAAGAAAGGTAGCGAATTTCTTGAGTGTGTCCGGGATAGTTTTCTACAGCAGTATATCCTAGAGGCAACAAGGGGGCAAGCCATACTCGATTTAGTAATGAGTAATGAACTAGATTTAGTTATCGGCTTAACTGTGCATGAAAATCTATCTGATAGTGATCATAACGTGATCAAGTTCAATGTAGTGTTTGAAAGGGAAAAAAGTGAGTCAGCTGCTAAGATTCTAGACTTGGGCAAGGCCGACTTCAATGGGATGAGACAGAGACTGTCCACAGTAAACTGGGCAAATCTGTTAATGGGTAAAACGACTGATGATCAGTGGGAAATGTTTAAAGAAACATTTAACGTGATACAGAATCGGTTTATACCCCTGAGGGGCAAGAACTCTACTTGCCAAAAAAAACAGCCATGGACAACTAAAGAGATAAGGGACAGTATAAGACATAAGGAAAGGGCATACAAAAAGGCAAAAAATGGCACAGATCTTGGTGAATGGGAAAGATACAAAGATCAACAAAGGGTCACAAAACAGAAAGTAAGAGCGACAAAAAGAGAGTATGAAAAGAAACTCGCAAGGGATATCAAAACCAATACAAAGAACTTTTATAGTTATATTAGGAAAAAGAGGGTGGTCAGGAGCAATGTTGGCCCCTTAAAAACTGAAAGTGGGGATATTGTCATTGACAATGAGGAAATGGCGGACATGTTGAACAATTACTTTGCGTCAGTATTTACAGTCGAAAAAGAGGATAGCATGCCGGAAATCCCAAGAAAACTTATATTGAATCGGGGACAGGGACTCAATAAAATTAATATAAGTAAAGCAATAGTAATGAAGAAAATAATAGCACTAAAGAGTGACACATCCCCAGGACCAGATGGTTTCCATCCCAGGATTTTAAAGGAAGTAGGTGAGCAGATTGCAGATGCCCTAACTGTAATCTTTCAAAGTTCTCTAGATTTTGGAACTGTCCCTCCAGATTTGAAAATTGCACATGTCACTCCGCTTTTTAAGAAAGGAGAGAGAGGGAAACCGGGGAATTATGGACCAGTTAGCCTAACATCTGATGTGGGGAAAATGCTGGAGTCTATAATTAAGGATAGGGTGACTGAACACCTCGAGAATTTTCAGTTAATCAGAGAGAGCCAGCATGGATTTGTGAAAGGTAGGTCGTGCCTGACAAAACTGATTGAATTTTTTGAAGAGGTGACTAAAGTAGTGGACAGGGGAATGTCAATGAATGTTATTTATATGGACTTCCAGAAGGCATTTGCTAAGGTCTCACAAAAGAGACTGTTAGCTAAGATAGAAGCCCATGGAATCGAGGGAAAAGTACGGACTTGGTTAGGAAGTTGTCTGAGCGAACGGCGACAGAGAGTAGGGATAATGGGTAGGTACTCACATTGGCAGGATGTGACCAGTCTAGTCCCGCAGGGATCTGTCTTGGGGCCTCAATATTCACAATATTTATTGACGACTTAGATGAAGGCATAAAAAGTCTCATATCTAAGTTTGCCGATGACACAAAGATTGGTGGCATTGTAAGCAGTGTAGATGAAAACATAAAATTACAAAGCGATATTGATAGATTAGTTGAATGGGCAAAACTGTGGCAAATGGAATTCAATGTAGACAAATGTGACGACATCCACTTTGGATCAAAAAAGGATAGAACAGGGTACTTTCTAAATGGTAAAAACTTAAAAACAGTGGATGTCCAAAGGGACTTTGGGGTTCAGGTACATAGATCATTGAAGTGTCATGAACAGGTGCAGAAAATAATCAAGAAAGCAAATGGAATGTTGGCCTTTATATCAAGAGGACTGGAGTACAAGGGGGCAGAAGTTATGCTGCAGCTATACAAAACCCTGGTTAAACCGCACCTGGAGTACTGTGAGCAGTTCTTGGCACCGCACCTTCAGAAGGACATATTGGCCTTGGAGGGAGTGCAGCGTAGGTTTAAGAGAATGATACCCGGACGTCAAGAGTTGAGTTACGAGGAGAGATTACACAAATTGGGGTTGTATTCTCTCGAGTTTAGAAAGTTAAGGGGTGATCTGATCGAAGTTTATAAGATATTAAGGGGAACAGATAGGGTGGATAGAGAGAAACTATTTCCACTGGTTGGGGATTTTAGGAGTAGGGGGCACAGTCTAAAAATTAGAGCCAGACCTTTCAGGAGCGAGATTAGAAAACATTTCTACACACAAAGGGTTGTAGAAGTTTGGAACTCTTCTGCAAACGGCAATTGATACTAGCTCAATTGCTAAATTTAAATGTGAGATAGAAAGCTTTTTGGCAACAAAAGGCATTAAGGGATATGGGCAAAAGGCAGGTATATGGAGTTAGATCACAGATCAGCCATGATCTTATCAAATGGCAGAGCAGGCACGAGGGGCTGAATGGCCTACTCCTGTTCCTATGTTCCAATGTTCCCCTTTCAGGCAGTGAGTTCCAGACCCCCACCAAATTTCTCCTCCTCTCCCCTCTAATCCTTCTACCAATTTCTTTTAACCTATGCCCCCTGGTCGCTGGTCGCTCTGCTAAGGGAAATAGGTCCTCTCTATCCACTCTATCTAGTCCCACCATAATTTTATATACCTCAATTAAATCTCCCCTCAGCCTCCTTTGTTCCAAAGAAAACAACCCAGCCTGTCCAATTTTTTCTCATAGCTAAAATTCTCCAGCCCTGGCAACGTCCACAAAAATCTCCACTGTACGCTCTCGAGTGCAATCACATCTTTCCTATAATGTGTTGACCAGAACTGTACGCAGTACTCAAGCTGTGGTCTAACCAATGTTTTATACAGTTCTAGCATAACCTCCCTGCTTTTATAATCTATGCCTCGGCTAATAAAGGAAAGTATCCTGCATGCCTTTTTAACCACCTTATCTACCTGTCCTGCTACATTCAGGGATCTGTGGACATGCACTCCAAGATCCTTTTGTTCCTCCACACCTCTCAGTATCCTCCCATTTATTGTGTACTCCCTTGTCTTGTTTGCCCACCCTAAATGAATTATCTAAAACTTCTCTGGATTGAATTCCTTTTGCCACTTCTCTGCCCACCTGACCAGTCCACTGATATCTTCCCGCAGTCCACAGCTTTCCTCCTCACTAACAACCACACGGTCAATTTTTGTATCATCTGCAAACTTCTTGATCAAGCCCCCCACAATCAAGTCCAAATCATTAATATATACCACAAAAAACAAGAGACCTAGTACTGAGCCTTGCGAAACCCCAATGGAAACTGCCTTCTAATCGCAAAAACATCCATCGACCATTACACTTTGCTTCCTGCCACTGAGCCAATTTTCGATCCAACTAGCAACTTTCCCTTGGATCCCATGGGCTTTTACTTTTTTGACCAGTCTACCACGTGGGACTTTGTCAAAAGCCTTTCTAAAATCCATGCAGACGACATCAAAAGTGTTACCCTCATCATCCCTCCTTGTTACCTCCTCAAAAAATTCAATTAAGTTAGCCAGACACCACCTTCCCTTAAGAAATCCATGTTGACTGTCCTTGATTAATCCATGCCTTTCTAATTGACGAATAATACTGTCTCTGAGAATTGAATCCAATAATTTGACCACCACCGAGGTTAGACTGACTGGCCTGTAACGACTAGTTCTATCCTTTTATCCCTTTCAAACAACGGTACAATGTCAGCAGTCCTCCAATCCTCCAGCAACACGCCTGTAGCCAGGGAGGATTGGAAAATGATGGTCAGAACCTCCGTTATTTCCTCCCTTAATTCTCTTAACAGCCTGGGATACATTTCATCTGGACTGGGCGATTTATCTAGACTCAAAGACACTAAACCCCTTAATAGTTCCTCTCTCACTATGTTTATCCCTTCCAATATTTCACACTCCTCCACCTTAACTACAGATAAAGGGACATTTAAAATAATTACAGTAGAATAGAACATCTCACATCTCAATGAAATTATGTTATATTTTGGGAACTGATCAAAGGAAGTGAAAGTTTTTCCCAAAAATACAGAATGTGGTGCGTGTGAGAATATCTGAAATACAGGAGCCGGCCCCATTATTGTTACAATAGAGGAGTCTAATACTAATGGGACAATCCAGCAGAGAAAAGCCCAACTACTTTAGTTACAAGGTATAGATTTCACATCCTGGGATCGTGTCCCGAGGAATTGTGGGTCCGCCATGTCCAGTGCTCCAGATGAACCTGAGTAATGTGAGTGTGGAGGTCCAGCCGTGTCCTCAGAAGAAGGAACTGAAGGATGTGAGACATGAACAACCTCATTACATGATCAATGTTGGCCAACGTCCCCACTTGACTGGACCAGCCCAGTAATCACAGTCTTACTACAGGTTGAGTGGTGTTGGCAAGACAGGAAATGAAAAGATATATCAGTCACAACAAACCATCAACGAGACTGACCTGATGTAAAGATTAATAGGAGGCGAAGTCGATATTAGAACTGTTGGATCTTTTGGTTCGAGTGGACTACGGACCAAAGGTGATAAATAAAGATAGACCTGGAATTCCCGTTGTATTTTGCCGTTCAGCAATGATACTTTTATCCCCCAAGGAGCAGAGACAGGAACAATTGTTTCTGCAGACAAAGAAAAACACTGTTATAGCATTTCACTAGCAGATCACCTGTGGCATTGCTCATGGTGAGTCAGGAGTTACAGGACGGGGCAGGGTGAAGACACTCACATGGTACCTTATCAAATGCATTTTAAAATCCATATCAACCACATCCACTGCATTTCCTTCATCCGTCTTCTCTGTTATTATTTCAAAGACGGTTGGTCAGGTTTGACCTGCCATTTAGAAACCTGTGCTGACTGGCCCTGATTAAATTATGAATCTCCAAATATGGAGTCATTTCTTCCTGTATTATAGACTCCAGGTCCCAGAGCCAGCGTTGAACGAGGACATTGAGTGAGATGAGTGAGACGATACTGTTAACATTGAGGATAGTGAGGAAGAGGGAGGGCTCCAACACCAGCTCATAGCCAGAGTCATTGAGCAGCAGCTCATTGAAGTGTGTTTCAGCTGAACAAATCCTGCATTAACAGTCATGACCAACAATCCCAGTCCTTCCACCCTCCAATAAACTACATCTGCCCAAACACCAACATTGATCTTCATGTCACCTGACATTGCAGGGTCACCAGCTACTACAGGAACACACTGCACACAAAGATTTCAAAAAGGTTTAGCATTTGACTGTCTCAGACAAATGTCTACAAACTAATTATCACCCAGGTGTGAGCCTATACTGCCTTTCTTAAATGTCACCTTACCTATTCTACTACTCCTACGAGATGTGCTTCCAGTGGCTTCAACATGGCAGGTGGAAAGTTGCTGTGGACTCCCTGAGCCAAGAATTCCCACCGAGTCTCAAACAGGACATGGTGTTTCAGTGGTATCCTGTACACTGAGAGAGATGAGGGGTGCTAAATCATGCCATGTAGCATCCATTGTTTCGGCTCTACGCGGCCTCCCAAAATGCCAAAATGGCATCTCGGCTGAGGACGCACGTTTCCAGCATGACGTGCGCCAGATGCCATCTTGGTTTCGGAGTTTGCGCAAGTGCAGATAACGAACGCTGGAATCATGTAAAGTAAGGAGAAAATGGACACAATTAGTGTGCAATGCTGATTTAAAGTAAGAGACACCATTTTGGGATTTAACGCTCAACTCAACGTACAGTTTTAACCCCAACCGTATGAACGTGTCTTAGATTGCCTGGAGGACCCCCCACAGTGCTATTTAAAGGAACCATGCAGGATTTACAGGTTCGTGGCTGGATTATTGCTTCTGGTTGCCCAGATATTTATAACTGTTTTTGGAGGTCTCCTATACTTGAATACTAGTTCTAGGGTCATAGCCTAACATTTAGAGCCAGGCCATGCAGGAGTGAAGTTAGGAAATGCTTCTACATGCAAAGGGTGGGAGACGTTTGGAACGCTCTCCTGCAGACGGCAGTTAATGCGAGCTCAATTGTGAATTCTAAATCTGAGATTGATAGATTTCTGTGAACCAAGGGTATTAAGGGATATGGGGCTAAGTCGAGTATATATCCACCATGATCTCATTGAATGGCAGAACAGGCTCGAGGGGCTGAATGCCACTGCCACTTGCTGCCTCCTGATATGTGTTACCTTCTCCTGCAAGAAAGACGGATGTGTGCCTGGGTGATCAATAGAATCATAGAATCATAGAAAATTTACGCCACGGAAGGAGGCCTTTCGGTCCATCGTGTCTGCTGGCTGAGAAACGAGCCATCCAGCCTAATCCCACTTTCCCGCATTTGGTCCGCAGCCCCGCAGGTCACAGCTCTTCAGGTGCACATCCAGGTATTTTTTAAATGAGTTAAGGGTTTCTGCCTCTACCACCCTCTCAGGCAGTGAGTTCCAGACCCCCACCACCTTCTGGGTGAAAACAATTTTCCTCATTTCTGCCCTAATCCTTCTAGCAATCACTTTAAATCTATGCCCCCTGGTTATTGACCCCTCCGCTAAGGGAACTAGGTCCTTCCTATCAACTCTATCTGGGCCCCTCACAATTTTGTACACCTTTTTTATTCGTTCATGGGATGTGGGCGTTGCTGGCGAGACCTCAATCAAATCCCCCCTCAGCCTCCTCTGCTCCAAGGAAAACAACCCCAGCCTATCCAATCTGTCATCACAGCTAAAATTCTCCAGTCCTGGCAACATCCTCGTAAATCTCCTCTGCACCCTCGCTAGTGCAAATACATCCTTCCTGTAATGTGGTGTCCAAAACTGTACACAGTACTCAAGCTGTGGCCTAACTAGTGTTTTATACAGTTCCAGCATAACATCCCTGCTTCTATATTCTATGCCTCGGCTAATAAAAGAAATCATTCCATATGCCTTCTCAACCAACTCAAGACGCCACTTGACACTTGACCTCACTCATCTTGACCACTCATGTCAAAGCATTGAACTTCTTCCTGCACTGCATCCATGTTCATGATGCCATGCGCCTGGCATTGACTTCATCCCCTACTGCCTCCCGCTGCCTTTTGGGTACATGTCTGGAGGGCCTCTTGACCCCTCCCCCCCAACTCTCCGGATATAGGATGTCCCTCCTTCTGTCCACCTCTTGCACCAAGGCCTCCAATGCATCAGCAGAGAACCTTGGTGCACGGACTCTCGCAGGCCTGGAATAAACTCAGATCGGCAGATTGGTGAGGTCTGGCATGCAGATTGGATTTAGTGGTGCGCAACCTTTATTCAATGTTTTAACATAAGACCATAAGACCATAAGAGATAGGAGCAGGAGTAGGCCATTCGGCCCCTCGAGCCTGCTCCACCATTCAATGAGATCATGGCTGATCTGATTTTTACCTCAACTTCACTTTCCCAACTTTTCCCCATATCCTTTGACTCCCTTGCTGATCAAAAATTTGTCTA
Source organism: Heptranchias perlo (assembly GCF_035084215.1). Taxonomy (NCBI): domain Eukaryota; kingdom Metazoa; phylum Chordata; class Chondrichthyes; order Hexanchiformes; family Hexanchidae; genus Heptranchias; species Heptranchias perlo. The sequence continues at coordinate 124,892,682 of NC_090329.1, forward strand.
ACTCAGCCTTGAATGTATTCAATGACTCAGCCTCCACAGCTTTTTGGGGTAAAGAATTCCAAAGATTTGCGATCCTCTGGGAGAAGAACTTCCTCCTCATTTCCGTCTTAAACGGGCGACCCCTTATTCTGAGACTATGCCCACTAGTTTTAGATTCCCCCATGAGGGGTAACATCCTCTCAGCATCTACCCTATCGAATCCCCTCTGAATCTTGTATGTTTCAATTAGATCTCCTCTCATTCTTCGAAACTCCAGAGTATAGACCCAACCTAGAGTCATAGAGTCATAGAGTTATACAGCACGGATAGAGGCCCTTCAGCCTATCGTGTCCGCGCCGGCCATCAGCCCTGTCTACTCTAATCCCATATTCCAGCATTTGGTCCGTAGCCTTGTATGCTATGGCATTTCAAGTGCTCATCCAAATGTTTCTTGAATGTTGTGAGGGTTCCTGCCTCCACAACCCTTTCAGGCAGTGAGTTCCAGACTCCAACCACCCTCTGGGTGAAAAAGTTCTTTCTCAAATCCCCTCTAAACCTCCCGCCTTTTACCTTGAATCTATGTCCCCTTGTTATAGAACCCTCAACGAAGGGAAAAAGCTCCTTAGTATCCATCCTATCTGTGCCCCTCATAATTTTGTACACCTCAATCATGTCCCCCCTCAGCCTCCTCTGCTCCAAGGAAAACAAACCCAATCTTCCCAGTCTCTCTTCATAGCTGAAGCGCTCCAGCCCTGGTAACATCCTGGTGAATCTCCTCTGCACCCTCTCCAAAGCGATCACATCCTTCCTGTAGTGTGGCGACCAGAAGTGCACACAGTACTCCAGCTGTGGCCTAACCAGTGTTTTATACAGCTCCATCATAACCTCCTTGCTCTTATATTCTATGCCTCGGCTAATAAAGGCAAGTATCCCATATGCCTTCTTTACCACCTTATCGACCTGTTCCGCCGCCTTCAGGGATCTGTGAACTTGCACACCAAGATCCCTCTGACCCTCTGTCTTGCCTAGGATCCTCCCATTCATTGTGTATTCCCTTGCCTTGTTAGTCCCTCCAAAGTGCATCACCTCGCACTTTTCCGGTTTAACCTGTTCAATCTTTCCTCATAAGACAACCCTCCCATACCCGGAATCAACCTCGTGAACCTTCTCTGAACTGCCTCCAATGCAAGTATGTCCTTCCTTAAATAAGGGCACCAGAACTGTAGGTCGTACTCCAGGTGTGGTCTCACCAGCATCCTGTACAGTTGTAGCATGACTTCCCTGCTTTTATACTCCATCCCCCTAGAAATAAAGGCCAATATTCCGTTTGCCTTCCGGATTACCTGCTGCACATGTAGTTGACTTTTTGTGTTTCATATACGGGGATACTCAGATCCCTCTGTACCACAGCATTTTGTAGTATTTCTCCATTCAAATAATATTTTGCTTTTTTATTTTTCCTCCCAAAGTGGATGACTTCACATTTTCCCAAATTATATTCCATCTGCCAAATTTTTGCCCATTCACTTAACCTGTCAATATCCCTTTGCAGACACTTCGGGCCCGATTTTACCAGGGGTGCGGGTTGGCAGCGGGTGGTCGGGCGAGCTCGAGGAAAACGCGCCGGCCAAATTGAGTGCGTTGCGCACGCGATCGCGGGATGATTGATGTGATTAGCCGGCAGTTACGGGTTCCGCGCTTCTCAGCTGCGTGCCGGCGGCCTGCGCATGCGCATTGACGTCTGAGCGATGGTTGCGCTCTATTTAAAGGGGCAGTCCACCAAAGCCCCTCCAGCCACAAACTACACTCCATCAAGGATGGAGGAGCACAGGGGTAAGGCTGCTCCCCGTTTCACGGACCACGCCCTCCAGGTGCTGCTGGACGGGGTCCGCATGAGGAGGGAGACGCTGTTCCCCACGGATGGAAGGAGGTGCCCTGCCAGCGCCACCAAGAGGGCATGGGAGGAGGTGGCCGCGGAGGTCACAAGCAGGGGAAACACCACCCGCACTTGGATTCAGTGCCGCAAGAGATTCAATGACCTCACCAGGTCCGGAAAAGTGAGTACACTAACGCATTCTGCATCACTCCGTCTTCCACATCACCTCAAACACCTCACAACCCCATCTCCACTGACAGTACTGCGCTCCCGCACCAATCCTCACAGCCACCCAACTATCATCCTCACAGTGCCTGCACGTACCCACCGTCCCTGTCCCCACTCGACCACTACCACACACCCCAATGCCCATACAATGGGATTGCCATGTGGCACACGCATCCTCCCATCCATCTGGCACACGTTCAACCCAATCACACCAATGCTTGAAGCGTCTCACATTGTAATCATCACTCAATAACGTTTTTGTGTTTTGCCCTCACAGGAGAAGAGGGCCAGGAACGCACGCGATAGGGCATGCACCGGAGGGGGCCCGCCACACGAGATGGCCCTGACAGACGCCAAGGTCGAGGCACTGGAGATCAGCCGCACGCTGCATTGCCTGTCGATGGCGGATGGCGAGTCTGGTTCTGGCGAAACGGCCGGTAAGGGAAAGCTGGCACTCATCACTCATGATCGTGAATGATCGTAGCATCACATGGCATATGCCGCACCGCCACATTTGGTCACATGCCTGATATTTCCCTCTGTTCTCTTCCAGGACCGTCTGCGATCGACGTCTCGGTTGAGGGCGATTCCTCAGAGGACATGCCCGTCTCTGAGGGTGCATCGTCACACATGAGCCTTGCATCCACCAGCGCAGATACACACACCTCGGTGGGTCCCCCCCCTCAGCTAGTTGGGATTGCACATGGTGAGTCACCGCGCACACATGAGCATGAGCAGACCCTGGTGGCAGGGTCAGCCGCGGAGGGTCCGCGTCGGTGGGAGCACTCTTCTCCAGGCTCTGCTCAGCCGGACCGAGATGCTGAACCCAGGGGGCCACCTGTCAAAAGGAGAGTCGTCGAGGGGCACCAGAACATTGCTGAGGTACTGGGAGAGGTGCCACGCGCACTCTCCACAATCGCACGGAGGATGGAGGAGTCCAACTCCTGCATGAGGGGAATGGTGGCACAGGTGCAGGAGGGTATCGCCGAGATAGTGTCGCAGGGACGTGAAGGCATCTCTGAGATAGTGTCGCGGGTAGGTGTGGGAACGTCTGCGGTGGAGGACAGGCTAGCCTCCCTCGAGCGTCACGCACAGCTCACCAATGAGTCCATCCAGGCCCTCACAACGGCTGTTCGGATTCAGGGTGAACAACATTCTGCCGCCATCAACAGGTTGACAGATACATTGGAGGTGGCCTTGCAAGGTCTCACCCACGTCATCCAAACTGCCGTCCAGCAGGGTGGAAGGGGTGATGTGGGCCTTGGCCATGAGAGGGAAGATGGTGAACGGGGAAATGGAAGTGTGGACGCTACTCAAGGCGCCCCCAAGTCTCACCCGTTGCCCCCCTCTCAACCAGTGCCCGCAATAGTCCATCCTCTCCAGGTGGCCGAGTCTGCCCCTGCACAGGTGCAGGAGGAGCAGTCTGTGGAGGTGCCCTCACGGGCACCGAAACCCAGGGGGCGTCGGCCCAAAGCATCTACCCGGTCAGGGCACGAACAGGAGCAACCTGCCACCACCTCTGCTGGAGCCACAGGGGTAGCACCACGTAGGGGGTCCCGAAAACGAACGCCTAAAGTTCCGTGAGCACACAGGGATTGCAACAGGGTGTTTGTCGTTTTTTTTAAATTTTCTACTCTTTGAATGTCACCACAAAATAAACTCACTTTTTCTCACCAATGCTGCCACCTCTTGTCCATAATTCTGCGGCTTGTGCAATATGTCCCTTCCCTGCGCCTCATCATGACAACGACCACCCCGTCCCACCCATTGAGCATAATCCAGTGGGTGCAGGTGTACAGGCACCACTCTTCTGTGGAGGGAGCCTGTATGGACCCTCGTCTGTGCACGTTATGACATGTGAACGCCTCACACAGTGTGATGTTAGGAGAACCGTTGGCATATGAGTGCCCCCCTGGCCTGACGAGCACGCAGGTGAGCCGGTGTTCGGCGCATGGGTCGTTCCTCCTCCTCTCCCTCTTCCTCCTCCTCCTCTTCCTCCTCCACCTCCTCCTCATTGTCGTCCTCAATGTGGGTGGCGGGTGTGCATGGGGCCTCCTCCAGCGGCACCCCTCTCTGTAGTGCCATGTTATGCAGGGCACAGCAGACAACTATAATTTGTCCCACTCTGAATGGCGTGTATTGGAGTGCTCCCCCGGAACGATCAAGGCACCTGAAGCGCATCTTGAGCAGCCCTATAGCCTGCTCAATTGTAGACCTGGTAGCAATGTGGCTGTCATTATACCGACGCTGTGGCTCGGTAATGGGGTTCCTCAGAGGTGTCATAAGCCACGTGTGCAGGGGATATCCCTTGTCGCCGAGGAGCCAGCCGTTGCCGGCGTTGGGTGCGTGGAAGAGGGGCGGGACGGTGGACTCCCTGAGGACGAAGGCATCGTGGCAGCTGCCAGGGTATCTGGCGCACACGTGTAGGAATCTCTGGCGGTGGTCACAAATGAGCTGGGCTTTCATGGAGTGATACCCTTTCCTGTTGATAAACAGCCCTGGCTCATGTGGAGGTGCCCGTATTGCTATGTGGGTGCAATCGATTACACCCTGCACCCGTGGGAAGCCAGCCACAGCATGGAATCCAACCGCCCTCTCCGTCTGGCTGCGCTCATCCATGGCGAAGTTGATGTAGGTCGAGGCCCTGCGGAACAACCCATCGGTGACCTGCCTTATGCACTTGTGTGCAGACGACTGACAGACCCCGGTGATGTCCCCCGTGGCACCCTGGAAGGATCCGGAGGCGAAGAAGTTGAGGGCAGTGGTGACTTTGACGGCGACGGGTAAGAAGATGCTGCTTGGTCCATCCGGGAGCAGCTCGTCATTGAGGAGGCTGCAGATGTCGGCGACTACCTGGCGAGTGACTCTGAGCCTCCGTATGCACTGCTGCTCAGAGAGGTCCATGAAGCTGAGCCTCGGTCTGTAGACCCTGTGCGGAGGGTAGTGCCTCCTGCGACGCATCTCTCTCTGCGGATGCCCTCCATCCTGCTGTGCAGGTGGATGTGCCGCAGCACCGTGTTGTGGGGATGCATGTCTCTGAGGCGGACGGCGTGGACTGCGAGGCTGCTGAGGCTGGTCATCCTGTTCGTCCTCCGAGGATGTCAACGCAGCACCCATCTGGCAGGTTTAGGTTTGCGGGGTTGTGCACGCTAGAAAAGTGTGTCCTCGCACAGGGGTTGGACTTCCACGCCGGTGAATCTTCTTGCTTGGAGGAGGGTGGTGGAGGGCAGGCGTTGCCCAATGTTACGGAGTGTCCTCCTGCGTTGGTGAAGGCTCTCCCCCCCCCCACCTGTGGAATGCACCTTGGCAGCTGCCACAGGCTGCTGGCTGCAACACGTCCGTTGAGAGTGTGAGTGTTTCCCCCAGTATGGGAAACAGTCTCATTTCACTGTAAAATCCGACACCTGTTAAATAAACAGCTCAATCAGGTCATTTAATGACCTGAAATACCAAGATAAATACACTCAAGTGGAACCCCGCTGGATTTAATTGCCTGCGGGATTCCCACCAGCGGGGCCAACGCACGCACCCCCGCACGTCATCGCGCAACCAGGAAGTGGGCGGGATCGAGGCGCGATCCGGTCCCGCTCCTCGAAACCGGGATTTTAGAGGCCCCCCCGCCGAGAACGCACCCGGAACCGGGTGCTAAAATCGGGCCCCTTGTGTCCTCATCGCAACTTGCTTTTCCACCTATCTTTGTATCATCAGCAAATTTGGCCACAAGACAACCTGTTCCTTCATCCAAGTCATTGATATATATTGTAAATAGTTGAGGCCCCAGCACTGAGCCCTGCGGCACCCCACTAGTTACAGATTGACATTTTGAAAATGACCCTTTTATCCCAACTCTTTGTTTTCTGTTAGTTAGCCAATCCTCTATCCATGCCAGTATATTATCCCCAACACCATGAGCTCTTATCTTGTGCAGTAATCTTTTATGTGGCACCTTATCAAATGCCTTTTGGAAATCCAAATATACTGCATCCATTGGTTCCCCTTTATACACCCTGCCTGTTACTTCCTCAAAGAACTCTAATAAATTTGTCAGACACGATTTCCCCTTCATAAAACCATGTTGACTCTCCTTGATTGTATTATGAGTCTCCGAATGTCCTGCTACTACTTCCTTAATAATGGATTCTAGCATTTTCCCAATGACAGATGTTAGGCTGACTGGTCTATAGTTACCTGCTTTCTGTCTCACTCCCTTCTTGAATAGGGGTGTTACGTTTGCGGTTTTCCAATGCGCTGGGACCTTTCCAGAATCTAGTGAATTCTGGAAGATTACAACCAATGCATCTATTATCTCTGTAGCCACTTCCTTTAAGACCCTCGGATGCAAGCCATCAGGTCCAGGGGACTTGTCAGCCTTTAGACCCATTAGTTTACCTAATACTTTTTCTCTAGTGACAGTGATTGTTTTTAGTTCCTCCCTCCCCTTAGCTCCTTGATTTTCTACTATTATTGGTACATTATTAGTGTCTACTACTGTGAAGACAGATACAAAATATCTGTTCAATTCCTCTGCCATCTCCTTGTTTTCCATTATTATTTCCCCAGTCTCATCCTCTAAGGGACCAATGTTTACTTTAACTGCCCTCTTCCTTTTAATAACTCATAATTCATAACTCATCAGTGTGTAAACATAGCGATGAAATCAGCATCTGTGCTTTACGTGTGTGATGTCTGATCTCCGTTCAGACTCCGTGCAGATAGTGGGCTGTTTTTTCAGTAAATAACGGGTATCAGCTCCTTTAAGAGATTTCGAACAGCCAGCTTGTCAGAGATTGGCGCTCACCCTGCTGGTGGAAAGTGTGAATTGCATGGAATCCTCGTTCAACACTTATTTCCAGAGCAGATTGCAGGTGAGTCCTCAGGCCTGACGAAAATCAGGTCCTGCCTACGCAGGGACGATTGGGCGCCGGGTAACAGCGAATCGTGCTACTCCCGCCCAAAAACACGCCCTATCCAATTTTCCCCCCGAGGTCTATCAGCGTCCACAAGGTCCATGTGGGCTCCACCAGAGGAGTCCATTCCTGGGAAGGATACGGTGGTGTAGTGGGGCTGTTAGTAGACTAGTGATCCAGAGTCTTGGGCTAATAATCGGGAGGACGTGACCTCATATCCCACTACTGAAGTTTGAGAATTTGAATTCATTGTTTAAAATTTGGAAATCAAAAAGCTGATATAAGAAGAAGTGACCATGAAGTTATTGGATTGTCACAAAAATCCAACTGGTTCGCAAATGTCCTTTAGGGAAAGAAATCTGCTGTCCTTACCCTGTCTCAGATATCTGTGACTCCAGTCCCACACCAATGTGGTTGACACTTAACTGCCCTTTGAATTTGCGTAGAAAGCCACACAGTTTAATGAAACTGGGGATGGGCAAGAAATACCAGCCTTACCCATGATGCCCGAGAACTATTAATAAAAAAAGGGCCAACACTCCCAAACACAAAAATTTCTTTATCCGTAGAAATACATAGAATGTACAGCACAAGGACAGGCTCGTCGGCCCAACAGGTCCATGCAGGTGTTTATGGTCCACACGAGCCTCCTCCCTCCCCACTTCATCTAATCCTATCAGCAAATCCCTCTATTTCTTCCTCCCTCATGTGTTTACCTACCTTCCCCTTAAATGCATCTATGCTCGTCACCTCAACTACTCCTTGTGGTCGCGAGTTCCACATTTCTAAACACTCTCTGGGTAAAGAGGTTTCTCCTGAATTGCCCATTGGATTTATTAGTGATCATCTTATATTAATGACCCCTAGTTCTGGTCTCCCCTACAAGAGGAAACATCTTCTCTTTGTCCACCCTATCAAACCCTATCATCATCATAAAGACCTCTATCAGGCCACCCCTCAGTTTTCCCATTTCTGGAGAAAAGAGCCCCAGCCTGCTCAATCTTTCTTGATGGTACAACCTCTCAGTTCTGGGATCATCCCAGTAAATCTTTTCTGCACCAATGCCTCCATATCCTTTTTATAATATGGAGACCGGAACTGTTCACAGTACTTCAAGTGTGGTCGAACCACGGTTCTTTACAAGTTTAATATAACTTTTCTGCTTTTCAAGTCTATCTCTTTAGAAATGAACCCCAGTGCTTGGTTTGCTTTTTTTATGACCTTATTAACCTGTGTCGCCAATTTTAGTGACTTGCTCCCAGTATCTGTACTCCCAGATCTCTCTGCACCTCTACCCCATCGTGGGTGCTAAATTGGCCTGTGTAACGCCCATTGTTTCTGCGCTACACGGCCTCTTCGACATCCAAGATGGCGTCTTGGATGCGCACGCAGGTATTCTGCGTGACGTACGGCAGACGCTATCTTGGAAAAGGAGTTAGCGCAGGTGCAGATAATGAATACTGGAATCATGTAAAGTAGGGCGAAAATGGCTACAATCAATCTACAACGCTGATTTAAAGTGATGGACCACCATTTTGCACAGTCAATGCACAGTCTTAACCCCGACCATCTGAACGTGTCTGAGAGTGCCTGGAGGACCCACTACCAGCACTATTTAAAGGGACCATGCAGGATTTACAGGTTAGTGGCTGGATTATTACTTCTGGCTGCCCACACATTTACAACGGTTTTTGGAGGTCTCCTATTCTTGAATACGAGGACGCAGGGACATAGCCTAATATTTAGAGCCAGGACATGCAGGAGTGAAGTTAGGAAATGCTTTTACTTGAAAAGGTTGGGAGAAGTTTGGGAAGCTGTTCTGCAAACGGCAGTTGATGCTAGTTCAATTGTGAATTCTAAATCTGAGATTGATAGATTTCTGTGAACCAAGGATATTAAGGGATATGGAGCTAAGGTAGAAATATGGAGTTAGGTCACAGGTCCACCATGATCTCATTGAATGGCGGAACAGCCTCAAGGGGCTGAATGCCACTGCCACTTGCTGCCTACTGATATGCGCTACCTTCTCCTACAAGAAAGCAGGACGTGGGTCTGGGCAATGTGCCTGTCATTTATGAACAGCTGCCAGTGTGTGTGGCCTGTGAGTTGTGGTTCGGCGGCTTGTAACAGTGGCGATGTGTGAGGGTGAGAGGAAACATCTGATTTGAAAAGTTGAGTTCTGATGGAAAGAGTTTGATGGTATGTGGGTGATGGGGGGTGAAGTGAGTGGAGCAGTGGATGTGGCTCATGGTGCAGTTGGTAGGAAATGCCATTTGACAGTTGACCTCACTCACCTTGACCACTCATGTCAAAGCATTGAACTTCTTCCTGTACTGCATTCATGTTCATGATGCTGAGTGCCTGGCATTGACTTCATCCCTTACTGCCTCCCACTGCCTTTTGGGTGTCTGTCTGGAGGGCCTCTTTCTCCCTCCAACCGCCCCCCCCGCCCCCCCCCCCGCGGATATAGGATGTCCCTCCTTCTGTCTACCTCTTGCACCAAGGCCTCTGGTGCATCAGCAGAGAACGTTGGTGTACAGAAACTTTAAAGGTGTATTCGACTCAGTGTTTGCTGAACCAGACTGAGGGTAAAAGAATCCAGTTTATCATTTGGTGTCAGAAGTGGGATCTCAACGGTCAGTCACCGAGAGTTCGCAGAGTAAGAGGCGGATTGTCTTGGACACGGAGGAAGGAGAGAGCGCGCCCGGTGTGAGTAAAATCTTTTTGCTACACTCGGCTTTCCGAAATCTGTTAAGTCTGACGACGAATTGTCCAATCGCTAACACTCGTGTGGCGTCCATATGAGATCCAGGTCAGTCTGGCGAATACACAGAAATAGGTCAGTGATCAAAATATCACTGAGAGTCAGGGTTCGAGTCCCTGGTGATTGAATATAAACCGGAACTTCGAGTCAGTGATCAAAATATCACTGAGGGTCAAGGTTCAAGTCCCTGGTGATTGGGTATAAACCAGAACTTCGAATCCCTGGGGAGTGGGTATAAACAGGAACTGATTGCTTGTGCTGATCGACTATATAAGGAAGTGCCTGTCTCAAACGTGCAGCCTTAGACCGGTTGTTAAGAGGGGAGATCCCCGCGCGAAGGTCAGGACCCTGAAGTGGGCGTAGAGGCCCCAAGGCACTTAGGATTGTGAAGCACAAGAAGTCAGGACCATCATTAAATCCAGTAAGCGACTGGGTGGTGATAATACGGTTGTGTTAACTAGTTGACTAAGAGTAAAGGAAAACGGGAAATAAAATGGGTAATTGTCTGGATACCACTGCGGAACCGGATAGTGCCTTACAGACTTTGTGTGAAAAATATCCGGACAAGGCAAAACTATTTAGACAATTGTCAGGGGGACCGAATGAAAGACTGGGGAATGGTCAATAGCCATTGGCAGGAACTAAAAACTTAGATGCCACCAAAAAGGCTCAGGAATTAATTTGGAAAAATAACAGAGGTACCACAGCCAAAGAACTAATTGCTTTATGGAGACAGTACTGTCAAGAAAAAAATCTTGCATAAGTCAGCTGATTCAACTAAGTGCAGACGCCTGAGCTGGTTAAAGTAGGTGTAGAGAACACATGACGTCTTGTCCAATCAGCTGAATTATCAAGTATAGAATTGTGATGGTTAAGATAGGCCTTGATTGTTGTGTAATTATAGTGTGGAGGATTGTATAAACTATTGTATAAACTATAAGCCATGGGCGCCAAAGCTAGCAAAATCCCTCCAAAGGGAACACCTGCTGCTTACATGTACAGAAACCTTGGGAAAGAAACAACTGACGAGTTGATAGTTTGGTCCAAATGGACCAGGACTAAGAAATATCCCTTTCCAGAAGACGGTACATTTAATATGGATAGAATTAAGTGACTAGAAAAATGTTTAAAAGACAGAGACCCGAAAAAGAAAGGTTCTGTTGTTTCAGTGTACTGTCCCTTTAAAAAGCCTGTCCTGATCAGTGTTTTTTTTGTCGGTGTTGTGGGCCACGCCCCCTTCTTACTGCGTCTTACGTGTTTTCTTCTTTTGTGTAATGTATCTGTTTTGTCCTGTGTTTAATTCTGATATTGTTGAATTAAAATTGGAGTTATTGAGGTTAAGTGACCTATTAAATTCTGGTTCTTATAAAATGTGAGCATGTCAAATTCCAGACAGGGGATCTTCTAAAAAATTGGCATTTTGAATTTTTATCTTGTGATTGGCTGTGGTTAAAAAAAAAGAGGTTAAAAAATTATTAACGGGACAGATAAAAAAAAACTATCTGGTATCACCGTGATAGGAAAAGTCGGAAATCTGGAACAGCTCGGAGCGTTGATTATAATCACACCCACTAAAAGTATGTGGGAAAAAAAGTGAATTGGACAGCAAATTATAAAACTTACGAAGCAAAGTAAAGGTTGATCAGTACCTAAACAAAAGTTGATCACAACAATCTGGAAATACTAGACTAACTATAAACTAAAATGTACGATGGGAGATGTTATTTCCCGGTATGAATTTTAAAAAAAAGAATTTATGTGAAAATTACATTGACGTATGCTGAGAACGCTGCGTGAATCTGATATCTGACTCCGTCGGTTTGTTAAAAAAGTTAACCCTTCCAAGGACACCGACATCTGTTTTCAATTCACCAAGACAAAATGAGGTTTAATTGTAAAAGAAAAGATAAACTGCAGATTTAAAGAATTACAAGTTACAGTTGCAGGATGATCTCTAGTTATAAATTAAACTGATCTTCGATGCATTTTGTGCTGTTGTGATTGATTAAACACTATGATTAAAATAAATCTCAAAAATAGTGTGCAAAAAATATAGTGTAAAGCAATCCACAAATGTGAGAAGTGAGAAAAAATCAGTCAAACCTGTGTGAAGAGAAAATTTGAAGGTGGGATGTGGAGACTTGATCTCAGAGGCAGTAGTATCGATTTTCTGTTACACGAGAGAGCCAGTTAATGTTAACCCCTTTCATCCCAAGACGCCAGACTGTCATGCCAAGAGCAGTTCAAACAGAAAGAAATGACCCAGTCGGTTGAGAACTGTCTGAGGCTTGCCCAGAACACAGGTGAACATGAGGTAATAATTGGTATAGGGTATATTATTAAAATTGACGCAATTACTCGGAAATGCCAAAGGCTACAATTGACTGAGATATAAGTTTCCACACAGACAATGCTACAGTGAGAAAAAATTGATAAGAAAGGTGAATGTAAAACAAATCGTATGAAAAGAAAGCATAGGTTAGACAATTGGAAGTCCATTACTTGAGCTATGTACTGACACAGGGTACTAAACGCCTATCAGTTTTACCCCGCCACAGTTCGACAAGTTCTGGGGCTATTCAATTCTCTTTGAAACTAATAGTAGCTCCAATACAAGATCTGACCAAAGAGGGAAGACCTTCCCTGACAAATTATATAACTCGCATTGAGACTGCTAAGAAAACTCAACAATTATATCAACACCTCCTAACTCAAGTGTTAAAACAAAGCACGACATGGAATGGAGGTGGACATCGTAAAAGGGATAGACAAATATGGAGACGTAAAGATCTGTGATAAGTGATATAGCAACTGCCTTTGCCTCAGTTGTTAACACCATTGATTTGACAACATTAGATCAAAAGGTCAGAGATTTAGGGTCTCGCATTAAAGATATATTAAAAATAAATGAAAATACAGATAAGAAATTGTCTGAGGATCAAATGCTGACCATACATTTGCAAAGGATAGCTACAGTGCTAGAAACACATGCCCAAACCATTAATAAATTAATAAAATAGGAATATAACGTATCTTAGCAGGCGGCTGCTAATGATATCTGCTTAATGTGGTTACATCTTGAAAGCACAGAGATTAGGATTTGGAGTTGGAAATTCCAGTCTGCAGTCCTGCGTACATCTGTATGTGGGAGAGACAGTGTTTATTTCAGACAGGTTGCGTGCTCCAGAGAGAGAGAGAGAGGGACTAGGCAATTTCTCTCTCCTGTTTTGTTTTCTGATTTTGTTTCGGGTAAAAGGATTATTCCTTTGGACAAAATAAATAATAAATCATGATTTGACAAATTAACCCCTTGGGCTCTCAAGAAGAGCCGCAATGGATTTTCTGTGTTTCTTTTAAAACAGGTGACCCTGGTTTTTGGGACCACGTGAGTGTTGATGGTGCAGGATTACCAAGAGTAGTTCTTTGACATAAAATGGCTTTACAAAGTTACGGTGCAACCTTTGCTGGAGAAATTTGGTGCAGGAAATGATCCAGTGGTGTTAAAAATTTAAGACTTTAGCTGCAGACATCAGCAGATATCAAATGTCACAGCGTGGTGATATCAACCTGATTCTCTTCTTTTGAAAACATTTTGATTTGTTTTGTTTTAACCCATTTATTGTCTTCTGAGACAGAGTGCTCGAGGTGGGAAGATATGGGAGTTACATCCAAAAGTAATTACGAGCACTTCATCTCTACTAAAAAACCACAAAGCCTGGACATAATTTGTTTCTGAAATTGGAATTGATAAGAAAAGTTTATATGAGTTGCTATTCAAGCACTCGAGAAAGAAAATTTTAAGGGGATAATCAAATTATATTTTAAAATAAAAGAAGTCCAGTCTAAATGGTTCCTATTGAATGCTGTGTATCAAGGAAGAATTCTTTTCAAGAGGGAAGAAAATTTTACATTGACAAATCCTGTCAGTCCAACAATACTGCTCTCAAGTTGGGATAATTGTGAAATGATAGAAGGGACTCGGGCACAACGTAGTGGGATATTTTGGGAAATGAAAAGCGGTTCAAGAAGAAATTACTTAAAATGAATAAATTTGGGGATATTGGTCCGGACTGTAAATATTGTATCGGACAGTAACGTTCCTCCAGGGCTCATGATAGGTAATATAATGGGTTATGTAAAATTGGATGAGAGGAAGTGATTGAGAATTAAAGTAAAGAAACAGAGAAATTACACCAAATGGGAATTTCTCTAAAGTCATTGAACTGCACATGATTAAAAAAAAATCAATCTGGCATAAATATACAATCTAGTGAAAGTCAGGAAAGTGTAGTTGAGAATAGTAAATTGATAGCTTTCTCATGGAGATATTTGTGTCTTTGCCTATAATGAACAATGAGAAAGCTACACTCAATAGCCTGGCCACTACCCTGACATTGGGACCATGCAGGGGGAGATAAGCACTCCAGACACCCCTGATCTTTTTGATAAGATAACCTGAAAACCTAAGAATGGCTACAGTGGACATAAAAGATTCAAATGTATGTTGCCATCATCTGAAACGGAGACCAGGATGAAGAACATGATTACAAAGGCCTATGGCCTGGTGAGCTCGTGCAACCACTCTTCAAACAAACCAGTTGCTTTTACAGGACTGAATCCTACAGGACATATGATGTGTGCCATGGAAAATGCGTTCGGAAATACCATGAGGGAAAAAGAGACTGGCCAGCAGAAAGTTAATATCCAAGAACACTACCTATGATATGTTGCTAGTATCCGGAAATACATGAAGAAGATACACTGAAGAATGAGTCTCAGACAGGCTCAGTTACTTGACGACAGCACAACATGAAATGGTTAATGTGGTCCAGGCGAGTGAGAAATCCTTTTAAACAAGGCACTGACACATGGTCCATAGAGAAACCGACTAATTAATGAAACAGTCAGGAAACACTGGTACCAAACAGAAGGACTGAAATTAAAGTAAAGAGGGACATAGTAATTTGGATTTCCAAAATTCAGGGTTAGGTTCCCATCAGTTAACAATGAAATTGAAAGAAACAATACTTAGAAGATATCCGCACGATGGATACAAAATTAAAAAATTATGAGGGGCCCAGATAAAGTAGACAGGAAGTACCTGTTTCCCCTAGCACAGGGTTCAAGAACTAGAGGACATAGATTTAAGCTGATTGGCTGGAACAAAATTAAAGGGATGTGTTACTGGACATGCTGTCACTGTATGTCCACATAGTGTTGGACACAGCCCAGAAGCACAGTGTGGGTTTAACAATACCGGTACCAATCGGGATATTAACTGTACCATGGAGGCCCTAGAGGCGGATCTAAAACCCATTCAAGTGGCATATGCCGGAGAGGGCGAATACTGTGTTACAACTAATTTGAAAACATTTAAATATGCCAATCTAACTTGTGATATTTTAAGTCCAGAATTCTACTCCATTCCTGAAGTCCCGGTTCGGATTGGACCTGAGGAACTGGTAGAGATACACCGGCATAACCTCACCACCTTACAAGTTTCTGAGAATGTCAGAAAGGACTTAAAAGAATATCAGGACACATTTGGGTATCTGACACCCCTGTTGCCTAAATACTTGAAAGCATTGCGAATGGAGATACGCCTCTCCCAGAAGGTTTATTATAACCTACAACAGGACAATAAAAAATATTAAGCATGACATTGACCACTTGGTGAGATGACCTCTGGAATTTGGGACTGAATATACAGATCCATCCTTGGATTAGGTTAATTTCATATGTATTAGTCGTAGTGCAGTTGTTGTAAAGTGCTTCTTGATTTTCATTGCATGTAATAAATGTAAGCAGAGGATGAAGGGTTTGGCAAAGATAGTAAAACAGAGCCTGGGTGAGAATGTCCCCATTGTCTCTGTGGTTTCAACTAATTAAACATCTTAATGGTACCGGGAGTAGCACCCGCTGGGGTAAGGTACATGTAAAAGGGTAGACAATCATAGTTTGATAGGATTATCAGATGCTCTGCCTCTCTTCCACCCGGACTGGTGGCCAACACGAAGGGAACCTGGTTAAAATGAGGTACAGCATCTAAGAGGATATTGTAGGGATAAAATTTGGATTAAGGGATATAAAGGGGAGGGCCCCAATTCACAGGTATAAAATGGTCTGAAAGGTACCATTCAGTCCAGTGAGGTTGGAAACAAAATATAAAGCACCATGGGATATTTGACTATGTTAGCCCTTTTCAAACTAACATAGATAGGTGTTGTGGGAAAAAATCACCACTCGGAGTCAGACTTAAAGATTCAACATGCAGTTTATTGGACAAAGTACTCTGGGAGAAGGCTGGACATTCCGCAATGTACGCATATACCTTCTCAACTTTAAAATGGTTGTCATGCTTTTTTATACCTTTGAAATACAGATTTCAGTAGCTTTTACATCATAAATCTTGATTACACACATTAACCAATTAAGTCCGCACAGCAACAACGGACAGTTTACACATTAACCAATTAAGTCCGAACAACTATTATCACCTTAAGACAGCATGCCTTTGTTTTATGCAGTCTGGTTCTATAGTTTTATCAGTTCGTTATGAAATGTCCTTTGTATTCCCAGACTGTAAGCCAGTTCTGGAATGTACAAACTCAACACTTTTAACTGTCTTTCCCACAGTCACAGAATCTATTTTATTTAATAGTGTCCCTTTGTTAATAGAATCCATTTTGTTTAATAGTGTCCATTTTATTAATAGTCAAGCGTTATATTTAAGCCTTTAATTAAGGTTAGTCTAATCTACACAAAGCGCATTTCAATGTGGTTTTAGGGTAAATACCACTGTCATGTACCCATCAGTCACTTCATCGTTGCCTTTAATTCAACAGTCCAAAATCCACGCTAACATAGGTTTAGCTGACCAAGGACATTCGCAGCTTACTTGAGAAATGTTTAGAAGGAGTCTGTTCCTGAGAAGAGATAAGAGTACAAAGGCGTATTGATGAAACATGTCTGAGTTCTATTGGGACTTCGCTAGTTCAAGGGCTAGTCATATTTGTTGTTATAATTCTTATAGGTTATTGCTTACTTAAATGTTGCTGCGCTGCAGAACCAGTGAGCACCGTAATAATTGGTTATCATGGAATGATAAAAGGAGGGAATGTGGAAAACCATAAAGACCACATTAATGTAAGAAATACGTGAACAGTTACTTGACCATAAAAAAGAGAAAAGCATGATGGAATAAGTTGACCATGTTAGCTGACCAGCTGAATATATATTGGGAAGCTTAAAGTGTTCATGTTCCCAGCAAAGACACACAGAAGGGCTATTGTCTGCTTATGAGATAACTGTCTAACTAACAGTAATTAATGACCATATAGCCTTGAGACTAGGAACAGTGTCTTCTGATGAGGAGCAGTGTTGCTAAGGCAACGTGTTCCCAGATATTGTTGAGGGGCCATCCTGACAGACATGAGAAACTGGAGGGTGGGTTCCCTGCTTGATTGACTAACCACTCGAACCAATGGAAAGATACCAGGGCGTGACTACCAGAATGTGTACCGCTTATGAGTCATGCTAATGTTCTTGCTAAAAATGTATAAGAATGTAACGCACTGAATGTTAACTGCTTGTTCTGTTGGACTTGACAGACTCTGGTGGGAGTCACTGTCAAGGCAATAAGACCAAGTCCTGCGCGCAGAATAAAGATTCTGTTTAACTCTGAAGGTGTATTCGACTCAGGGATTGCTGAACCAGACTGAGGGGAAAAGAATCCAGTTTATCAAAGGCACACGGACAACAGGCACTAAGGGAATGCACAAGGGTGAATAGTTCTGTTCTGTTTCCATAGTTTCATTTATTCATTGATAAATGTAACTTTGAATTTGCATTTGGTGGTGATTTTTATTTGTGTGATGAGCTGAGGGGGAAACCAAGGTGTAATCAGATGGAGGGCGATTTGATTGTCTTGTGGGAGAGGAAAGGTGGGGAGTGTAGGACTGTTGGTGAGTTGGGAGATGTAGTGACATTATTGATAGCGGGCACGGATCAGGTGAGCATGCAGAGCCCTTACAGACAAGACGTGTGGTTCCTGTTGCACCTTGCGTCTTCCTCCACTTCCTCTTCCGGCTCCTCCCCTTCCTCCGCCTCAGCCTCTTCCTCTTCCTCCTCCTCAGCCTCCTACTCCTCCACCTCTGGCTCAGGGTCTTCTCCGATCATTGGTGGCAAAGGCTGGTCCCTCATGATGGTGAGGTTATGCAGCATGCAGCAGACCACCACGAATCTGCCCACCCGTTCGGGGGAGCACTGCAGGGCTCCTCCAGACCGATCCAGGCAGCGGAAGCATTGTTCGAGGGGGTCTATGGTCTGCTCCATGATGTTCCATGTGGCAGCATGGCTCTCATTATAGGCCTGCTGTGCACGTGTGCGTGAATTCCTGACCGGTGTCATGAGCCACGGCGTGAGGGGATAGCCCTTGTCGCCCCGTAGCCAGCCTTTGACTTGCCGAGTCGGGTGAAAGATAGCTGGCACGTTGGACTGCTGCATGTCAAAGGCATCGTGACTACTCCCAGGGTGGCGGGCATCGACCTCCATGATTCGATACGTGTGGTCGCACATCAGCTGCACGTTCAGGGAGTGAGACCCTTTCAGTTGACGAAGATGTCTGAGTTGATATGTGGGGCACGCAGGGCAATGTGCGTGCAGTCCATGGCACCCTGCACCATGGGGAAGCCAGCAATGCGGGTGAACCCCTGTGCTTGCTCGTTCTGCTTGTCTCTGTGCAGAGGGAAGGTGATGAACCTTTTCCTCATCTGGTACAGTGCGTCTGTGACCTCCCTTATACAGCAGTGCACTGCACACTGCGAGATGTTGCACATGTCGCCAGCAGAGGCCTGAAATGCTCCTGAGCCGTAGAAATTCAGTGCCACGGTGACCTTCACAGTCACAGGCAATGCTGTCCTCGCCCTGCTCTGAAGTTGCAGTTGTGGCCGCACCAGATCTCGGTCACGGCTTCCTTGGTGAACCTCAGCCACCGGATGCAATCCTCCTCGATCATGTTTAGGAAAGAGAATTAGTCCCGGAAGGCTCTCATTGGATACGGCCTCCCGCTCAGTGCCCTGCAGCTCCTCGTCCTCCCTCTCCTCACAGGTTGACCCACTGTGCGTGGTCTCTCTGCATGCTCCCAGTCGTGCTCAATGCCCAGCAGGAGCCCGAGCAGATTGCCAGGTTGTAACTTTCCGAACTGTAAGGCAGTACCTGCCAAACCATCTCAAATGTACTCTAGGAACTCTCAGTAAGTATAGGGAGCTTCAAAAAACTCTTCCTACTCCCCCAGCAGCCAGAAGCAATAATCCAGCAACTAACCTGTAAATCCTGCATGGTCCCTTTAAACCATACGTCTTGTCTGCAAGGGCTCTGCATGCTCACCTGATCCATGCCTGCTATCAATAATGTCACGACATCTCCCAACTCACCAACAGTCCTACACTTCCCACCTTTCCTCTCCCACAAGACAATCAAATCGCCCTCCATCTGATTGCACATTGGTTTCCAACTCAGCTCATCACACAAATAAAAATCACCTTTCTCGAGTGCAATTCGGGATGGGCAATAAATGCTGGCCTCGCCAGCGACGCCCACATCCCGTGAACAAATTTTTTTTTAAAATAGCGCTGGTGGAGGTTGCACCAGGCACTCTAAGATATGTTCAGGTGTGTGTGATGAAGACTGTGCTTTGAGTTGAGCGTTAAGGTCCAAAATGGTGTCTATCACTTTAAATCCGCGTTGCACACTGATTGCACACATTTTCTCCTTACTTTACATACTTCCGGCATTTGGTATTTGCGCATGCACTAACTCCTATACCAAGATGGCGTCCGCCATACGTCATGCTGGAAACACGCCATCTTAGATGTTTGAGAGGCGTAGCGCTGAAACAACGGGCACTACGTGGCCCAATTTAGCGCCCAAAGTATTAAAAGCAGAGCTGTAATTCTCAGATTCACATGGTTGAGCAGCAATTAATTCCAGAAAGTGCTATGTGATAAGATAACCAGAATAAGGAATTGTACCGATGCCATTACCTGAACTGTAGATAATTATACGTTTGCTAGGAATTCAGCCTGTTAACTGAGTTATAGATAAGGTATATACTCACTTAATAGTTTCTCCTTGTGTGGAATTGTGTTTAACTCTTTTGGCCCAATCATGTAATGGGTAGATGTGTCAGTGGGCACGTATACCTGAGGCATTGATGGTTGAAAATGGAAAACTTTGAGCAGCTCTGTGAGTTCACCCCCGGGAGCACACAAACTAGAATTAGCCCAGGCTGGTGAAATTACTGGTGTCTCCCAGATTGGCAATCTATCATCTGTTTATGTCTATCGAGTAAACCTTTGCAAAGAGGCTTTTGGGGGTGGAGTGTCTCATTGTAGAGCCTCAAGCCTAAATTATGGACTAAATTTTAAAAAGGGTTATAAACCTCAGATCTGAACGGTTTAACTCTTATAGAAATGCACCAGGGGAATAGTGTGGATTGGAGGGTTTGATGGACCAAAGGTCTTCTCCTGCCTATTATGTTACTTCCTATATAACAGTGACCAGTTTAATTTCTGAGTAAGAATCTAACATGAGACCAAGTGTTGTGATGCATCACCCTCTTTATTTCACAGTGAGAATACATTCCCAGCAGTTTGAAAAACAAAAGACAAACAAAAGCTAGAAGACAATGGATTATTTACACCACAAGAGAAGCCTGTGAATGGGCCGCCTGTTAACAGGAGCAATATCTGAATCGATCATTTTCTCAATCACAGATTCAGTCCATGTATATTCCAAGTGTGAGCACCCAGTATAGGTGTGAGGAGATCTGAATCTGAAATTTATAACATCTTCAGTCTCTGGATTGCACATTAGGAATGGTCGGAAAAGGGAATATTTTACTCCTCACACTGGGGGTCCCCATTAGCAGGTTTCTCCAGTGAACGTATTGCTCTTCCTACAGTTCACAGCGTCCAGTCGACACTGTCTGTTATACAGTCTATTCCCATTAATATCTCAGAGTACAGGAGACAGAACAATTTAAACACAGGAGGAAATTTTTCAAGATTCCTCGATGAAAGCCTCAACATTTTACAAATGTTAAACACACTGCGTCTTTACAGTTTAAACATACGATTGTAATTAAATGATTCAGTGTTGAACTAACTCTTGCAGTTTAAATGCACATCATGCTGTCTAAACCATTTAACTGAATGAATTATGTTGTTAGTTGCTGAATATTTGAGGCTGAGTGGACAATCTGCCCCAGGAAAGACATACTTGTGCTGGGCAGAAAAAGGAGTGTGAGAGGAGCCTGGTGACAACTTGCTCTGTGGAAGCACCTGGTCTCTGGCTGTGGTCAGCAACTCACAGAGTGAGAGACCCCAGGTACGATCCCACATCTGACCACTCCATGATTCCACATGGAACAACTTCAATACTCTGTGCTCTGAAACACTTTCCATTTTCTATTGGCTCTTTTCACATCACCTTTAAATGTTCTGATCAGCATGACTGGGATAAACAGAAACATAATCCATCGCTGTGTGAAGATAGAACATCCTGGAACTATATCTGCCACCAGATCCATCTCAATCTTAGTCTGTGCACGATTCATTTAAAGCAAAATTATAGAAAAGAGAAATTACTGTAGTGATTAATCCCTGTTGCCCAAAGGAGTGCCCACCACCCATGTACAACTGGATTTCGCCCTGTGTATGTGCAGTGTGGAGACATCAAACAAATATCTTTGTGGTTCTTTTTCAATATTCGTAGATTTCTATTTTTATTATTATTCTTTCTCAGGATGTGGGTGTCGCTGGCATTGCCAGCATATGCAGTTGTTTAAACAGGGAACGAAGGATAGACCGAGTAATTACAGGCCACCATTCAGCCTAACCTCGGTGGTGGGCAAATTAATGGAATCAATTCTGAGGGACAGGATAAACTGTCACTTAGAAAGGCACGGGTTAATCAAGGACAGTCAGCACAGATTTGTTGAGGGGAGGTCGTGTCTGACTAACTTGATTGAATTTTTCAAGGAGGTGACAAGGAGGATCGATGAGGGTAGCACAATTGATGTAGTCTACATGGATTTTAGCAAGACTTTTGACAAGGTCCCACATGGTAGCTTGGTCAGAAAAGTAAAGGCCCATGGGATCCAAGGGAAAGTGGCAAATTGGATCCAAAATTGGCTCAGTGGCAGGAAGCAAAAGGTAATGGTCGACGGGTGTTTTTGCGACTGGAAGGCTGTTTCCAGTGGAGTGCCGCAGGGCTCGGTACTAGGTCCTTTGCTTTTTGTGGTATACATTAACAATTTGGACTTAAACGTAGGGGGCATGATTAGGAAATTTGAGGATGCCACAAAGATAGGCCATGTGGTTGATAATGAGGAGGAAAGCTGTAGACTGCAGGAAGATATCAATGGACTGGTCAGATGGGCAGAAAAGTGGCAAATGGAGTTCAATCCAGAGAAGTGTGAGGTAATGCATTTGGGGAGAGCAAACAAGGCAAGGGAATAAACAATAAATGGGAGGATACTGAGAGGTATAGAGGAAGTGAGGGACTTTGGAGTGCATATCCACAGATCCCTGAAGGTAGCAGAACAGGTGGATAAGGTGGTTAAGAAGGCATATGGAATGCTCTCCTTTATTAGCCGAGGCATAAAATATAAAAGCAGGGATGTTATGCTGGAACTGTATAAAACACTAGTTAGGCCACAGCTTGAATACTGCACGCAGTTCTGGTCACCTCATTACAGGAAGGATGTGATTGCACTAGGGAGGGTGCAGAGGAGATATATGAGGAGGTTGCCAGGACTGGAGAATTTTAGCTGTGATGACAGATTTGATAAGCTGGGGTTGTTTTCCTTGGAGCAGAGGAGGCTGAAGGGGGATTTGATTGAGGTGTACAAAATTATGAGAGGCCTCGATACAGGGGATAGGAAGGATCTATTTCCCTTAGCGGAGGGGTCAATGACCAGGGAGCATAGATTTAAAGTGATTGGTAGAAGGATTAGAGGGGAGCTGAGGAAAAATGTTTTCACCCAGAGGGTGGTGGGGATCTGGAACTCACTGCCTGAGAGGGTGGTAGAGGCAGAAACCCTCAACTCATTAAAAAAATACCTGGATGTGCACCTGAAGAGCCGTGACCTGCAGGGCTACGGACCAAATGCGGGAAAGTGGGATTAGGCTGGGTGGCTCGTTTCTCAGCCAGCGTGGACACGATGGGCCAAATGGCCTCCTTCTGTGCCGTAAATTTTCTATGATTCTGCGATTCTATATTACCCATCCCTAGTTGCTGTGAGAAGGTGATGGATTTTTATCTCGTAATGATGAAGGAAATGCTATGGGAGTCAAAAGATGAGCCACTTACCGCAGAACACCCAGCCTCTGACCTGTCCTAGGAACCACGCCATTTATGTGACTGGTTCACTTGAGTTTCCGGTCATGGTGACCCCCAGGATGTGGATTGTGGGGGTCACAGAGCTGGTTATCCTATTGAATCTCAAGGAGAGGTGGTTAGATTCCCTCTTGCTAGAGATGGCCATTGCCTGGTACTTGTGTGGCCCGAATGTTACTTGCCACTTTTCAGCTCAAGCTTGGATGTTATCCAAGTCTTGCTACATGTGGACATGGACTGCTTCATTATCTGAGGAACTATGAGTGGAGCTGAACACTGCATTCATCAGTGAACAGCCCCACTTCTGACCTTATTTTTTTTATTATTCGTTCATGGGATGTGAGCGTCGCTGGCGAGGCCGGCATTTATTGCCCATTCCTAATTGCCCTTGAGAAGGTGGTGGTGAGCCGCCTTCTTGAGCCGCTGCAGTCCGTGTGGTGAAGGTTCTTCCACAGTGCTGTTAGGAAGGGAGTTCCAGGATTTTGGCCCAGCGACGATGAAGGAACGGCGATATATTTCTAAGTCGGGATGGTGTGTGACTTGAAGGGGACCGTGCAGGTGGTGTTGCTCCCATATACCTGCTGCTCTTGTCTTTCTAGGTGGTAGAGGTCGCGGGTTTGGGAGGTGCTGTCGAAGAAGCCTTGGCGAGGTGCTGCAGTGCATCCTGTGGATGGTACACACTGCAGCCACAGTGCGCCGGTGGTGAAGGGACTGAATGTTTAGGGTTGTGGATGGGGTTCCAATCAAGCAGGGAAGTTCATGAATGAAGCACCTGAATATAGTTGGATCTAGGATGCTGCCCTGAAGAACTCCTGCAGCGTTTTCCTGAGACTGAGATGATTTGCCTCCAACAACACAACTATTTTCCTTTGTGCCAGGTATGACTCCAGCCACTGGAGAGCTTTCCCCTAATGTCGACTATCCTCAGGTTTACTAGAGCTCCTTGGTGCCACACTCATCAAATGCTGCCTTGAAGTTAATGGCAGTTACTCACCCCTCACCTCGCAAATTCAGCTTGTGTCCATGCTTGGACCATGGGTGCAGTCAGGTCTGGAGCTGAGTGGTCCTGGCAGCACCCAAACTGAGCAGGTGGTTAATGGACCACTCCTTCCATCACTTTGCTGATGATTGGGAATAGGCTGATGGGGCAATAATTGGCCTGATTGCTATTGTCCTGCTTTTTCTAATGGGAAATGGTTCAATATGTGGTGGGGGGGTGGTTTCTGTTACTGGCTGATTGATTCTCCTTTGTCCTTCAGTGTGATTTCTCTGCATTTACACACCTGGTTGATGACCAAAGCTGCCCCTCGGAGGTGGTCGGTCAGCAATGAATCTGGGAGTTTGACAAATAACTTGGAATTGAAGAGGGCACCAAATTATAAACAATATTAAAAGGAACAACAGCAGCCAGGATTCCTCTACCGGGGGCAGTCAGATCTGCCAGGGTCGGAGCTAAATGTCTGGTTAATGTGTGGGTGGACGATCAGGTGGCTCCCCAACATATTTGGGGAATGTCAAGGAGGTCCATCCCCCGGTGAAAACCAGGGACTATCTGTCACAGGATGACAAGTGGTGATACATTGAACTGGGCACCTGGAAAGAGCCATTGGTTAGACTCATCGGACAAAAACAAATAATGTGAACAGTGAATGTAAAATACGAAACAGAAAATGACAAAGCAAACCTCACTGTTGGAATTAATGCAGCTGAATAATTCTGAATAAAGAAGCTCCACCTCACAATGCAGCAGTGTGGGTGGGAGAACTCGTGTGGGGCATTGGGGGGAATCTATCAAAATCCCAACACTGACACACGCACATGGTTAAATCCAGTGTTCCTTCATGGAACGCTCAAATTAAAGTTAAAAATAGAGTTAAGCACATCTCACTGTTTGATGTCTGTAAAGGTAACAGAACCTTTCAGAAATGAGCTCTGTTTCATTTCTTAAAAACAAGAATTTGCATTAACCCACTTGTGTTAAACCATCCGATGTAAAAGAACTTCCTGTAAAAGGGACGATTGTCTTGGTTCAAGTCCTTCATGAATTCCCTGACACGGCTGCCATACTCTTGGTTGTCATGCTGGAAAGTCCTGCAAAACAGATAAGAATAAAGATACTTTATATTTTTATTTCAAAAGATATTGAAAGGGAGATGGTCTCATCACTCCCTCTGGACTTGGTACACAGGGACACAGAAATACCCCCAAGTAATGAAAATCAAAGGATGCTCACCATTTGGAGGCCTCTGAAATCCCCCTCCCTCAGTCCCTTTATTCCCCCACCCTCATAAACCTGATGACCCTTCCCTCAGGAGGACTCAAGGGTCACAGCTTTGGTGACCTCCCTCCTGTCTGCAACTTCTGCCCTCTGTTATTTGCAGCCTTCTCCTCCAAGCCGACACGAAAAGGATCCATGAAAACAAGAAATAGATGCTGAGAGGGTGTGATGGTGTGGTTATCGTACTAGACTAGTACTCCTAGCTGTAATGAGTTCAAATCCCAGTTTGGCAAATTGTGGAACTGAATGTCGTAAATCTGATACAAGGCACAGGGGAAAAAATGACCATGAAAGTTTCCCGATTTTTGTTAAGACATAACGGGGGTTAAATTGGACAAGGCCAATAATTGGGTCTGAGTAGTGCGATCCACGACTAACCCACGCCCGGTGATTCCTGCGCAGGCAGGACGAGACATTCGTCAGGCCTGAGTACTTACCTGACAGCAGCGTTAAAAACCAGGCCTGATAAGAGGATTCAAGGAAATGTGCACTTTCCACCAGCAGGGGGAGCCTGAATGTCTAATGGAGGATGTCTCTGAAAATCTCTTGAAGGAAGCTGATCCTTGTTATTTGCTGAGAATAACAGTCTGCTCTCTGCACGGAGTCTGAACGGAGATCGGATATCGCACACGTAAAGCACAGATGCAGGTCCCATCCTTATGTTTACAAACTGATGAGTTATGTTAAAACATTGAATAAATGGTACGTACTACTAAATCCCACATCCTCCAATCTGCACACCAGACCTCACCAATCTGCCGACCTGAGTTTATACCAGGCCTGCGAGAGTGCGTGACCAAGGTTCTCTGCTGATGCACTAGAGGCCTTGGTGCAAGAGGTGGACAGAAGGAGGGACATCCTATATCCGCAGGAGGGCAAGAGCCCCTCTGGACAAATGCTCAAACGGCAGTGGGAGGCAGTGGTGGACGAAGTCAATGCCAGGCGCATAGCACCACGAACATGGATGCAGTGCAGGAAGAAGTTCAATGCTTTGACATGAGTGGTGAAAGTGAGTGAGTTCAGCTGTCAAGTGGCCTCTCCGACCAACTGCACCACAAGCCGCATCGACTGCTCCACTCACTACACCCCCCATCACCCACCAGAGGTGGCGCTACAGTGATATACAGTCAGGAGGGAGTGGCCCTGGGAGTCCTCAACATTGACTCTGGACCCCATGAAATCTCATGGCATCAGGTCAAACATGGGCAAGGAAACCTCCTGCTGATTACCACCTACCGTCCTCCCTCAGCTGATGAATCAGTCCTCCTCCATGTTGAGCACCACTTGGAGGAAGCACTGAGGGTAGCAAGGGCACAAAATGTACTCTGGGTGGGGGACTTCAATGTCCATCACCAAGAGTGGCTCGGTAGCACCACTATTGACCGAGCTGGCCGAGTCCTGAAGGACATAGCTGCTAGACTGGGCCTGCGGCAGGTGGTGAGCGAACCAACACGAGGGAAAAACTTACTTGACCTCGTCCTCACCAATCTGCCTGTCGCAAATGCATCTGTCCATGACAGTATTGGTAGGAGTGACCACCGCACAGTCCTCGTGGAGATGAAGTCTCGTCTTCGCACTGAGGACACCATCCAACGTGTTGTGTGGCACTACCACCGTGCTAAATGGGATAGATTCAGAACAGATCTAGCAGCTCAAAACTGGGCATCCATGAGGCGCTGTGGGCCATCAGCAGCAGCAGAATTGTATTCCAGCACAATCTGTAACCTCTTGGCCCGGCATATTACTCACTCTACCATGACCAAAAGTCAGGGGATCAACCCTGGTTCAATGAGGAGTGTAGAAGAGCGTGCCAGGAGCAGCACCAGGCGTAGCTAAAAATGAGGTGCCAACCTGGTGAAGCTACAACTCAGGACTACATGCATGCTAAACAGCGGAAGCAACATGCTATAGACAGAGCTAAGCGATTCCACAACCAACGGATCAGATCAAAGCTCTGCAGTCCTGCCACATCCAGTCGTGAATGGTGGTGGACAATTAAACAACTAATGGGAGGAGGAGGCTCTGCAAACATCCCCATTCTCAATGATGGCGGAGTCCAGCACGTGAGTGCAAAAGACAAGGCTGAAGCGTTTGCAACCATCTTCAGCCAGAAGTGCCGAGTGGATGATCCATCTCAGCCTCCTCCCGATATCTCCACCATCACGGAAGCCAGTCTTCAGCCAATTCGATTCACTCCGCGTGATATCAAGAAACGGCTGAGTGCACTGGATACAGCAAAGGCTATGGGCCCCGACAACATCCCAGCTGTAGTGCTGAAGACTTGTGCTCCAGAACTAGCTGCGCCTCAAGCCAAGCTATTCCAGTGCAGCTACAACACTGGCATCTACCCGAAAATGTGGAAAATTGCCCAGGTATGTCCTGTCCACAAAAAGCAGGACAAATCCAATCCGGCCAATTACCGCCCCATCAGTCTACTCTCAATCATCAGCAAAGTGATGGAAGGTGTCGTCGACAGTGCTATCAAGCGGCACTTACTCACCAATAACCTGCTCACCGATGCTCAGTTTGGGTTCCGCCAGGACCACTCGGCTCCAGACCTCATTCAAGCCTTGGTCCAAACATGGACAAAAGACCTGAATTCCAGAGGTGAGATGAGAGTGACTGCCCTTGACATCAAGGCAGCATTTGACAGAGTGTGGCACCAAGGAGCCCTAGTAAAATTGAAGTCAATGGGAATCAGGGGGAAAACTCTCCAGTGGCTGGAATCATACCTAGCACAAAGGAAGATGGCAGAGGTTGTTGGAGGCCAATCATCTCAGCCCCAAGGCATTTCTGCAGGAGTACCTCAGGGCAGTGTCCAAGGCCCAACCATCTTCAGCTGCTTCATCAATGACCTTCCCTCCATCATAAGGTCAGAAATGGGGATGTTCGCTGATGACTGCACAGTGTTCAGTTCCATTCGCAACCCCTCAGATAATGAAGCAGTCCGAGCTTGCATGCAGCAAGACCTGGACAACATCCAGGCTTGGGCTCATATGTGGCAAGTAACATTCACGCAGGATAAGTGCCAGGCAATGACCATCTCCAACAAGAAAGAGTCTAACCACCTCCCCTTGACATTCAACAGCATTACCATCGCCGAATCCCCCACCATCAACATCCTGGGGGTCACCATTGACCAGAAACTTAACTGGACCAGCCATATAAATACTGCGGCTACGAGAGCAGGTCAGAGGCTGGGTATTCTGCGGCGAGTGACTCACCTCCTGACTCCCCAAAGCCTTTCCACCATCTACAAGGCACAAGTCAGGAGTGTGATGGAATACTCTCCACTTGCCTGGATGAGTGCAGCTCCAACAACACTCAAGAAGCTCGACACCATCCAAGATAAAGCAGCCCGCTTGATTGGCACCCCATCCACCACCCTAAACATTCACTCCCTTCACCACCGGCGCACTGTGGCTGCAGTGTGCACCATCCACAGGATGCACTGCAGCAACTCGCCAAGGCTTCTTCGACAGCACCTCCCAAACCCGCGACCTCTACCACCTAGAAGGACAAGAGCAGCAGGCGCATGGGAACAACACCACCTGCACGTTCCCCTCCAAGTCACACCACATCCCGACTTGGAAATATATCGCCGTTCCTTCATTGTCGCTGGGTCAAAATCCTGGAACTCTATTCCTAACAGCACTGTGGGAGAACCGTCACCACACGGACTGCAGCGGTTCAAGAAGGCGGCTCACCACCACCTTCTCGAGGGCAATTAGGGATGGGCAATAAATGCCGGCCTTGCCAGCGACGCCCACATCCCGTGAACAAATAAAAAAATACACTTTCAATCAGTACTCAACTCTTCCAATCAGATGCTTCCTCTCATCCTCACACATTACCACTGTTACAAGCCGCCTACCCACAACTCACAAGCCACTCACACCCTAACCCTAACCCTAATGCACCGACAGCTATTCAACCATGACTGGCATATCACCCAGACACACGTCCCTCTTTCTTGCAGGAGAAGGTGGCACATAACAGGAGGCAGCAAGTGGCAGTGACATTTGGGCCCTCAAGCCTGTACCGCCTTTCAATGCTATCATGGTGGACCTGTGACCTAACTCCATATACCCGCCTTAGCCCCAAATCCCATAGTACCCTTGGTTCACAGAAATCTATCAATCTCAGATTTAAAATTCACAATTGAGCTAGCATCAACTGCATGAACTTCTTCCTGCACTGCATCTATATTCGTGGTGCTATCCACCTGGCATTGATTTCGTCCCCAGCTGCCTCCCACTGACCTTTGAGAATATGTCTGGAGGGCCTCTTGCCCCGCCTGAGGATATAGGATGTCCCTCCTTCTGTCCACATCTTGCACCAAGTGCATCAGCAGAGAACCTTTTTGCATGCACTCTCGCAGGCCTGGTACAAACTCAGATCAGCAGATTGTAGAAGAGCGCTCCAAACTTCTCCCACACTTTGCGTGAAGAAGCGTTTCCTAACTTCACTCCTGCACTTCCTGGCTCTAAATGTTAGGCTATGTCCCCCAGTCCTAGTATTCAAGTGTAGGAAACCTCCAAAAACAGTGACAAATGCATCAGCAACTAGAAGCAATAATCCAGCAATTAACCTGTAAACCGTGCGCGTGCGCAGCCAAGACGCCATTTTGGCACTTCGAGAGGCCGCGTAGCGCCGAAACAACGGGCGCAACGTTCATCGTCCAGACACATATGTGGAAAATATCCCCTCCACAGGGCACTGGAGGGTGGGCGGTAACACTGGAACCGTGTAATTCATGACTCTGATCAGAAGAGAGCAGATAAAGGGATATTTAAAATAATTACTGTGGAATAGAACATCTAACATCTCAATGAAATGATGTTATATTTTGGGTGCGGAACTGATCAGAGAAAGTGAAAGTGTTTCCCAAAAATACAGAATGTGGTGCGTGTGAGAATATCTGAAATACAGGAGCCGGCCCCATTATTGTTACAATAGAGGAGCCTAATACTAATGGGACAATCCAGCAGAGAAAAGCCCAACTACTTTAGTTACAGTGTATGGATTTCACATCCTGGGATCGTGTCCCGAGGAATTGTGGGTCCGCCATGTCCAGTGCTCCAGATGAACCTGAGTAATGTGAGTGTGGAGGTCCAGCCGTGTCCTCAGAAGAAGGAACTGAAGGATGTGAGACATGAACAACCTCATTACATGATCAATGTTGGCCAACGTCCCCACCTGACTGGACCAGCCCGTTAATCACAGTCTTACTACAGGTTGAGTGATGTTGGAAGACAGGCAATGTAAAGAAATATCAATCACAACAAACCATCAACTGAACTGACCTGACGTAACTAGAAAGAGCAGAAGTAAAAGTCATTATTTGAACTGTTGGATCTTTTGGTTCAGGTGGACTGTGGACCGAAAATGGTAAATAAAGATAGACCTGGAATTCCCGTTGTATTTTGTCGTTCAGCAATGATGCTTTTATCCCCCAAGGAGCAGAGACAGGAACAATTGTTTCTGCAGACAAAGAAAAACACTGTTATAGCATTCTACTGGCAGATCACCTGTGGCATTGCTCATGGTGAGTCAGAAGTTACAGGACAGGGCAGGGTGAAGACACTCACATGGTACCTTATCAAATGCATTTTAAAATCCATATCAACCACATCCACTGCATTTCCTTCATCCGTCTTCTCTGTTATTATTTCAAAGATGGTTGGTCAGGTTTGACCTGCCATTTGGAAACCTGTGCTGACTGGCCCTGATTAAATTATGAATCTCCAAATATGGAGTCATTTCTTCCTGTATTATAGACTCCAGGTCCCAGAGCCAGCGTTGAACGAGGACATTGAGTGAGATGAGTGAGACGATACTGTTGACATTGAGGATAGTGAGGAAGAGGGAGGGCTCATAGCCAGAGTCATTGAGCAGCTGCTCATTGAAGTGTGTTTCAGCTGAACAAATCCTGCATTAACAGTCATGACCAACAATCCCAGTCCTTCCACCCTCCAATAAACTACATCTGCCCAAACACCAACATTGATCTTCATGTCACCTGACATTGCAGGGTCACCAGCTACTACAGGAACACACTGCACACAAAGATTTCAAAAAGGTTTAGCATTTTACTGTCTTAGACAAACTAATTATCACCCAGGTGTGAGCCTATACTGCCTTTCTTAAATGTCACCTGACCTATTCTACTACTCCTACGAGATGTGCTTCCAGTGGCTTCAACATGGCAGGTGGAAAGTTGCTGTGGACTCCCTGAGCCAAGAATTCCCACCGAGTCTCAAACAGGACATGGTGGTTCAGTGGTATCCTGTACATTGAGAGAGATGAGATGTATCAGCCTCCACAAGGTCCATGTGGGCTCCACCAGAGGAGTCCATTCCTGGGAAGGATACGGTGGTGTAGTGGGGCTGTTAGTAGACTAGTGATCCAGAGCATTGGGCTAATAATCGGGAGGACGTGGCCTCATATCCCACTACTGAAGTTTGAGAATTTGAATTCATTGTTTAAAATTTGGAAATCAAAAAGCTGGTATCAGAAGAAGTGACCATGAATTGTTGTAAAAATCCAACTGGTTTGCTAATATCCGTGAGGGAAAGAAATCTGCTGTCCTTACCCTGTCTCAGATATCTGTGACTCCAGTCCCACACCAATGTGGTTGACTCTTAACTGCCCTTTGAATTTGTGTAGAAAGCCACACAGTTTAATGAAACTGGGGATGGGCAAGAAATACCAGCCTTACCCATGATGCCCGAGAACTAACAATAAAAAAGGGGCCAGCACTCCCAAACACAAAAATTTCTTTATACGTAGAAATACATAGAATGTACAGCACAAGGACAGGCTCGTCGGCCCAACAGGTCCATGCAGGTGTTTATGATCCACACGAGCCTCCTCCCTCCCCACTTCATCTAATCCTATCAGCAAATCCTTCTATTTCTTCCTCCCTCATGTCTTTATCTCGCTTCCCCTTAAATGCATCTATGCTCGTCACCTCAACTACTCCTTGTGGTAGCGAGTTCCACATTCCAACCACTCTCTGGGTAAAGAGGTTTCTCTTGAATTCCCTATTGGATTTATTGGTAACTATCTTATATTTATGGCCTCTGGTTCTGGTCTCTCTCGCAAGACGAAACACCTTCTCACGGTCCACCCTAACCCTTTCATCATCATAAAGATCTCTATCTGGTCACCCCTCAGTCTTCTCTTTCCGAGAGAAAAGAGCCCATGACTGCTCAATCTTTCTTGACCTCTCAGATCTGGTATCATCCTAGTAAATCTTTTCTGCACCTTCTTCAGTGCCTCTCTATCCTTTTTATAAAATGGAGACCAGAACTGTTCACAGTACTTCAAGTGTGGTCTAACTAAGGTTCTATACGAATTTAACATAACTTCTCTGCTTTTCAGTTCTATCACTCCAGAAATGAACCCCAGTGTTTGGTTTGCTTTTTTTATAACCGTATTAAGCTGCGTCAACAATTTTAGTAACTGTACCCTCAGATTCCTCTGCTCCTCTACCCCATTTAGAATCTTATTATCCAAGAAGTGTGTAGCTCCCTTATTCTTCCTACCAAATGTAATACCTCACACTTACCGATATTCATTTGCCAATTACATGCCCATTCTGCAAGTTTATTAATGTCTTCCTGTATTTTTTCGCACTCCTCTTTGGTATTAACCGTACCCCGCAATTTGATGTCGTCCGCAAATTTTGAAATTGTACATCCACTTCCCCAATCCAAATCGTTTATGTAAATGGTGAACAACAGTGGTCCCAGCACCGATCCTTGTGGAACACCACTTCCCACCTTTTGAAAAGAATTATACCGTGGGTGGCCCCCCACAATTGGGGCCTGATTGAAGTCATGACTGGAGTTGAGCACAAGGGCTTGGCATCCCACCCCTCCATGTGGGGCGGCTGCCCAGATTCTGGTCGCACAGGGCTAGATGGGCACCAATGAAGCACCTCAATTGGCACATCCGCCCAATGGTCCCACACAAATGAGGAACCCTCCCATTGACCCCTCCAAGCTCTAGCAGGGGTGAGAGTTGGAGGGCTCCAGGGTGCAGAATCCCAGCCCAACCACCTGGAATGCCAAACATGGAATTCTGGGGCCAATGTGTCTCTCTTTCCAGGAGTTTCAAATAAACAGGTCAAACAGCGAAGCCTTGCTTTACATTCTGTGCTGTTACATTGAAGGAACATCGAAAGTACCTGCAGCATTCGATAAATTTGAACATTTGAAAAGTTTTTCCAGGCCGGTCTTTAATGCAGTCTTCATATCTGTCCCACTAACATCTGTTTCAACCCATTGGAGGATT
Organism: Heptranchias perlo; assembly: GCF_035084215.1. Lineage (NCBI taxonomy): Eukaryota > Metazoa > Chordata > Chondrichthyes > Hexanchiformes > Hexanchidae > Heptranchias > Heptranchias perlo. Next base: position 124,926,416 of record NC_090329.1, read on the forward strand.
GGAAATTCCATCTCTTCATAATTCTAAGGTAACAAGAGGAAAGATATCACCACATGACACAACTGTACAGTTACTGAAACACATCTATGTTGAGAGGACTATCCCAGGGGCCCAGGTGTGGCAGCAGTATTCATGTTCTGGATGGACTGGGCTTTAAGGAGAGTTAAGAGCTTTTGATGGGACTCCTGGCATCAACACTTCCTGATTCACTTTCCTTTCTCTCTCACTCTTTCACCCTTGGTGCTGTCCTGCACTATGGGCCTTTGTCCTTCCCTTTAGGTTTTCAGTAAACATCGAGAACATTATTAAAAGCTTTCCACACTGAATGGGTGCTCATGACTTTAGCCCGAAGACGGGAAGGGGGTGGGGTTCGAATTGAGGATGGGAAATCCAGAAGTACGGGATTTCCCTGGCGCGCTTTCGATTTTGACATAAGGTCGGACGCCTTTAATTTTTTTTTGCTGTCCGACTGGCCCGACTGATTGACAGGCTGGTCTCAGTGGGACGGGAGCAGAGCAAAGAAGAGGACCTCATCAGATAAGTGTTCAGGTAAGTCATAGATTGTATGGATGGGGGGGGGCAGGTGATGGGGGGCATGTGGGGACATGGAATCATTGATGGGCATGGGGGCATCGATGGGCATGGGGGCATCAGGGTGCATGGTGGCATCAGGGGTTTGGGGGCATGGGTGGGGATGAGGGTATCGGCAGGCATAGGGGTCAGCTGGGGGGGGTCGTCAGTCATCGGGGGGGGTCAGGCATCAGAGGTCAGTCATCAGGGGGGCAGTCAGTTATCGGTGGGGAGATCGGGGGTCATGTGGGGATCAGTAATTAGGGGGGTCAGTCACAGGGGGTCAGCCATTGGGGGGGTGAATCATCGGGCGTCAGTCATCGGGGGGGATTGGGAGTCATGGGGGGGTGATTGTTTGTCAGTCACTGGGGTGGGGTCTGTCACGGAGGGCTGGGGTCGGGAACAGGGGTCATCACGGGGGTCGTAATCATTGTGGGGGTCTTGCGATCATTGCGGGGAGGTCGCTGCAGGTAGTCGTGCAGGTCGTTCTGCTCCTCTGGGCCCACAAGCAGTGCCTCTCAAGCGGCATGAAGGAGAACACCTGGGAATCCCGGCTCACACAGGTTGAAATCCCGCAGCCTCCTTGAAAGGTTTTCATGTCCAGCCAGCCTCCTGACAGGGGGTTGGTTGCCCGCCCCTCGTCCCACCCCGGTGAAAACCGTTCCGGTCTGAAATTGTTCCAATTTTCAATCCCCCCTCCGACCCCAACCCACCCATTTTCCCATTTAAAATCCTGCCCCATGTCTCCAGGTGCAGAGTTTCCCCCTGAGTCTTTTACCACATTATCTTTCAACAGACATGTTTCAATATGAGTATCAACCACTGGGGAACAGTGTTGAAACTTTGACTTGCCTGAGACGAGTGAGCTCAGTTGTAAAGTGGACAGCAAACGATCCTTTCATCTCAAGGGAATGGGTTTGAACCCAGCTCAGGCTGACAGGATGAAGGTCTCCTCTCTCTGTCAGCTGTAAGGATCCAATGTGAAAGGAGTTTGTGGAGTTTAGACCCAGTTCCTAGAGGGGCTGGATCCAGAAGATAGAATGGCTCGAACTGTCCACTCATTGATAATCTGACTCAGAGTGGGGAAAGGATCAAGTGTTGTGGGAAATGGAAGTGTCCAACTGGTGGAGGAGTGGTTGCTCTTGTGAACTTTGGCCTGAGGTTCCAGTTGGGACTTTACTCTGCAGCTGTCTGTGTTACAGCCGGTCCAGGAGTACTTGATGCTGACTGGGACCATCTGAATTGTGGAGAACATTCCAGTCCCCACACTGACATCTCTTCCCCTGACACTTCCACCTCTGTAAATTTGGTGATCAGTGTCTATCTGGAGAAATTGTGTAAACTGCTATTTATGCCGTTTCTCTGGAGTTTCTGTCAAGTATACAATGAGAGCAGGAATATAGGAACAGGAGTGGGCCATTCAGCTCCACAAGCCTGTCCTGCCATTCAATTTGATCTTGGCTGATCTGTACCTCAACTCCATTTACCCACCTTTGCTCCATATCCCTTGATACCCTCACCGAACAAAAATCGATCAGTCTCAGTCAATTTAAATTGACCCAGCATCGACAGCACTTTGCGGGAGAGAGTGCCAGATTTCCACTGCACTTTGTGTGAAAAAATCCTTCCTGATTTCACAGCAAAATGGCCTGGATCTAATTTTAAGATTATTCCCCCTTGTTGAGGATTCCCCAATCAGAGGAAATAGTTTCTCTGTATCTACCCTATCGCAGCACTTTATCATTTGAAAATCCTCGAATAGATCACCATTCAACATTCTAAACTCAAGGGAATATAAGGCACGTTTATAAAACCTGTCCTCATAATTCAACCCTTCAGGGCCAATAGATCCTTCCTGAGGTTCGGTGCCCAAAACTGAACACAATATTCCAGATGGGGTCTGACCAAGACTCTGGACAGCTGAAGCATCATCCTCACTTTTGAATTCAAACCCCCCTGAGATAAAGACCAACATTCCTTCAGCCCATTTGATTTATTTTTTACCTGTGCACGAGCTTTTAAATTCCTTTGCTCCTCCACAGCTCCTGGACTCTCACCATTAAGAAAATATTCCCATTTGTCTTTCTCAGATCCTGAAATAAAACTATCCATTCTTCATCCTGTCTGATGTTTTATTGTTTCTTATTGAAGAGAGAAAAATGAACTGGTAAAAATGTGCCAGCAAACGGTCGATGTTAAACTTTACTTACATTGTGTTGAATTATTTGTGTGGGATGGTAACAGATAATCTGCTGGCAGAAATCAGCCACCTCTTGATCTGCTCCTGTTCCTGTAATTTGAAGCCCGAGTAGGACAGACAGAGTTAAGCAGAGTCTCAGCATCTTGGTGTCCATTCTGATCACTGTTGAACGCACTGATTGACTCTCAGGCCCTTCAGGTGGATCTGGTGTTTGAGCAGCGAGTTCAGATCTTTTTATACTGTTTTATAAAGATGATTTTGAATACAACTATCTGCAGGCAGGAACATTAGATGCTGGAGAGAAAAGCAGGTGATATATTATGGAAATGTTGCTTTGATCCAACCTTATAATGGATTTAGAAATCATTAACTCTCTGAGTGCCGGATCCAGGGAAGTCTGAACACGCGGGGCAGCTCCCATTTTTAAAAATGTTTCCAGCTCACACACTGTAAGGCTGAAAAACTCCCCAGTAATACAGTAATAACATTGATGAAGTGTCAGGAGTGGCTTGTTCTATGTGTTACAATTCAGCCTCTCCCAAAACTCTCTCCTTGTTCTCACTGCAAAAGACAGATTCCAAATCGAGTGACGATGCATCTGCAGGAAAGCTGGCCTCCTATTCCAGAAGAGATACAGGGGCATTGAGATTTTCAGCACCTGAAATAAAAGAGAGGGACAAGAGTTAGCTTTTAGTGTGAAGAGAGAGCAGGGAGAGATGAGTGGTTGGTGAATGCAGCTGCAGTTTGTCATGCAGAGTGTGTAGGATGAGATACAAGTAAAAAGGGGAAAAGGGGAGAAGGTGTGAAGAAACCCTACGCGATGTCTCCTCCAGAGTTACCACTCGCCACGGACATGACCCTCCCTCTGCCCGTGATGGCCAGCACATTTTCTTCCAGAGGGGACTGGGCGTGCAGGCGGTCTCTGCCTCCTCCCGTCATGGCCTGCTGTCGCAAGTTGTGCACCACCTTCTCCTGTAAGAATGTAATGTGCTGGTGACAGCCTTCGGAGGTGTTTTGAGAAAGTGCCTGTCATGATGGAAGAGGTCATATGTTGTGCGGAGCAGTGATTGCAGGAGAGTGAAGGGAAGCAGGGGAGGGAGTGTTGTGAGTCGTGCAGCTGCAGGTGGTGGAGGTGTGAAGAGAGAGTAATTGAGGTGAGAGATAAGATTCTTACCTTGACAACTCTAGTGAGGTCATTGAACTTTTTGTTGCATCACAGCCATGTTCTGGAAGCTATGCTCCTGGCATTGACTTGCTTTGTAACGTCTTCCCACTGTCTTCGGATCAAATTGCCTAAAAGGAGTTCAGCCTCCTGGAGGGGAATAGGATCTTCCTCCTTCTGTCCTCCACCTGGACCAGGACTTCTAAATCATAATCAGAGCCCGATAAGCAGGCCTTGCAGCCATTTATTTCTTCAGAAGCATTCCCTGCTGCCTGCAGCCTGAATGTAATTTCCCTTCAAGAGGTGCTGGCTGCCTTGAAGTGATGCCAGAGAAGCCTGATTTCGCGGCCCTCTGAAACAGGTGTGCAACCAATGAATATCAGGGGGAGCTGGCTGTTCACCTGACTTATTACTGGAAGCACCAATTTAACCAGGTCCCTTCAACCACATGAACAGACTCCTGACACGTCCCCTGTTTGCCTGTTTTTGGTCCCAATCGAATTTGTATGCCGCCATGTTTAAAAATGGGTCTCTGGAAATCTATTTTTTTCTCAGTTGATAAGTTGGCCTGCAGTGTGGAACAGAACCATAAAGACCAGCAAGGACTGAGGTTTAATCTCCAGTCTGTGCTCAGTCATCTGATCTCAGTCAGGTGGCTGTAGTGACACAACAGTCAGTCTAATATCCCGAGTCTGGGAAATGGGAAAAGAGCAGCAGGGTTCCTGTTACTGGCGACTATCCACTGATCCCTGCTGAAAAATGTACGTGTGTGGGTGTGAGGAGAGGACAGGATTGGGCTCAGCTGTGCTGCTGTCTCGTTCCCTGGTTCCATTGGGAATAAATGAAGTGTGCAGCCCATCAGAGGAGAGCATCAGTCGGAATCTTAATGTAATCATGAGTTGCTGCCTGAATAATATGGAAAAATATGAATAATGGTGTCTGGAATGTCCAGTTACAAAGAAATTCAAGACGGTGGTTGCTTTGAGTGGAAAAGATGGTGGAAGTGGGCTGCAGGTCTTCAACCAGTAGTTGACATATCTCCCCATTAGCCTCCAGGAAGCAGTGAGGTCTTCTGAGGCAGTGAACTGCAGAGAAATATAAGCCTGTCTTATCTGTGAACCCTGGTGAGTGCACATCTGCACATAGTGAGCTTACACCTTCTGTGATACCTCACTCCAGGAGCCTCCAACTTAACTTCTTCCAACTGCACTTCCTCTTCAAAAGTTCATGTCCAGAGTGCTAGTCATCCCAACCTGGTCAGTCCTACATGAGACTGTAATTCAAACAACATGGCTCACTCTTAATATGCTCTGACATGGCCCAGCAAGCCCCTTCATTCAGTTGTACTTGCGTGTGATGAGGTGCTATTAATGTCCCAGCACATTCAACCACAGAATATAACAAGCTCATCCAAACCAATCTCAGTGTAATAGGTTTCCACATTCCACCAGTGGGTCGAAAGGAGGAGCAAAGATATTAGTGAAAGCAGAAGGTGTTTTTTTTAATGCATTCATGGGATGTGGGCGTCGCTGGCAAGGCCGGCATTTATTGCCCATCCCTAATTACACTTGAGAAGGTGGTGGTGAGCCGCCTTCTTGAACCGCTGCATTCTGTGTGGTGAAGGTTCCCCCACAGTGCTGTTAGGAAGGGAGTTCCAGGATTTTGACCCAGTGACAATGAAGGAACGGCGATATATTTCCAAGTCGGGATGGTGTGTGACTTGGAGGGGAACGTGCAGTTGGTGGTGTTCTCATGCATCTGCTGCTCTTGTTCTTCGATCATGGCTGATCGTCTAACTTAGTACCCTGTTCCCACGTTTTCCCCATATCCCTTGATCCCTTTAGCATAAAGAAATTTATCTATCTCCTTCTTGAATACATCTAATGACTTGGCCTCCACTGCCTTCTGTGGTAGAGAATTCCACAGGTTCACCACCTTCTGAGTGAAGAAATTTCTCCTCATCTCAGTTCTAAATGGCATACCCCATATCCTGAGACTGTGACACCTAGTTCTGGACTCCCCAGCCATCGGGAACATCCTCCCTGCATCTAGTCTCTCTAATCCTGTTAGAATATTTTATGTTTCGATGAGATCACCTCTCATTCTTCTAAACTCTAGTGAATATAGGCCGAGTCGACCCAATCCCTCGTCATACGTCAGTCCTGCCATCTCAGGAATCAGTCTGGTAAACCTTTGTTGCACTCCCTCCACGGCAAGGACATCCTTCCTCAGATAAGGAGACCAAAACTGCACACAATACTCCAGATGTGGTCTAATCAAGGCCCTGTACAACTGCAGTAAGACATCACTGTTCCTGTACTCAAATCCTTTTGCAATGAACGCCAACATACCATTCGCCTTCCTAACTGCTTGCTGCACCTGAATGCTCGCTTTCAGCAACTGGTGTACAAGGACACCCAGGTCTCGCTGCACCTCCCCTTTTCCCAATCGATCACCATTCAGATAATAATCTGTCTTTCTGTTTTTACAACCAAAGTGGATAACCTCACATTTATCCACATTATATTGCATCTGCCATGTTCTTGCCCACTCACCCAATTTGTCTAAATCACATTGAAGCCTCTTTGCATCCTCCTCACAGCTCACATTCCAACCCAGCTTTGTGTCATCTGCAAACTTGGAAATGTTACATTCCGTTCCCTCATCCAAATCATTGATATATATTGTGAATAGCTGGTGCCCAAGCACTGATCCCTGCGGTACCCCACTAGTCACTGCCTGCCACCCGGAAAAAGACCCGTTTATTCCTACTCTCTGTTTCCTGTCTGTCAACCAATTCTCAATCCATGCCAGTATATTCCCCCCAATCCCATGTGCTTTAATTTTGCACACTAACCTTTTGTGTGGGCCTTATCGAAAGCCTTCTGAAAATCCAAGTACACCACATCCACTGGTTCGCCCCTATCTCTTCTACTAGTTACCTCCTCAAAAAACTCCAGTAGATTTGTTAAGCATGATTTCCCTTTCATAAACCCATGCTGACTTTGTCCAATCCCGTTAATGCCTTCCAAGTGTTCTGTTATCACATCCTTTATAACAGACTCGAGCATTTTCCCCACTACTGATGTTAGGCTAACTGGTCTGTAATTCCCTGTTTGTTCTCTCCCTCCTTTTTTAAATAGTGGGGTTACATTTGCCACCCTCCAATCTGTAGGAACTGTTCCAGAGTCTATAGAATTTTGGAAGATGACCACCAATGCATCCACTATTTCCAGGGCCACTTCCTTTAGTACTCTGGGATGTTGATTATCAGGCCCTGGGGATTTGTCAGCCTTTAGCCCCATTAATTTCCCGAGCACTATTTTTTTTACTAATACTGATTTCCTTCAGTTCCTCCCTCTCACTAGACCCTTGGTTCCCTAACATTTCCGGCAGATTATTTGTGTCCTCTTTTGTAAAGACAGAACCAAAGTATGTGTTTAATTGTTCTGCCATTTCTTTGTTCTCCATTATAATTTCCCCCATTTCTGACTGTAAGGGACCTACATTTGTCTTCACTAATCTTTTTCTCTAGACATCTTTATAGAAGCTTTTACAGTCAGTTTTTATGTTCCCTGCTACTTTGCTCTCATACTCTTAATGAGCTCTGGGGCCGAGTGGTCCTGGCAGAACCCAAACTGAGCATCGGTGAGCAGGTTATTGGTGAGTAAGTGCCGCTTGATAGCACTGTTGACGACACCTTCCATCACTTTGCTGATGATTGAGAGCAGACTGATGGGGCGGTAATTGGCCGGATTGGATTTGTCCTGCTTTTTGTGGACAGGACATACCTGGGATAATTTTCACATTGTCGGGTAGATGCCAGTGCTGTAGCTGTACTGGAACAGCTTGGCTAGAGGCACAGCTAGTTCTGGAGCACAAGTCTTCAGCACTAGAGCCGGGATGTTGTCGGGGCCCATAGCCTTTGCTGTATCCAGTGCAGTCAGCCGTTTCTTGATATCACGTGGAGTGAATCAAATTGGCTGAAGACTGGCTTCTGTGATGGTGGAGATTATGGGAGGAGGCCGAGATGGATCATCCACTTGGCACTTCTGGCTGAAGATACTTCAGTTCCACCTTTAGTATCAGTTGGTTAGAGGCCTGGGAATATATCGCCTGTCTGAGCAATCAGATGGAAATTGGTGAATGGCACAGAGAGACATGAGGCCTAAAAGACAAAATAAATAAGATAATGATGGACAATATTATATTTTATAAATAAAAAGAGAGACTTGTGTGCACCTGACCATAAATGATCTGATTTCAGTAAATTCCCAGCTATTTGGTGAATTGAGAAGAACTGGCCCACTGAGGTCACTTTCTGACCTCTGACACACACTGCTCTTCGTTGCTGACAACCAGTTTGGCTTCAAGCTGAAAACAAGATGTAAAGCACCTTGTAAATGTTCCAGGGAATAAAGAGTCAGTGACAATTGCTGGTACATTTCATGCCTCAATTATAATATCTCCCATTAGTAAAATTCAGATATTCGGTTTGTCCAAAGGAACAGGTCCAGATGAGGTCACTTTCCGACTTGTGACAATGTTTTTCTTCATCTCTCATGAGCTCGACATAAAAAGATGTAAATCACCTTGTAAATGTTACTGTGGAGAGGGGCCAAGGGATGACTTGTGACTCTTAATGCAAAGTAATAAAATCAGCTCGATACCTCGCTCAAAAACAGGGTCATTGTAAATGTGGTTGCGATCTGGACCACCCAAAGTTCACTGAAGTGAAGCCGACCTCCAAAGGAGGATCTGGAACCAAATTCCAAATGTCCATCCCGACATTGACAGGATCTCCATTTCAGAACAATACGTGGAGGTGATTTTTATATTTGTAAATTGTTCAAGTGCTCTTCAGTCACGGAGCTCAATCCTTTTCCCTTATGTGGGTTTGTTCAAAGAAAAGGACATTGTGGAGTGAGGAAAATAATCCCCCAGAAATGCAGCTGACCCCAACATTGAAATATTGATGAGAAGCCCTGATGGGAGTAAGCTGCTCAGGTGCATAGATATTAAAGTGCAGTGTTTAAACAGTCAGTGCTGGCTGAAGATTGCAGCAGCAGGCTGGGGTGTAGCAGGTTAGTAAGAAATAGTGAAATAAAACCAGAAAATGCTGAAAGCATTCAGCAGGTCAGGCAGCATCTGTAGAGAGAGAGAAACAGAGTTAATGACCTTTCATCAGAACTGGGAGAAGTTAGAGATTTAACAGTTTTGAGAACAACATCTCCTCCCTTGTCAGCAGGTTTAATGACAATGAGAGGGTTGGACCTGAGAGAACGGAGTGCTGCAAGTTCAGAGGCCGATAGATTCGAGTGAGTGAGGGGAGTAGAGAAATTGAGACGGCCGATGTCACGCCGGCAGTACCCAATGAAAAGATCAAGAGAGGGTAAAAGGCCAGAGGGAGGGGTCCAGGTCCAGCATCACGTCGAGCTCGAAATTCATTGAGGTGGGGGCGTAAGGAAATGAAGCTGAGGCCGTTGCTGAGGACTGATCGATCGGGGTCACAGGGGGAAAGGTCAGAGGGGATGGTAAAAACAGGACAAGGCATGAGATTGGAAGGAGGGATGGGGTCGGAAGAAAGTGACAAGAAAGTAGGATCAGGAGGGGTGTTGGCAACAAAGAGTTGTTGAAGATTGTGGTCCTTGAAGTAATGGAGAGAGTTGATGACGGCAGTGCGGTTGATTTTATGTACATGGACTTTCAAAAGGCATTTGATAAGGTACCACATAATAGATTTGTTTACAAAATTGAAGCCCATGGGAACTAAAGGGGCAGTGACAGCATGGATTCGAAATTGACTGAGAGACAGAAAGCTGAGAATAGTGGTGATGGGTCTTTTTTTGACTGGAGGGAAGTATACAGAGGTGTCCCCCAGGGGTCGATATTAGGATCACTGCTCTTTTTGATATATATTAATGATCTCGACTTCGGTATACAGGGCATAATTTCAAAATTTGCGGATGACACAAAACTCGGAAATGTAGTAAACAGTGAAGAGGATAGGAATAGACTTCAGGAGGACAGAGGCAGTCTGTTGAAATGGGCAGACATGTGGCAGATGCAATTACACACTTAGATGTGTGAAGTGATGCATTTTGGTAGGATGAATGAGGAGAGGCAATATTAACTAAATGGTATAATTTTAAAGGGTGTGCAGGAACAGACAGACCTGGGGCTGTCCCTACACAAATCTATGAAGGTGGCAGGACATGTTGAGAATCCTGTTAAAAAAGCATATGGGATCCTTGGCTTTATAAACAGCAGCATAGGGGCCATGAAGAGAGTGGAAGAGGGGGAAGGAAGATTTCCGGACGGGAAACCTGGAAGTTCGAGTTTCCCGGACGCCCAGACGATTTTGTCCTCAGGACATCTTTTAAATTTTCACAGCGCATTTCCCGCTAAACAGGCCACCAGATTGATAGGCTGGCTGCTTATTGGGATGGGAAGGAAGTTGGGGAGCAGATGCCAAATAAGTGGGGTATCAGAATGGGGGTCGGTCATCGGTGATGGGCGGGGGGTTCGGACATCGTGGGGGTTGTCAGAAATCGTCGGGGTTCGGTCATCACAGCGGGGGGGTCGGAGATCGTAGGGTGGGGGTCAGAGATTACGGATGGGATCAATAGTGGGTGGTTGTCGTAGATCATGTGAATTGTTGGACATGGTGGGGGTTTGGCCTATCATGGCGGTGGGGGGGTTCAGAGATCATGGCGGTGGTTGGATATCATCGGGTGGGGTGTTCGGACACAGTGGAGGGGGTGGGGTCGACCGATTGTGGGGTGGTAGGTTCAGAGATCATGGGAGTTTGGTATCATCGGGGGGTTTTGGACATGGTGGGGGCGGGGGTGTGGGCCGGCCGGTTGTAGGATGAGGTTTGGAGACCGTGGTGGGGGTCAGAGATCGTCGGATGCGGGGTTGGACATGGAGTGGGGGTTCGGCCGATCGGGTGTGTGAGATCATGGCAGGTAAGTGAGGGCCTTCTCGCCTCCTCTCATGTGTCATGAATCAGAAGGCCCGGGAATCCCAGCCTCCAGGAGTTAAAAATAAAAAACCTATTAAAATGGAGGCCCACACCCTCCTTAAAAGATTTGACTGACCGACCCGCCTCCTGAGAGTGAGTTAGTCGCCCACCCTCCGACCGGCCTCTGTTAAAACCGGAAGTGGGCGGGTTGGAACGAGTTGGGGTCGGGGTTTACATTTTTACAATTTTTACCTTCTCATCCGCCCCCAACCCACCCGTCGCTGGGGTTAAAATTACCCCCATAGATTACAAAAGCAAGGAAGTTATGCTCAACCTTTATAATTCACTGGTTCGGCCCCAGCTGGAATATCCTGTCTGATTCTGGGCACCACACTTTAGGAAGGATGTCAAGGTCTTAGAGAGGATGCTGAGGAGATTTACTAGATTGGTACCTGTGACGAGTGACTTCAGTTCTGTGGAGAGGCTGGAGAGGCTGGGGTTGTTCTCCTTAGAGCAGAGAAGGTTAAGGGGAGATTTGATAGAGGTGTTCAAAATCATGACGGGTTTTGAAAGAGTAAATAAGGAGAAACTGTTTCCAGTGGTAGAAGTATCGGTAACCAGAGGACTCAGAGGAAAGGGTAGGGAAGGGAACTAATTGGATAGCTCGTTCAAAGAGCTGGCAGAGGTACGATGGGCCGAATGGCCTCCTTCTGTGCTGTAGCATTCTATGATTCTATGATTGACACCTGAAAGGAAGTGAAAAAGCTTTTTGTTAAAGTGCCGGATGAGGCGAAGGATGAAATGGAACTGTGGTCCAGGACAGCTCTGAAATAGAGTGAGTCTCTATTCCTTCATCTAACATCTAACCCTCCACAATACACTCTGGTTAGGGGGAGTACAAACTCGGGATTTCCCCATATGGCTACCTATCACCTCATGATGGTTCACACAATCTTCAACTGCAAGCCTTCATCTAATTTACTCAATCTTCTTCAGGTAAAATTGCGCTCAATGCCGGCAACAGGCAGAGCAACTGGAGGGGCATCTCCAACCTAAATCACCTCATGCCCTTACATTTATCTTTATGTTGTGTGGGGGGAGAGGGGTTCTGGTTTTCAATGGTTGGGGAATGATTGTAAATTGATTCTTCCATTCTGCCCAATGTGGACTTTGTGGTGATCTGTCTCCACACCTCTCCCCATTGTCTGGTGGCCGAGGTCTGGTTCCCTGTCCCACTTTAAACTTTCTTTGTTGCCATGGAGTTCAATAAGGAGATGGAACTGTGTTTGTGGGATGGAGGGAATTCTTTACTGTGTCGGGGGTGGTGGTGTGTGTCAGCTTCACCTCTGACTTCTGAGTGGTTCAAATCGCTCCCACTCCCTGGGTTCTAGATCTTGGTCTTATTTGGGGGTTGTGACAAAGTGCAGCAGACAACTGGTTTTGGTGCAAGAAACTTTGACCTTTATTCAAGAGAGAAAATACAACACAACAATCTTAACACTCTAATAAAATGGGGAACACTTCGATACACACGAGGGAAATTACAGTCGAAAGATACCTCACCCCTCCCAATCCCACTAACTAGCTAAGTTGGACTCTCAAGGACCAGAGATAATGCTCCCCAAATGAATCCTTGACAGTAATTCACCCAGAGGTAAGTCAGAAATAGATTGTGGAGTGGAAACTTTGCAGATCTTCGGTTTTCTCCCGAGTTGGTTTTCTTTGGTCGCGGTGGCCCAATATTACCCGGTTGGTTGGTGGTAATATTCGGTTGGTTGTTTCGAAAGGCCCTTGTTGCCGTGAGGTGTCCGATAGTCACTGGGGCTGTTGCTCTGATTTCTTCTTGTGTGTCGGCCTGCTTCTAGAGCTGCTGACCTTCTCTCTGTTGCCCCCTCGCCTTGTTGTTCGCTGGAAGCTGCTCTTCCTTCCAGAGACAGGCAGAACAAGACAAGCAGCTCACAAGCGCCAGCAAGAATCAGACAAAGAGAGAGAGTTATCGAGTTTCTACTTCTATATCCCTCTCTTACAATGGTTTTCGTCACTTTTAAAAAAAATTTCATGTCTGTTGAAACAGTTCATACAAAGTCCTTAAGAATCTTTGATGGCTTTTTGATGGTCCCTCATCATGTTGCAATTGCTTCTCGCGATGGGTCATTGTTAATTACGATTTTTAGAGCTTGTCACACAAGGCTTCCTTTTGTATCCAACGTCCTAGGTGTTGATCGGTTTTGCTTTAAAACAAAGACATGGCCCCACCAAGTCTGGAGCAGTTCCCTCTTTCAATGGCCGACTGCCTTTCGAATTAGTGCTGAATGTTGACCACCTGATGTAGGCTTTGCATTAAAACAGAGACATGTCTGAAGCAGTAATTCTCCCGCATTCCACTGTGTGTTGTGGTGGATTCGTCTGGTGACCTCTCACCTATCCTTCCATTTTAGGATTACAGTCAAGGTCCAAAGTTTTTCCATACTCAGGGAAAAGGTGACTTTCTTTCGGGTTTTTCTCCGAGTTTTGGGGGATCTGTGAATTTTGAGAATCTTACAACAATAAGAGTAGCTGTAAGACCTTCCTCAGAACTGAAAACTGAAAGATATCCCAGCCTCTCAGCTTTCAGTCTTACACCTGAATCATTAACCCCGCCCGTTTTACTCCCCACCCGTTTTACACCCTGCCCGTTTTATATCTTACCCAATTTATACCCGGCCCGTTTTTCTTTTCTATTCAATTTAACATCTCATCCGTATTTCACATGAAATGTTAAACCAAGGCCCTTTCAGGTTGATGTAAAAGATCCAACAGCACTATTTGAAGAAGAGCAGTAGAGTTCTCCCAGTGTTCTGGCCAATATTTATCCCTCAACCAACACCTAAAATAGATGATCTGGTCATTATCTCATTGCTGTATATGGGAGCTTGCTGTGTGCAAATTGGCTGCTGTGTCTCCTACGTTGCAACAGTGATGACACTTCAAAAGTACTTCATAGGCTGTAATGCACTTTAGGACGTCCTGAGGTTGTGAAAGGCGCTATATAAATGCAGGTTCTTTCTTTCTTTCGATTGACTCCAATGGAAAAATAAATCGAGCAGAGTGTAAAACGGGTGATGATTCACAATCGTCCAACACGGATATCTCCCTCGAGGAATGGGCCTGATAATGGAATCTGCCTTTTACAGAGAACAAGGAGAGAGTTTTGGGAGAGGCTGAATTGTAACACACAGAACAAGCCACTCCTGACACTTCATCAATGTTATTACTGTATTATTGGGGAGTTTTCCAGCCTTACAGTGTGTGAGCTGGTATCATTTAAAAAATGGGAGCTGCCCCGGGTGTTCAGACTTCCCTGGATCCGGCACTCAGAGAGTTAATGATTTCTAAATCCATCACAAGGTTGGAACAAAGCAACATTTCCATAATATATCACCTGCTTTTCTCTCCAGCATCTAATGTTCCTGCCTGCAGATAGTTGTATTCAAAATCATCTTTATAAAACAGTATAAAAAGATCTGAACTCGCTGCTCAAACACCAGATCCACCTGAAGGGCCTGAGAGTCAATCAGTGCGTTCAACAGTGATCAGAATGGACACCAAGATGCTGAGACTCTGCTTAACTCTGTCTGTCCTACTCGGGCTTCAAATTACAGGAACAGGAGCAGATCAAGAGGTGATCGATTTCTGCCATGAAGTTTACTGCCTTGAGCCCCTGTCGTTCACCTCACACGGAGTAAGTATAGTTAGGAGTCCACTGTTTGCTGTCATGTTTGTGCCAGTTCATTTTACTTTTCATTACATTCTCTATGGTTTTAATCGAAAATCTAACGTGAAGGACCGAGGCTAATAGTGCAGGACGCAACTAAGGGTTTTATTTTTATTCGTTCATGGGATGTGGGCGTCGCTGGCAAGGCCAGCATTTATTGCCCATCCCTAATTGCCCTTGAGAAGGTAGTGATGAGCCGCCTTCTTGAACCGCTGCAGTCCGTGTGGTGAAGGTTCTCCCACAGTGCTGTTCGGAAGGGAATTCCAGGATTTTGACCCAGCGACGATGAAGGAACGACGATATATTTCCAAGTCGGGATGGTGTGTAACTTGGAGGGGAACATGCAGGTGGTGTTGTTCCCATGTACCTGCTGCTCTTGTCCTTCTAGGTGGTAGAGGTCATGGGTTTGGGAGGTGCTGTCGAAGAAGCCTTGGCGAGTTGCTGCAGTGCATCCTGTGGATGGTACACACAACAGGCACAGTGCGCCGGTGGTGAAGGGAGTGAATGTTTAGGGTGGTGGATGGGGTGCCAATCAAGTGGGCTGCTTTGTCCTGGATGATGTCGAGTTTCTTGAGTGTTGTTGGAGCTGCACTCATCCAGGCAAGTGGAGAGTATTCCATCACACTCCTGACTTACGTAAGAACATAAGAAATAGGAGCAGGAGTAGGCCAATCGGCCTCTCCAGCCTGCTCCGCCATTCAATAAGATCATGGCTGATCTGATCCTAACCTCAAATCTAAATTCATGTCCAATTTCCTGCCCGCTCCCCGTAACCCCTAATTCCCTTTACTTCTAGGAAACTGTCGATTTCTGTTTTAAATTTATTTAATGATGTGGCTTCCACAGCTTCCTGGGGCAGCAAATTCCACAGACCTACTACCCTCTGAGTGAAGAAGTTTCTCCTCATCTCGGTTTTGAAAGAGCAGCCCCTTATTTTAAGATTATCCCCCCGAGTTCTAGTTTCACCCATCCTTGGGAACATCCTTACCGCATCCACCCGATCAAGCCCCTTCACAATCTTATATGTTTCAATAAGATCGCCTCTCATTCTTCTGAACTCCAATGGGTAGAGTCCCAATCTACTCAACCTCTCCTCATATGTCCAACCCCTCACCCCGGGATTAACCGAGTGAACCTTCTTTGTACTGCCTCGCGAGCAAGTATGTCTTTTCTTAAGTATGGACACCAAAACTGTGTGCAGTATTCCAGGTGCCGTCTCACCAATACCTTATATAACTGCAGCAATACCTCTCTGTTTTTATATTCTATCCCCCTAGCAATAAAAACCAACATTCCATTGGCCTTCTTGATCACCTGCTGCACCTGCGTACGAACTTTTTGATTTTCTTGCACTAGGACCCCCAGATCCCTTTGTACTGCAGTACTTTCCAGTTGCTCGCCATTAAGATAATAACTTGCTCTCTGATTTTTCCTGCCAAAGTGCATAACCTCACATTTTCCAATATTGTATTGCATCTGCCAAATCTCCGCCCACTCACCCAGCCTGTCTATATCCCCCTGTAGGTTTTTTATGTCCTCCTCACTCTCTACTTTCCCTCCCATCTTTGTATCATCTGCAAACTTTGATATGTTACACTCGGTCCCCTCCTCCAAATCGTTAATATAGATTGTAAAGAGTTGGGGACCCAGCACCGACCCCTGCGGAACACCATTGGCTACTGGTTGCCAGTCCAAGAATGAACCATTCATCCCAACTCTCTGCTTCCTGTTAGATAACCAATCCTCCACCCATGCCAGAATATTACCCCCAATCCAGTGATTCTTTATCTTGAGCAATAATCTTTTATGTGGCACCTTGTCGAATGCCTTCTGGAAGTCTAAATACACTACGTCCACTGGTTCCCCTTTATCCACCCTGTACGTTATGTCCTCAAAGAACTCAAGCAAATTTGTCAGACATGACTTCCCCTTAGTAAAGCCATGCTGACTTTGTCCTATTAAATTATGTTTATCCAAATGTTCTGCTACTGTCTCCTTAATAATAGACTCCAAAATTTTACCCATCACAGATGTTAGGCTAACTGGTCTATAATTTCCAGCCTTCTGCCTACTACCCTTTTTAAATAAGGGTGTTACATTAGCAGTTTTCCAATCTGCCGGGACCTTTGCCGAGTCCAGAGAATTTTGGAAAATTATTACCAAAGCATCCACAATCCCAACTGCCACTTCCCTCAAGACCCTCGGATGTAAGCCATCAGGTCCAGGGGATTTATCCGCCTTGAGTCCCATTCATTTACTGAGTACCAATTCCTTAGTGATTTTAATTGTATTTAGCTCGTCCCCCGCTAGAGCCCCCTGTTTGTCCAGTGTTGGGTTATTCTTCGTGTTCTCTACCGTAAAGACTGAAACAAAATATTTGTTCAGCATTTTTGCCATCTCCATGTTTCCCACCATTAATTTCCCGGTCTCATCCTCTAAGGGACCTACGTTTGCCTTAGCCACCCTTTTTCTTTTTATATAACTGTAGAAACTCTTGCTATCTGTTTTTATATTTTTTGCTAATTTATTTTCATAATCTATCTTCCCTTTCTTAATCTATCTTCCCTTTCTCAATCAATCCTTTAGTTACTTTTTGCTGTCTTTTGAAGACTTCCCAATCTTCTATCCTCCCACGAAGTGTGGCTACCTTATATGTCCTTGTTTTTAGTCAGATACTATCCTTAATTTCTTTACTTAGCCACGGATGGCTGTCATTTCTCTTACACCCTTTAACACACTTGTGCCTTGTAGATGGTGGAAAGGCTTTGGGGAGTCAGGAGGTGAATCACTCGCCGCAGAATACCCAGCCTCTGACCTGCTCTTGCAGCCACAGTTTTAATATGGCTGGTCCAGTTAAGTTTCTGGTCAATGGTGACCCCCAGGATGTTGATGATGGGGGATTCGGCGATGGCAATGCCGTTGAATGTCAAGGGGAGGTGATTAGACTCTCTTCTGTTGGAGATGGTCATTGCCTGGCACTTGTCTGGTGCGAATGTTAGTTGCCACTTATGAGCCCAAGCCTGGATGTTGTCCAGATCTTGCTGCATGCAGGCTTGGACTGCTTCATTATTTGAGGGTAAATGAATAAAAGAGAAAACAAGGTGAATCATGAAGTGCTGATGCTCAGACTCCCATCAAAAACTCCGAACTCTTTTTAAAGCCCAGTCCATCCAGGACATGAATACTGCTCCCAGACCTCGGTACCGAGGACAGTCCCCTCAACACAGGTTTTTTTTCAGTAACTGTACAGTGATGCCATGAGCTAATATTTTTTTACTTGTTCTCTTAGACTTACGAAGAGAATGAATTTCCAACCCTGCAATGGGTTGTAACAGAAGTTAGTGGAATGGATATGAAGAATGCAGTAATTACTGGCATGGACAAACTTTTGAAATATTCATATTTTTCCAATGCTGCAGGTATATCAGATCTTCATCAGTGTAACAAGACGGAATGTAAAGCAAACTTTCACTGTTTGACCTGTCTTATTTGAAACTACCTGTATAGAGAGATACATGGGTCCCACAATTCCACAGTTGGCCATCCTGGAGCTTGTTCTGGGATTGTGCCCACTGATGTCCTCCAGCACACCCCCTGCCAGAGTTTATGGGGTCACTGGGAGGGTTCCACGTTTAGGGTGCTACTTTGGCAGCGACCTGCCCCGTGCACCATGAATCTGGTGTGGTCGCCACCTGAAGGGAGGGTGAAATGTCAAGGCCCCTCCAAACCCCAGTTATGGGTCTAATTGGCCCCTGAGTGTGGAGGCTGATCCAGGAGATAAGTTTCTCAAAATTAAGTTGTCCTCTCCAGAGTCCATACACCTTGCCAGGCTTAGATCCCACCAGTGGAGCCCACATGTGCCCCTGTGGAGCCCAATACACATCATCTTTCTCGGTGTGCCTGGTGCCATTGAAACACTGGGCCCCATGGAAGGAACTCCTGGCTTGGGGAGTCCACACTCTGGCCCCTACATCAGCCCACCATTCACCCTGTAAGAGGCAGAAAGAAGCTCTTTCCCTAACAACGCATTGTGGAAACTGGCAGGAATGATGGACAACCAATGTAACCAGGTCTTCCCCTTTTTATCAGGGTTTCCATTGGTCTCCTGCTCAAGTTACCATGGAGACCGTAGAACCATCCTGGAATTTCTGGGCCATTTTTGGTATCACACAACATTTCCAGAGTTTGTTTTTTGAGTTGACCCAGACTCAGGATAAAAATATATAAGACAAAATGGTAAAAATTTAGTAAACAACTGAATCCAAACAAAAATCGATGTGTTTTAATTCACAGAGATAAGAAACAAAATTATAGAATGGTCATTGATTAAAACAGAAATTCATGACCTAATATCTGTAAGTGAAGCAGGGCTACAGCCGGGTCAGCATTGGTGATTCAATAATCCTGGGTATAAAACTTTCAGGAGGGACGGAATAAAGGGAGGAGGAGCAGCAGTATTAATTGGAAACAATATCAGAGAGCTCTAGGATTTAAATAGAGAAGTGGGACAAACAAATTTCCTTTTCATTCAGCTGAGGAATAGGAAGGGATCAGTGACATTACTGGGGGTCTGTTACAGACTGACAAACAGTGGAAAGAAATTGAGGGTAAAATTTGGAGACAAATTAGAGAATCATGTCTAAATAAAAATGGAATAATTGTGGGAGAATTTAATTAGAATTATCGATTCATACAGCACAGTAGGAGGCCATTCAGCCCATCGTGCCTGTGCCGGCTCTTTGAAAGGGCTATCCAATTAGTCATCAATTAATTGTCAAAAAATATACTGGGACAGGGAAAATGTTTGTGGTGAGAAGGGGAGGTGGTGCTGCAGTGTGTTCAGGACTGTTTTCAGTATGTTGCTTCATTCTACCTGAGAGAGGAGGAACGACTAGACCTGGTTCTGGGTAATGAAATGGAGCAAATAGGTGAACTAACAGTATGGAACATTGGGAAACAGTGACGACTATTTGGGTTCGGTGTAAGAATAGAAAAGCAAAAAGAAAAGGAAAAAGCCAAATTATAACAGTGTAAAATGGGACCTTTTCCAGTTTAAATAGAAGGAACATGGGCAAATAGAACCATAGATCAGCAATGGAACATATTTGAAGAGGATTTGGAAGGGGTACAAATCGGCATCGGCCCGAATTAAATGCCGTCGAGCTGCATGAGCGAAATGGACAAACTCGGCCATTTCTACCTGAATTTCACATTTGGGGTTCTACAACCCTTAAGACCCCAATTTGCATATTTAAGGAACTGCATGCCTGTTTCAGGTGGGTGCCCTGGCAGAATAATAATCGTCCGAGAAAGGTTGGCATCTGTTGCACTTCCAGCGCAGTTTAGGCACGACAGATCACAACATGAAACTCAGGGGTCGAACGCTGATTTTATGCTGGAAAAACAGGCAGTATTGAGTTAAATTTCTCCCCATGATGGTAGACCAATCACTGGGACCTGATGGTTTATACCTGAGGAAAGCTGGAGAAGAAATATCAGAGGCTCTAACTATGGTTAAATTGTGCCAGAGAACTGGGGTGTGACAAATGGGAAAAGTATCCTCAGAACAGGTGACAGAGATAAGTGAGGAACATCTCGCCCACTAGAACTCACTTCAGTTATTGATCAATACCTGGCACCTGAAAATCCAGGGTTGGGGAAGGGCAGGAATGGTGAGTTTTGAGCGGTATCCTGATCAACCGGGTTTACAGCTCCTGTAAGAAGCTTCATAAATTCTAATTGGGGGGTGGGGAGGTGGGTCCTCCGTGCCCCCGCCCACCCACTCTCCGCCCCACTCTCCCCCCATTCTACCCCACTCTCCCCCCCCATTCTCCCCCAACATACCCCCTGTTTATGCAGTAAACCTTGGAGGTGAGACTGTGGAGATTCCCCGACGAACTGGGAATTGCACTCAGTACCCAACCTGAGAACTGGACCATAGGACGGTCTCAAGACTGGGGACCCGATCCCAGAGTGTCGATCTTCTTTACGGTGATGCCCTTTTGCTCCCTGTGGAGAATTGAAAGAAATTTGCTTATCTTTTCTCTTCGGCCCTTCCCATATAAGATGCCGCTCCACCTGTCACCAACACAGCAGAGCGAGTGCCCTCTGTTGCACCTCTACAGACACGGGCTGCCCACCCACACTGTGGAAATGACCCCGGCCCTGTCATTTCAGATGAGGGTCAACCCCAAAGGTATTTCCGGAGGTGGAGCAGGGCCTCCAGAATTTCAGGGGTCCCAGAGTCTAGAATAGAGGATGGAATTACTCAGTATTTGGAGAATCCGGATTTAATCAGAGCGAATCAACACAGATTTCGAAACGGCAGGTCACACCTGACCAAACTGATAGAATTCTTTGACGAAATAATCGAGACGAGGGATGAAGGAAATGCAGTGGATGTGGTTCATCCAGATTTGAAAAAGCTTTTAATAAGGTCCACCCCAGTGCCGTTCCCCCTGCCCCCACCTGTAACTTCTGATTCACTCTGAGCAACTCCACGGTGATCTGCTAGTAAAATGCTGTAACTGTTTTTCTTTGTCTGCAGCTACAATTGTTCCTGTCAGTGCACCTTGGGTGATTCAAGGACACTTGGTAGATGGGACAGTGCAGCAGAAATTCAATGTGTCCCTTAATTTACCTCCTTTGATCATCAGTCCACCCGAACCAACTGATCCAACAGTTAAAATTATAAAGGAATCTTCTCTTCATTATTTTATCAGGTGAGCTTAGTTGGTAGTTTGTTGTGATTGATATTTCTCAACAACGGCTGCCATGGTAACACCACTCAGCCTGTAGTTAGACTGTGATTAACGGGCTGGTCCAGTCAGGTGGGGACGTTGGCCAATATTGATCATGTAATGAGGTATTTCATGTCTCACATCCTTCAGTTCCTTCTTCTGAGGACACGGCTGGACCTCCACACTCACATTACTCAGGTTCATCTGGAGCACTGGACATGGCGGACCCACAATTCCTCGGGACACGATCCCAGGATGTGAAATCTATACCTTGTAACTAAAGTAGTTGGGCTTTTCTCTGCTGGATTGTCCCATTAGTATTAGACTCCTCTATTGTAACAATAATGGGGCCGGCTCCTGTATTTCAGATATTCTCACACGCACCACATTCTGTATTTTTGGGAAACACTTTCACTTTCTTTGATCAATTCCGCACCCAAAATCTAACATCATTTCATTGAGATGTTAGATGTTCCATTCTACTGTAGTGATCTTAAATGTCCCTTTATCTGCTCTCTTCTGATCAGAGTCATGAATTACACGGTTCCAGTGTTACCGCCCACCCTCCAGTGCCCTGTGGAGGGGATATTTTCCACATATGTGTCTGGGCGATGAACGTCAGTGTGATTTACTGATCAGAGAGAGACTCAGAGCTGGGCCCAGTCATTTCCTCACTCCACATTCACCAACTCACACTGTCAATGAGGGTCACTACACAGCATGAACCCCAATGTAGACAGTGTCCTCCTCTCTGTCAGTGCACCTTTTGTTAGCAGCTGTAGTATTATTTTATCATCTGTGGAGATTCCAGGACTGGGTGTTCCCACCGAGGAGTGGTGATCGGAGGGATCGCAGGTTGGGAGATCACGGCCCTTGGGGTCTGATTTTCAGTCTGTTTAAATTGTTAACAGAAAATCAGGGGTTTTGGGCCTGTGATTGACTAACTGCTCCCTGTGAGCATCGATCCAGGAACCCCCCAATCAGGGAATTAGCCCTCATATCCAGAAAGCTCAGAGAAAGTGGGATTATTTCCTCTAAATGTACAGAATGTGGTGCAGGAGGAGTTTCTGAGATAGAAATGAAGGCTGGATGTGGTCACTCTTTATATGGGTTGGCAGTATGTGGTAGAGTTGTTGTATGAAGACTACTTACTCCAGATTATAATTAATAAAACAATCACAACAGCTCTCACAGGGCTGCTAGCTGCCCTTGAAGTTGCATCTTAGATTTTACCTAAATAAATAACTGGGTGCAGAATAACCCCACACAGCGATCAGGCAATGGCGGGCCTGGGGCAGGATGTGCTCCAGCTAAGGGAGACCTTAATTGGAGGAGAGACCTCCCAGCAATAAAGAGAACTGTCAGAGCACCATGGTTGGAGATGACACAGTGCATCAATGCAGTCTCACTTGAGGCCCCAACCTGGGAGTTGGTGAGAAAGAAAATCTTTGATTTCTGTGAATGTAAGTGTGTGAACTAGTGACATCACTTTCAGAGATTATCTTTCCAAGCTTCTTTATTGCTCCTCACTTGGAGCAGCATCACAGAGGGGGAACGCAGGGCACTTTACCAACTGCTGATCCCAGACATGCTCATTCTCATCTGTTTCTCTGGGCCATGTTACCAAACCACTGTGCCGTCCATGTTGTTTATTAATGGGTTAAATATGAAGCACCAGGGATGTGACACCAGTACAAGGGTCTCACAGCTCCATGTTCGCACACTCACATCAGGTGGCTGTTGTCCTGGTAACATTGGTAGAACTGATCATGTCTCACAATGAAGGGTGGATAAAGGGGAACCAGTGGACATAGTGTATTTAGACTTCCAGAAGGCATTCAACAAGGTGCCACATAAAAGATTATTGCTCAAGATAAAGAATCACTGGATTGGGGGTAATATTCTGGCATGGGTGGAGGACTGGTTATCTAACAGGAAGCAGAGAGTTGGGATAAATGGTTCATTCTCGGACTGGCAACCAGTAGCCATTGGTGTTCCTCAGGGGTCGGTGCTGGGTCCCCAACTCTTTTCAATCTATATTAACGATTTGGAGGAGGGGACCGAGTGTAACATATCAAAGTTTGCAGATGATACAAAGATGGGAGGGAAAGTGGAGAGTGAGGAGGACATAAAAAACCTACAGGGAATTATAGACAGGCTGGGTGAGTGGGCGGAGATTTGGCAGATGCAATACAATATTGGAAAATGTGAGGATGTGCACTTTGGCAGGAAAAATGAGTGAGCAAGTTATTATCTTAATGGCGAGAAACTGGAAAGTACTGCAGTACAAAGGGATCTGGGGGTCCTAGTGCAAGAAATTCAAAAAGTTAGTATGCAGGTGCAGCAGGTGATCAAGAAGGCCAATGGAATGTTGGCTTTTATTGCTAGGGGGATAGAATATAAAAACAGGGAGGTATTGCTGCAGTTATATAAGGTATTGGTGAGACGGCACCTGGAATACTGCATACAGTTTTGGTGTCCATACTTAAGAAGAGACATACTTGCTCTCGAGGCAGTACAAAGAAGGTTCACTCGGTTAATCCCGGGGATGAGGGGATGGACATATGAGGATAGGTTGAGTAGATTGGGACTCTACTCATTGGAGTTCAGAAGAATGAGAGGCGATCTTATTGAAACATATAAGATTGTGAAGGGGCTTGATCGGGTGGATGCGGTAAGGATGTTCCCAAGGATGGGTGAAACTCGAACTAGGGGGCATAATCTTAGAATAAGGGGCTGCTCTTTCAAAACCGAGTTGAGGAGAAACTTCTTCACTCAGAGGGTCGTCGGTCTGTGGAATTTGCTGCCCCAGGAAGCTGTGGAAGCTACATCATTAAATAAATTTAAAACAGAAATCGACAGTTTCCTAGAAGTAAAGGGAATTAGGGGTTACAGGGAGCGGGCAGGAAATTGGACATGAATTTAGATTTGAGGTTAGGATCAGATCAGCCATGATCTTATTGAATGGCGGAGCAGGCTCGAGAGGCCGATTGGCCTACTCCTGCTCCTATTTCTTATGTTCTTATGTTCTTATTTCTTGCATTGGTCCTTTTCATATCTGCTGGGATTAGAAGGCCACAAATAACAGAGGGCAGCACTAGGCGACAGAAGGGTGGTCTCCAAACCTATGACCCTTGACTCCTTATAAGGAGATAGCCATCAGGATTACGGGATTGGGGCAACAGAGGGACTGGGGGATGGTGAATTCAGAGGCCTCCAAATGGCGAACATTCCTAGTTTTAAATTCCCAGGGGGTAATTCTGTGATCCCATTTACCAAGGCCGGTGGGAGTGATGAGACCATCTTTCTGTCAACCTGCTTGGTTTTCATACAGGCTTTGATTGGAGAAATTAAAAGTCTTTTCATTCCTAATTATTTTGCAGGACTTTCCATGACAAGACTGACGTCCAAAACTATGGCTCACTGGTCAAGGAATTCATGAAGGACTTGGAAGATGGTCAACGATCCTTTTATAAGAGTTTCTTTTTTATTGCTTGGTATAAGAGACATGGGCTAATGCAAATAGTCTTTCTGAAGAAGGAACAGTAGAATGTTTCTGAAAGGTTCTATTACCTTTACAGATATCAAACAGTGAGATGTGCTTAACTCTATCCTTAATCTTCAGGTGGGCCTCCTACCAACTACACATTGGATTTAACCCTGTGCATGAGACAGTATTGGGATTTTGATCGATTCTCCCCATGTCCCATCCCAAGAGCCCTGTGCATGGTGACCCTGTTTATAAATACTGCCCTTTCCTGGCAGTTGGCAGGTTTTCTCTCCCACCCACACTGCTGCACTGAAGACAAGGCTCGAGTTTTTCTTTCAAAAAATATACTTTATTCATAAAACTTGCAAAAATACATACAATACAGTTGTCATATCATATTTCAAATGTACACAATACAGATTATACAATTTGCAAGATACATAAAGTACAATTCAAATATGATTCCAACAATACAGTTACACATCGTACATAATTACAGTTCATGACACTCTCGGGTGCCTCATTGCATTACAATCAATACAGCTCGTTGATTACAGATTCATTACAGATACATTACATTTCATGACATAAATTTGTATTTTACATTCTGGGGCCGAGTGGGTTTTCCCTGATTGTAGCCCTTCGGTACACAATGGCGGGAAGGCCCTAAACGGTTGCTTTCCCCACAGACCCTTTGTGGCGGCTGCACCCAGCTTCAGTGTGTCCCTCAGCACGTAGTCCTGGACCTTGGAATGTGCCAATCGGCAACACTCGGTCGAGGACTTGCACTGGAAGACCAGCAAGTTTCGGGCTCTCGTCTTCTATCCGACACTACCTGGTTATCACACTTTTTATAGTGGGCCTATCTTTGGGTAAGAGGGATTAATCTCCGCATTAATTTCCCTTTTCTGTAATCGTAATTTAAATGAATCGTGCACAGACTGAGATTGAGATGGATCTGGTGGCAGATCTCGTTCCAGGATGTTCTATCTTCACACAGCGATGGGTTATGTTTCTGTTTATCCCAGTCATGCTGATCAGAACATTTAAAGGTGATGTGAAAAGAGCCAATAGAAAATGGAAAGTGTTTCAGAGCACAGAGTATTGAAGTTGTTCCATGTGGAATCATGGAGTGGTCAGATGTGGGATCGTACCTGGGGTCTCTCACTCTGTGAGTTGCTGACCACAGGCAGAGACCAGGTGCTTCCACAGAGCAAGCTGTCACCAGGCCCCTCTCACACTCCTTTTGATGCCCAGCAAAAGTATGTCTTTCCTGGGGCAGATTGTCCACTCAGCCTCAAATATTCAGCAACTAACAACATAATTCATTCAGTTAAATGGTTTAGACAACATGATGTGCATTTTATCTGCAAGAGTTAGTTCAACACTGAACAATTAAGAGAATATTTGAACTGTAAAAGCACAGTGTGTTTAATATTTGTAAAATGTTGAGGCTTTCATTACATCATCTTGAAGAATTTCCTCCTGTGTTTAAATTGTTCTGTCTCCTGTACTCTGAAATATTGATGGGAATTGACTGTATAACAGACAGTGTCGACTGGACGCTGTGAACTGTAGGAAGAGCAATACACTCACTGGAGAAACCTGCTAATGGGGACCCCCAGTTTGGCCATAGTCAGATCAGCGCAAATCCAGAAACGGATGATAGTATAAATTTCAGATTCAGATCTCCTCACACCTATACTGGGTGCTCACACTTGGAATATACACGGACTGAATCTGTGATTGAGAAAATGATCTATTCAGATATTGCTCCTGTTAACAGGCGGCCCATTCACAGGCTTCTCTTGTGGTGTAAATAATCCATTGTCTTCTAGCCTTTGTTTGTCTTTTGTTTTTCAAACTGCTGGGAACGTATTCTCACTGTGAAATAAAGAGGGTGATGCATCACAACACTTGGTCTCATGTTAGATTCTTACTCAGAAATAAAACTGGTCACTGATCACATGACTATACCTATACTGGGTAGGACATTTAGGACTGAGATGAGGTGAAATTTCTTCACTCAGAGGGAGGTGAACCTGTGGAATTCTCTACCATAGAAGGCTGAGGAGGCCAAGTCACTGAATATATTTAAGAAGGAGATAGATAGATTTCTAGACACAGAAGGCATCCAGGGATATGGGGAGAGAGCGGGAATATGGTATTGAGATTGGGGATCAGCCATGATCATATTGAATGGTGGAGCAGGCTCGAAGGGCCAAATGGCCTACTCCTGCTCCTATGTTCTATGTTTCTATGTTTCATATTAGATAAACTTTTCAGATTTCAGTGCAATGATTCAATCAGAATATTGAAGTGTAAAAATAAAGAGTGAGAAAGAACGAACAGACAGAGGGGTGAAAATGAGTCTGGTCCTGGTTTCAGGCCCAGAATCGGGGCTGCGCAGACAGCACCCACCCTAACCGTGAGGCCCAAAGCCAGTTCAACATTGGGCCTCGGGACTCTGCAATAATTTGGGTCAATTGCCGGCGTCTGCCGTGGCTCCAGAAGCAGCTTGTCCATCACCTCAGGTAATTGCCGGGAGAGGAGGGGGTGAACTACAATGAGAGGGGGGCTGAACATTGCTGGCAGGAGTACTGGTTCCAGGTGAATAATAAGAAAAAATAATACCTTTTACAGGCGACCACCCCAGACGCCTGAAAAATGACCCGACCCTTTGGGAAAGATGTTTTTCAGGAATCTTGGGGACGCAGGATGTTGGACCCCGAAATTGGACCTCATTGCTCCCATTTTACGCCCATAAAAAGGTGTGTCAAGGTCCAATTTCTTGCCCACAGAGTAATTTAGTGAGGAACGTAGCACCTGGAGAATGGGCTCCATATTCTTCAGGTGACAGTCACATCTCCGTGCAGCCTGACACTTGAATCTGTTCAACTTCACTCTGAAGAGTGATTAGAACTCTGTTAATGGGATTTCACTAATGAAGTCACGGGATGGAGGGAGACCAATATTCATGGATCTACCATGTTCTTGGGGGTAATTTTAACCCCCAAGAACGGGTGGGTTGAGAGCGGGTTGGAGGTTAAAATAACAGTTTTTTGGATGGGATCGCATCCCGGCCTCAACTCGCCCACTTCTGCAGGTTTTTATGCCTGAGCTCAACAGACACCAGGCAGTTCTGATGAAGGGCCATCGATCTGAAAGGTTAACTCTCGATCCCCACAGTTGCTGCCTGAATTGCTGAGTATTTCCAGCATTTTCTGTTTTTAGACCAGGAAGTCCCACCCCCACTTAAAGCCAGTGGGCCGTTACTTAAAGGGGCAATGTATCTCATTGAAATACTTGAGGTATTTAATTCATCATGTATTTGAAAACTTAGATGAGTTTAACCTCATCTGATCAGGTTTCCCATCACTTCCGATTCACATCAAGTGAAAGCAGGAAGGGTCAGATCCATGAGGTGAGTGCCTTTATTGCACTGCTTGTGGGCCTGGAGGAGCAGGAGGCCGAGCTCACCTGGCCGACAGAAACCCCGCAATCGCGCCCCCCGTCCCCGCCCCCTGCCGATGGTGGACCCTCCCCTCTATGGTGGAAACCCCCCCCACCGCTCTATGGTGGCCCCCACCTCGACTCGTCAACTGGCCTCCGATCTCCAAGTCTTGGTCCATCCGATCTCCTCCCCTGCCCATCCGATTGGCTCCGCGACCTATCCGATCTCCGCCCGGTCCATCCGATTGTCCCCCGAGTCCATCCGATCTCCGCCCGGTCCATCCGATTGTCCCCCCAGTCCATCCGATCTCCTCCCGGTCCATCCGATTGTCCCCCCAGTCCATCCGATCTCCGCCCGGTCCATCCGATTGTCCCCCCAGTCCATCCGATCTCCTCCCGGTCCATCCGATTGTCCCCCCAGTCCATCCGATCTCCTCCCGGTCCATCCGATTGTCCCCCCAGTCCATCCGATCTCCGCCCGGTCCATCCAATTGTCCCCCCAGTCCATCCGATCTCCGCCCGGTCCATCCGATTGTCCCCCCAGTCCATCCGATCTCCTCCCGGTCCATCCGATTGTCTCCCCAGTCCATCCGATCTCCGCCCGGTCCATCCAATTGTCCCCCCAGTCCATCCGATCTCCGCCCGGTCCATCCAATTGTCTCCCTGGCCCATCCGATCTCCTCCCGGTCCATCCGATTGTCCCCCGAGTCCATCCGATCTCCTCCCGGTCCATCCGATTGTCCCCCCAGTCCATCCGATCTCCTCCCGGTCCATCCGATTGTCCCCCCAGTCCATCCGATCTCCGCCCGGTCCATCCAATTGTCCCCCCAGTCCATCCGATCTCCGCCCGGTCCATCCGATTGTCCCCCCAGTCCATCCGATCTCCGCCCGGTCCATCCAATTGTCCCCCCAGTCCATCCGATCTCCGCCCGGTCCATCCAATTGTCCCCCCAGTCCATCCGATCTCCTCCCGGTCCATCCGATTGTCTCCCCAGTCCATCCGATCTCCTCCCAGTCCATCCGATTGTCTCCCCAGTCCATCCGATCTCCTCCCGGTCCATCCGATTGTCTCCCCAGTCCATCCGATCTCCTCCCGGTCCATCCGATTGTCCCCCCAGTCCATCCGATCTCCTCCCGGTCCATCCGATTGTCCCCCGAGTCCATCCGATCTCCTCCTGGTCCATCCGATTGTCCCCCGAGTCCATCCGATCTCCTCCCGGTCCATCCAATTGTCTCCCTGGCCCATCCGATCTCCTCCCGGTCCATCCAATTGTCTCCCCAGTCCATCCGATCTCCTCCCGGTCCATCCGATCTCCTCCCGGTCCATCCAATTGTCTCCCCAGTCCATCCGATCTCCTCCCGGTCCATCCAATTGTCTCCCTGGCCCATCCGATCTCCTCCCAGTCCATCCGATGTCCTCCCGGTCAATCCGATTGTCTCCCTAGTCCATCCGATCTCCTCCCGGTCCATCCAATTGTCTCCCAGGGCCATCCAATTGTCTCCCTGGTCCATCCGATCTCCTCCGGGTTCATCCAATTGTCTCCCTGGCCCATCCGATCTCCTCCCGGTCCATCAAATCTCCTCCGGGTTCATCCGATTGTCTTTCTGGCCCATCTGATTTCCTCCCCGGTCCATCCGATCTCTCCCAGTCCATCCGATTGTCTCCCGGGTCCATCCGATCTTCCCGGTCCATCTGATTCCTTCCCGGTCCACTTGATCTCATTCCTGGTACATTCGATCTCCTCCCGGTCCATCTGATTGTCTCCCCAGTCCATCTGATTGTCTCCCCGGTCCATCCGATCTCCTCCCAGACCCATGATCCCTCCATCCCTCCCTCCAACCCCCTGCTGCGACCTGCTACCACAGACCTGCCTGTCTGACAGCCAGCTAGCCCGTCAATCAGGCTGGCTGCCGGGCGCAAAGAATTTGTTGACCTCATTAAGTCCGCCAACTTACCATCTGGGGATCACACCCGAAAATCTTCCTCCCCGCTCCCTTCCCAGCTCGAGGTCAAATTTCTGTCCTTGATGTCAGAATCAGAGCAATAAGACAGTAGAGAATGTGAAGAGATGTTGGGGATTGGAGAAAAGTTCTGAATCTCACGGCTGGGAAGCAAATGTCAGTCACAGATTAATGAGATATTTGGGTCTCTAGGGAGATTCCAACACTCTGATATTTGAGTTTCTGGACACTTTCAAACCACTTTAAAATTAATGAACTGGTGAAATACTGAAGTCAGGTTTGGGTCAATTGACCAAACAATGGGGCCCTGAAATTCCTGAGGCAGTATGAACGAAATAGTGCAATTCAAAAGGGGGTGCAGGAACAGAGAGACCTGGGGGTTCACAGACACAAATCTTTGAAGGTGACAGGACAAGTTGATGAAGTCGTTAATAAAGCAGATGGAATCCTTGTCTTTATAAATAGAGACTATGGCCCCAATATTCACGGGGAGTTGGGGAGGGAGCAGGGGAGTGTGTTTGCGACCGGGAAATCCGGAAATGCCGGGAAAACGGAGGTGCTCCCAAATTTAACGCCAGGACCTCATCAGCACTTTTTAAACTCCTTTTCCCGCCTTCAGCCGGTCAGGTTACCAGGTGGGAAAGTCAACGTTAGAAGGCCACAGCCAGGGACTGCTGGGAAGGGTCCCCGGCAATCGGAGGAGATGCCAGAGGACTGGAGAATTGCAAATGTTACATCCTTGTTCAAAAAAGAGAGTAAGGATAAACTCGGCAATGACAGGCCAATCAGTTTAACCTCGGTGGTGGGGAAGCTTGTAGAAAGGATAATCCGGGATAAAATTAATAGTCACTTGGACAAGTGTGGATTAATAAAGGAAAGCAAGCATGGATTTGTTCAAGGCAAATCACGTTTAAAATCACAGAATAATAGAATCATAGAAAGGTAACAGCGTGAAAGGAGGCCATTCGGTCCATCGAGTCCATGCCGGCTTTATTCAAGATCAATCCAGCTAGTCCCACTCCCCTGCCCTATCCTCGTAGCCCTGCAAATCTTTTCCTTTCAAGTATTTATCTAATTCACATTTGAAAGCCATGATTGAATCTGCCTCGACCGCCCCCTCAGGCAGTACATTCTGAGGGGGTGGTGGGGCAGATCCTAACCACTCGCAGTGTAAAAAAGCTTTTCCTCATGTCGTCTTTGGTTCTTTTGCCAATCACCTTAAATCTATGTCCTCTGATTCTTGACGCTCCCGCCAAAGGGAACAGTTTCTCTCTATCTACTCTGTCTCGACTCTTCATGATTTTGAATACCTCTATCAAATCTCCTCTCAACCTTCTCTATTATGAGGAGAACAATCCCAGCTTCTCCAGTCTATCCACGTAACTAAAGTCCCTCATCCCTGGAATCATTCTGGTAAATCTCTGCTGCACCCTCTCTTAGGCCTTCACATCTTTCCCAAAGTGCAGTGCCCAGAAGTGGACACAATACTCCAGTGGCCGAACCAGTGTTTTATAAAGGTTCATCATGACTTTTATGCTTTTGTACTCTTTGCCTCTATTTATAAAGCCCAGGATCCCATTTGCTTTTTTAACCACTTTCTCAACCTGCCCTGCCACCTTCAATGATTTCTACACTTATACCCCCAGATCTCTCTGTTCCTGTACCCCTTTTAGAATTGTGCCCTCTAGTTTATATTGCCTCTCCTCATTCTTCCTACCGAAATGTATCACTTTGCATTTTACTGCATTAAATTTCATCTGCCATGTGTCCGCCCATGACACCAACCTGTCTATATCCTCTTGAAGTCTGTCACTATCCTCCTCACTGTTCACTACACTTCCAAGTTTTGAGTCATTTGCAAATTTGGAAATTGTGCCCTCTAATCCAAGTCCAAGTCATTAATATATATCAAGAAAAGCAGTGGTCCTAGTACCGACCGCTGGGGAACACCACTGTACACCTCCTTCTATTCCGAAAAACAACCGTTCACCACTACTCTCTGTTTCCTGTCATATGGCCAATTCTGTATGCATACTGCCCCTTTTATTCCACGGGCTTCAACCTTGATGACAAGCCTATCATGCGGCACTTTATCAAATGCCTTTTGAAAGTCCATATTCACCACATCAACTGCAATGCCCTCATCGACCCTCTCTGTTAGCTCATCAAAAAACTCTATCAAGTTAGTTAAACATGAATACTCTCCACTTGCCTGGATGAGTGCAGCTCCAACAACACTCAAGAAGCTCGACACCATCCAAGATAAAGCAGCCCGCTTGATTGGCACCCCATCCACCACCCTAAACATTCACTCCCTTCACCACCGGCGCACTGTGGCTGCAGTGTGCACCATCCACAGGATGCACTGCAGCAACTCGCCAAGGCTTCTTCAACAGCACCTCCCAAACCCGCGACCTCTACCACCTAGAAGGACAAGGGCAGCAGGCGCATGGGAACAACACCACCTGCACATTCCCCTCCAAGTCACACACCATCCCGACTTGGAAATATATCGCCGTTCCTTCATTGTCGCTGGGTCAAAATCCTGGAACTCCCTTCCTAACAGCACTGTGGGAGAACCGTCACCACACGGACTGCAGCGGTTCAAGAAGGCGGCTCACCACCACCTTCTCGAGGGCAATTAGGGATGGGCAATAAATGCCGGCCTTGCCAGCGACGCCCACATCCCGTGAACGAATAAAAAAAAATAAAAAAAAAAATTTGCCTTGAACAAAACTATGCTGGTTTTCCCTAATCAATCCACACTTGTCCAAGTGACTGTTAATTCTGTCCCGGATTATTGTTTCTAAATGTTTCCCCACCACCGAGGTTAAACTGACTGGCCTGTAGTTGCTCGGTTTATCCTTACACCATTTTTGCACAAGTGTGTAACATTTGCAATTCTCCAGTCCTCTGGCACCAGCGTCGGATCAAAAGATGTTTGGAAGATTATGGCCGGTACTTCCGCAATTTCCCTCAGCGAACTAGGATGCATCCCATTCGGACCAGGTGACTTATCCACTTTAAGTACAGCTAGCCTTTCTAGTACCTCCTCTTTATCAATTTTTAGCCCATCCAGTATCTCAACTACATCTTCTTTTACCACGATTCTGGCAGCATATTCTTCCTTGGTAAAGACAGATGCAAAGTACTCATTTAGTACCTCGGCCATGCCCTCTGTCTCCATGAGTGGATCTCCTTTTTGGTCCCTAATCGGTGCCACCCTGCCTCTTACCACCTGTTTACTGTTTACATGCCTGTAGAAGATGTTTGGATTCCCTTTTGTGTCGACCGCCAGTCTATTCTTATCCTCTCTCTTTGCCCCTCTTATTTCCTTTTTTGCTTCCCCTCTGAACTTTATATACTCAGCCAGTTTCTCACTTGTGTTAGCAACCGGACATCTGTCATACACCACTTTTTCCTGCTTCATCTTATTCTCTATCTCTTTTGTCATCCAGGGAGCTCAGGCTTTAGTTGCCCGACCTTTCACCCTCATGGGAATGTACCGAGACTGAACCCGAAACATCTCCTCCTTAAAGACCGCCCATTGTTCAATTACAGTTTTGCCTGCCAATCTTTGATTCCAATTTACCCAGGCCAGATCTGTTTGCATCCCACTGAAATTTAACTTTTTTTTTATTTGTTCATGGGAAGTGGACGTCGCTGGCAAGGCCAGCATTTATTGCCCATCCCTAATTGCCCTTGAGAAGGTGGTGTAGAGCCGCCTTCTTGAACCGCTGCAGTCCATGTGGTGTAGGTTCTCCCTCAGTGCAGTTAGGAAGGGAGTTCCAGGATTTTGACCCAGCGAGGATGAAGAAACGAAGATTTATTTCCAAGTCAGGATGTTGTGTGACATGGAGGGGAACATGCAGATGGGATTGATCCCATGTGCCGACTGTCCTTGTCTTTCTAGGTGGTAGAGGTCGCGGGTTTGGGAGGTGCTGTCGAAGAAGCCTTGGCGAGTTGCTGCAATGCATCCTGTGGATGGTACACACTGCAGCCATGGTGCGCCGGTTTTAAAGGGGGTGAATGTTTAGGATGGTGGATGGGGTGCCAATCAAGTGGGCTGCTTTGTTCTGGATGGTGTTGAGCTTCTGGAGTGTTGTTGGAGCTGCACTCATCCAGGCAAGTGGAAAGTATTCCATCACACTCCTGACTTGTGCCTTGTAGATGGTGGAAAGGATTTGGGGAGTCAGGAGATGAGTCACTCGCCGCAGAATACCCAGCCTCTGACCTGCTGTCGTAGCCACAGTATTTATATGGCTGGTCCAGTTAAGTTTCTGGTCAATGGTGACTCTCAGGATGTTGATGGTGGGGGATTTGGCGATGGTAATGCCGTTGAATGTCAAGGGGAGGTGGTTGGACACTCTCTTGTTGAAGAATTCTTGTTGAATTCAATTAATTAATTAAATTCAATTCATTAAATTAAAAAAAAATCTGGAATTAAAATACTCGTATCAGTAATGATGGCCATGAAACTACCGGATTGTCGTAAAAACCCATCTGGTTCACTAATGTCCTTTAGGGAAGGAAGCCTGCCGCCCTTACCCGGTCTGGCCGACATGTGACTCCAGACCCACAGCAATGTGGTTGATTCGTAATTGCCCTCTGAAATGGCCTAGCAAGCCACTCAGTTGTAAAATCTCGCTACGAAAAGTCATAATAAGAAAAAAACCGGACGGACCACCCGGCATCGGACCACTCGGCACTGGACACGACAACGGCAAAACACCAAGCCCAGTCGACCCTGCAAGGTCCTCCTGACTAACATCTGGGGACTTGTGCCAAAATTGGGAGAGCTGTCCCACAGACTAGTCAAGCAACAGCCTGACATAGCCATACTCACAGAATCATATCTTTCAGCCAATGTCCCAGACTCTTCCATCACCATCCCTGGGTATGTCCTGTCCCACCGGCAGGACAGACCCACCAGAGGTGGCGGTACAGTGGTATACAGTCAGGAGGGAGTGGCCCTGGGAGTCCTCAACATTGACTCTGGACCCCATGAAATCTCATGGCATCAGGTCAAACATGGGCAAGGAAACCTCCTGCTGATTACCACCTACCGTCCTCCCTCAGCTGATGAATCAGTCCTCCTCCATGTTGAACACCACTTGGAGGAAGCACTGAGGGTAGCAAGGGCACAAAATGTACTCTGGGTGGGGGACTTCAATGTCCATCACCAAGAGTGGCTCGGTAGCACCACTACTGACCGAGCTGGCCGAGTCCTGAAGGACATAGGCTGCTAGACTGGGCCTGCAGCAGGTGGTGAGCGAACCAACACGAGGGAAAAACTTACTTGACCTCGTCCTCACCAATCTACCTGTCGCAAATGCATCTGTCCATGACAGTATTGGTAGGAGTGACCACCGCGCAGTCCTCGTGGAGATGAAGTCCCGTCTTCGCACTGAGGACACCATCCAACGTGTTGTGTGGCACTACCACTGTGCTAAATGGGATAGATTCAGAACAGATCTAGCAGCTCAAAACTGGGCATCCATGAGGCACTGTGGGCCATCAGCAGCAGCAGAATTGTATTCCAGCACAATCTGTAACCTCATGGCCCGGCATATTCCTCACTCTACCATTACCAACAAGCCAGGGGATCAACCCTGGTTCAATGAGGAGTGTAGAAGAGCATGCAAGGAGCAGCACCAGGCGTACCTAAAAATGAGGTGCCAACCTGGTGAAGCTGCAACTCAGGACTACGTGCATGCTAAACAGCGGAAGCAACATGCTATAGACAGAGCTAAGCGATTCCACAACCAACGGATCAGATCAAAGCTCTGCAGTCCTGCCACATCCAGTCGTGAATGGTGGTGGACAATTAAACAACTAACGGGAGGAGGAGGCTCTGCAAACATCCCCATTCTCAATGATGGCGGAGTCCAGCACGTGAGTGCAAAAGACAAGGCTGAAGCGTTTGCAACCATCTTCAGCCAGAAGTGCCGAGTGGATAATCCATCTCAGCCTCCTCCCGATATCCCCACCATCACGGAAGCCAGTCTTCGGCCAATTCGATTCACTCCACGTGATATCAAGAAACGGCTGAGTGCACTGGATACAGCAAAGGCTATGGGCCCCGACAACATCCCAGCTGCAGTGCTGAAGACTTGTGCTCCAGAACTAGCTGCGCCTCTTGCCAAGCTGTTCCAGTACAGCTACAACACTGGCATCCACCCGACAATGTGGAAAATTGCCCAGGTATGTCCTGTCCACAAAAAGCATGACAAATCCAATCCGGCCAATTACCGCCCCATCAGTCTACTCTCAATCATCAGCAAAGTGATGGAAGGTGTCGTCGTCAGTGCTATCAAGCGGCATTTACTCACCAATAACCTGCTCACCGATGCTCAGTTTGGGTTCCGCCAGGACCACTCGGCTCCAGACCTCATTACAGCCTTGGTCCAAACATGGACAAAAGAGCTGAATTCCAGAGGTGAGGTGAGAGTGACTGCCCTTGACATCAAGGCAGTATTTGACCGAGTGTGGCACCAAGGAGCCCTAGTAAAATTGAAGTCCATGGGAATCAAGAGCAATTAGGGATGGGCAATAAATGCCGGCCTTGCCAGCGACGCCCACATCCCGTGAACGAATAAAAAAAATAAAAAAAAGATGGTCATTGCCTGGCACTTGTCTGGCGTGAATGTTACTTGCCACTTATCAGCCCAAGCCTGGATGTTGTCCAGGTCTTGCTGTGTGCGGGCATGGACTGCTTCATTATTTGAGGGGTTGTGAATGGAACGGAACACTGTGCAATCATCAGTGATCATCCCCATTTCTGACCTTATGATTTAACTAACTTGATCGAGTTTTTGATGAGGTAACAAACGGTTGATGAGGGCAATGCGGTAGATGTGTATATGGACTTTCAAAAGGCGTTTGATAAAGTCCCACATAATAGGCTTGTCAGCAAAATTGAAGCCCATGAAATAAAAGGAGCAGTGACAGCATGGATATGAAATTGGCTCAGTGACAGGAAACAGAGGGTCGTGGTGAACGGTTGTTTTTCGGACCAGAGGACGGTGTACAGTGGTGTTCCCCAGAGGTCGGTACCAGGACCGCTGCTTTTTTTGATATATATTAATGACTTGGACTTGGGTGTACAGGGCACAATTTCCAAATTTGAGAGTGCAGTAAACAGTGAGGAGGATTGTAATCTGAAGATATTGAAATCTGTGTTAAGTCCAGAAGGTTGTAAAGTACCTAAATGACAAATGAGATGCTGTTCCTCGAGCTTACCTTGAGTTTGATTGGAACAGTGCATGAGGCAGAGGACAGAGAGGTCAGAGAAGGAGTGGGACGGGGAATTAAAATGGCAAGCGACCGGCAGGTCAGGGTCACGCATGCAGACAGAGCGGAGGTGTTCAGCAAAGCAATCACCTGATCTGCATTTGGTCTCCCCAATGTAGAGGAGCGAATACATGAACTAAATTGGAAGAAGTACAAGTAAATCGCTGTTTCACCTGGAAGGAGTGTTTGGGTCCCTGGTTGGTGGGGTGGGAGGAGGTGAAGGGGCAGGTGTTGCATCTCCTGTGCTCACACGGGAAGGTGCCGTGGGGAGGAGAGTGGGTGTTCGGGGTAATGGGAGAGTGGA
Source organism: Heptranchias perlo (assembly GCF_035084215.1). Classification (NCBI taxonomy): domain Eukaryota; kingdom Metazoa; phylum Chordata; class Chondrichthyes; order Hexanchiformes; family Hexanchidae; genus Heptranchias; species Heptranchias perlo. The sequence goes on from NC_090329.1 coordinate 124,964,308, forward strand.
CCAGGATGTCGTAGAGGGAGCAGTTCCTTCGGAATGCTGAATGAGGAGGGGAGGGGAAGATGTTTTTGGCGGTGGGATCGCGTTGGAGTTGATGAAAATGGAGGAGGATGATACTTTGAATGTTGACAACCTTCTGGACTCAACATTGATTTCAATAACTTCAAGAACCACTGCTCCCAAATTTTTTTTATTCGTTCATGGGATGTGGGCGTCGGTGGCGAGGCCTGCATTTATTGTCCATCCCTAATTGCTCTTGAGACGGTGGTGGTGAGCCGCCTTCTTGAACCGCTGCAGTCCGTGTGGTGAAGGTTCTCCCAACAGTGCTGTTAGGTCGGGAGTTCCAGGATTTTGACCCATCGATGATGAAGGAACGGCGATATATATCCAAGTCGGGATGGTGTGTGACTTGGAGGGGAACGTGCAGGTGGTGTTATTCCCATGTGCCTGCTGTCCTTGTCCTTCTAGGTGGTAGAGGTCGTGGGTTTGGGTGGTACAGTCGACGAAGCCTTGGCGAGTTGCTGCAGTGCATCCTGTAGATGGTACTCACTGCAGCCACTGTGCGTTGGTGGTGAAGGGGGTGAATGTTTAGGGTGGTGGATGGGGTGCCAATCAAGCGGGCTGCTTTGTCCTGGATGGTGTTGAGCTTCTTGAGTGTTGTTGGAGCTGCACTCATCCAGGCAAGTGGAGAGAATTCCATCACACTCCTGACTTGTGCCTTGTAGATGGTGGAAAGGATTTGGGGAGTCAGGAGATGAGTCACTCGCCGCAGAATAACCAGCCTCTGACCTGCTCTCGTAGCCACATTATTTATGTGGCTGGTCCAGTTAAGTTTCTGGTCAATGGTGACCCCCAGGATGTTAATGGTGGGGGATTCGGCGATGGTAATGCCGTTGAATGTTAAGGGGAGTTGTTTGGACTCTCTCTTGTTGGAGATGGTCATTGCCTGGCATTTGTCTGGCGCGAAAGTGACTTGCCACTTATTGGCCCAAGCCTGGATGTTGTCCAGGTCTTGCTGTATGCGGGCATGGACTGCTTCATTATCTGAGGGGTTGCGAATGGAACTGAACACTGTGCAATCATCAGCGAACATCCCCATTTCTGACCTTATGATTGAGGGAAGGTCATTGATGAAGCAGCTGAAGATGGTTGGGCCGAGGACACTGCCCTGAGGAACTCCTGCATCAATGTCCTGGGGCTGAGATTATTGGCCTCCAACAATCACTAACATCTTCCTTTGTGCTAGGTATGACTCCAGCCACTGGAGAGTTTTCCCCCTGATTCCCATTAACTTCAATTTTACTTGGGATCCTTGGTGCCACACTTGGTCAAAGGCTGCCTTGATGTCAAGGGCAGTCACTCTCACCTCACTTTCATACAGCCAGTGCTGGTAATGGTTCTGCTGTTGCCACTCACAGCTACTCAATCCAATCTTATCATAGAATCATCGAAGTTACAATATAGAAACAGGCCCTTCGGCCCAACATGTCCATGTCGCCCAGTTTATACCACTAAGCTAGTCCCAATTGCCTGCACTTGGCCCATATCCCTCTATACCCATCTTACCCATGTAACTGTCCAAATGCTTTTTAAAAGACAAAATTGTACCTGCCTCTCCTACTGCCTCTGGCAGCTCGTTCCAGACACTCACCACCCTTTGAGTGAAAAAATTGCCCCTCTGGACCCTTTTTTATCTCTCCACTCTCACCTTAAATCTATGCCCCCTCGTTATAGACTCCCCTACCTTTGGGAAAAGATTTTGACTATCTACCTTATCTGTGCCCCTCATTATTTTATAGACTTCTATAAGATCACCCCTTAACCTCCTACTCTCCAGGGAAAAAAGTCCCAGTCTGTCTAACCTCTCCCTATAAGTCAAACCATCAAGTCCCGATAGCATTCTAGTAAATCTTTTCTGCACTCTTTCTAGTTTAATAATATCCTTTCTATAATAGGGTGACCAGAACTGTACACAGTATTCCAAGTGTGGCCTCACCAATGCCCTGTACAACTTCAACAAGACATCCCAACTCCTGCATTCAATGTTCTGACCAATGAAACCAAGCATGCCGAATGCCTTCTTCACCACCCTATCCACCTGTGACTCCACTTTCAAGGAGCTATGAACCTGTACTCCTTGATCTCTTTGTTCTATAACTCTCCCCAACACCCGACCATTAATGGAGTAGGTCCTGGCCCGATTCGATCTACCAAAATGCATCACCTCACATTTATCTAAATTAAACTCCATCTGCCATTCATCGGCCCACTGGCCCAATTTATCAAGATCCCGTTGCAATCCTAGATAACCTTCTTCACTGTCCACAATGCCACCAATCTTGGTGTCATCTGCAAACTTACTAACCATGCCTCCTAATTTCTCATCCAAATCATTAATATAAATAACAAATAACAGTGGAGCCAGCACCGATCCCTGAGGCACACCGCTGGACACAGGCCTCCAGTTTGAAACACAACCCTCTACAACCTTGTCTACTGTCGTCAAGCCAATTTTGTATCCAATTGGCTACCTCACCTTGGATCCCATGAGATTTAACCTTATGTAACAACCTACCATGCGGTACCTTGTCAAAGGCTTTGCTGAAGTCCATGTAGACCACGTCTACTGCACAGCCTTCATCTATCTTCTTGGTTACCCCTTCAAAAAACTCAATCAAATTCGTGAGACATGATTTTCCTCTCACAAAACCATGCTGACTGTTCCTAATTAGTCCCTGCCTCTCCAAATGCCCGTAGCTCCTGTCTCTCAGAATACCCTCTAACAACTTATCCACTACAGATGTCAGGCTCACCGGTCTGTAGTTCCCAAGCTTTTCCCTGCGGCCCTTCTTAAACAAAGGCACAACATTTGCTACCCTCCAATCTTCAGGCACCTCGCCTGTAGCGGTGGATGATTCAAATATCTCTGCTAGGGGACCCGCAATTTCCTCCCTAACCTCCCATAACGTCCTGGGATACATGACATCAGGTCCCGGAGATTTATCGACCTTGATGCGCGTTAAGACTTCCAGCACCTCCCTCTCTGTAATATGTACACTCCTCAAGACATCACTATTTATTTCCCCAAGTTCCCTAACATCCATGCCTTTCTCAACCGTAAATACCGATGTGAAATATTCATTCAGGATCTCACCCATCTCTTGTGGTTCTGCACATAGATGACCTTGTTGATCCTTAAGAGGCCCTACTCTCTCCCTAGTTACTCTTTTGCCCTTTATGTATTTGTAGAAGCTCTTTGGATTCTCCTTTGCCTTATCTGCCAAAGCAATCTCATGTCCCCTTTTTGCCCTCCTGATTTCTCTCTTAACTCTACTCCGGCAATCTCTATACTCTTCAAGGGATCCACTTGATCCCAGCTGCCTGTGCATGTCATTTGCCTCCTTCTTCTTTTTGACTAGGGCCTCAATCTCCCGAGTCATCCAAGGTTCCCTCCTTCTACCAGCCTTGCCCTTCACTTTATAAGGAATGTGTTTACCCTGAACCCTGGTTAACACACTTTTGAAAGCCTCCCACTTACCAGACGTCCCTTTGCCTGCCAACAGACTCTCCCAATCAACTTCTGAAAGTTCCTGTCTAATACCATCAAAATTGGCCTTTCCCCAATTTAGAATTTTAACTTTTGGGCCAGACCTATCATTCTCCATAGCTATCTTAAAACTAATGGAATTATAATCACTGGTCCCAAAGTGATCCCTCACTAACACTTCTGTCACCTGCCCTTCCTTATTTCCCAAGAGGAGGTCAAGTTTTGCCCCCTCTCTAGTCGGGCCATCCACATACTGAATGAAAAATTCCTCCTGAATACACTCAACAAATTTCTCTCCTTCCAAGCCCCTAATGCGATGGCTGTCCCAGTCAATGTTGGGAAAGTTAAAGTCCCCTACTATTACCACCCTATTTTTCTTGCAGCTGTCTGTAATCCCCTTACATATTTGCTCCTCAATTTCCCGTGGGCGAACCCTCGGATATATCCCCTTTCACTACTGCCGTGATGTTCTCCCGAATCAAGAACGCAACTCCCCCTCCTCTCTTACCTCCTGCTCTATCTTTCCAATAGCATCTGTACCCTGGAACATTGAGCTGCCAGTCCTGCCCCTCCCTTAGCCATGTTTCAGTGATAGCTATAACATCCCAGTCCCATGTACCCATCCATGCCCTGAGTTCATCTGCCTTGCCCATCAGACTTCTTGCATTGAAATAAATGCAATTTAATCTAGACTTCCCTTGGTCTTTGCCCTGCTTTCTCAGACCATCTGTCCGGTCATGTTCTGTACACTCTCCCTTACTGCCTTTTGTTTCTGTCACCACTTTATTTCCCACTGACTTCCTGCATCGGTTCCCATCCCCCTGCCACATTAGTTTAAAACCTCCCCAACAGCACTCGCAAATACTCCATTTTATTTGCTCCATTACTATCCTCCTTGCCTTTCACCATCATCCCTTTTGTCATTTAATCTCTCCTGCCCGCTACCCAATCACAGACCTTTCCTTTTATTCTTTACTCCCCTCCCCTTCCACCCACCTCTCACCGCCCCCCCTTTCCCTGGCTCTGTACTTGCTTAAAAACTTTAACTCAGAGAATCATAGAAGTTTACAACATGGAAACAGGCCCTTCGGCCCAACATGTCCATGTCGCCCAGTTTATACCACTAAGCTAGTCCCAATTGCCTGCACTTGGCCCATATCCTTCTATACCCATCTTACCCATGTAACTGTCCAAATGCTTTTTAATAGAATCAACTCTTTAACTTCTTCCAGTTCTGACGAAAGGTCTTCGACCTGAAACATTAACTCTGTTTCTTTCTCCACAGATGCTGCCTCACTTGCTGAGCTTTTCTACCATTTAGTTTTTTTGCCTCTCCTCATCCTTCCTACCAAAAGGCATCATTTTTTGCATCTGCCATGTGTCTGCCCATTTTGCCCGTCTATGTCCTCCTGAAGTCTATTACTATCCTCCTCAATGTTTACAACATTTCCAATTTTCATGTCATCTGCAAACTTTGAAATTATACCCTGTATACCCAAGTCCAAGTCATTAATACATATCAAATAGAGCAGTGGTCCTAATACCGACCCCTGGGGAACATCAATGTATACTTCCCTCCAGTCAACAAAACGACTGATTACCACGACTCTCGGCTTTCTGTCTCTTCACCAATATCAAATCCATGCTGCCATTGCCCATTTAATCCCATGAGCTTCAAACTTGGTAACAAATTTATTGTGTGGTACTTTATCAAACTCCTTTTAAAAATCCATGTAAACAACGTCAACCGCACGACCGTCATTAACCCTTTCCGTTACTTCAAGAACCATAAAGTGCAACAAATCTCCTGATCCTACATTCCCTTCACTTTCTTCTGACCCCATCCCTCCTTCCAATCTCATGCCTTGTCCTGTTTTTACCATCCCCTCTGACCTTTCCCCCTGTGACCCCGAACGATCAGTCCTCAGCAACGGCCTCAGCTTCATTTCCTTACGCCCCCACCTCAATGAATTTCGAGCTCGACGTGATGCTGGACCTGGACCCCTCCCTCTGGCCTTTTACCCTCTCTTGATCTTTTCATTGGGTACTGCTGGCGTGACATCGGCCGTCTCAATTTCTCTACTCCCCTCACTCACTCGAATCTATCTGCCTCTGAACTTGCAGCACTCCGTTCTCTCAGGTCCAACCCTGTCATTGTCATTAAACCTGCTGACAAGGGAGGAGATGTTGTTCTCAAAACTGTGAAATCTCTAACTTCTTCCAGTTCTGATGAAAGGTCATTAACTCTGTTTCTCTCTCTCTACAGATGCTGCCTGACCTGCTGAGTGCTTTCAGCATTTTCTGGTTTTATTTCACTATTTCTTACTAACCTGCTACACCCCAGCCTGCTGCTGCAATCTTCAGCCAGCACTGACTGTTTAAACACTGCACTTTAATATCTATGCACCTCAGCAGCTTACTCCCATCAGGGCTTCTCATCAATATTTCAATGTTGGGGTCAGCTGCATTTTTGGCGGATTATTTTCCTCACTCCACAATGTCCTTTTCTTTGAACAAACCCACATAAGGGAAAAGGATTGAGCTCCGTGACTGAAGAGCACTTGAACAATTTACAAATATAAAAATCACCTCCACGTATTGCTCTGAAATGGAGACCCTGTCAATGTCGGGATGGACATTTGGAATTTGGTTCCAGATCCTCCTTTGGAGGTCGGCTTCACTTCAGTGAACTTTGGGTGGTCCAGATCGCAACCACATTTACAATGACCCTGTTTTTGAGCGAGGTATCGAGCTGATTTTATTACTTTGCATTAAGAGTCACAAGTCATCCCTTGGCCCCTCTCCACAGTAACATTTACAAGGTGATTTACATCTTTTTATGTTGAGCTCATGAGAGATGAAGAAAAACATTGTCACAAGTCGTAAAGTGACCTCATCTGGACCTGTTCCTTTGGACTAACCGAATACCTGAATTTTACTAATGGGAGATATTATAATTGAGGCACAAAATGTACCAGCAAATCTCTCTGACTCTTTATTCCCTGGAACATTTACAAGTTGCTTTACATCTTGTTTTCAGCTTGAAGCCAAACTGGTTGTCAGCAATGAAGAGCAGTGTGTGTCAGAGGTCAGAAAGTGACCTCAGTGGGCCAGTTCTTCTCAATTCACCAAATAGCTGGGAATTTACTGAAATCAGATCATTTATGGTCAGGTGCACACAAGTCTCTCTTTTTATTTATAAAATATAATATTGTCCATCATTATCTTATTTACTTTGTCTTTTCAGCCTCAGGTCTCTCTGTGCAATTCACCAATTTCCATCTGATTGCTCAGACAGGCGATATATTCCCAGGCCTCCAACCAACTGATACTAAAGGAGGAACTG